>NC_053023.1:521274146-521617948 GCF_003073215.2 Triticum urartu
CTATTATACATGCACTTGTATCAAGAAGGTAATGTGGAGTTTAGTTGCAGCAAGCCAGCTTTGACTCAGTGGCTATCCTGTACTACGACTGCTGGTAACTCTTTTGAGGTGGCGCACACGAGTCCACTAATCACCACGTCAATACACTACTATGGGTTCATTCCCGTCTTCCTACGAGAAGGCCATCCATAGCACTCACACTTGTCTTGAGCATTTTAGAGTATCCACTTCAAGTTGTCTATGTACCACGTAAGCATCCAAGAAGTCCGTAACCGAGGACACGGCTATTCGAATAGATCATGATAACCCTGCAGGGGTGTACTTCTTCACACACGCTCTCACCACTTATCACCATGTACACGTCATGTACCTCGGCAACCTTCAAGCGGAAGCCTGGTGAGGGTGTCGGCCATGACCTAACTAACCACACGGGACTCTAGTCCAGGTTTATCGCCTATTCGGGTTCCATCCGTAAGGAGATCCGGCCGGGGTGTCGCTCACGGCCCCAAACATTGTGTGCAGGGTTCCCAAGCCCACCTTGCCGGATGGATCTACGCTTGGTACACCGTGCCACTTGTGCCTAGTCTGTCCCAAGCCCACCTGGCCGGGTGCCACTTGGTAGACTACTAACACTACCTACAAACACCAGAAACTAATTGCAACTCCTGGACAGAGATCAAGTTGGTTAATAAGTCGAGAGAGCTTGGAGTGCCCGGAGCCCAATGTGTGGTAGTAGCTAGTCATTGGACAACATACACAGAACTCAGTGCTTAAGGACGGTTCCAGTGAGACAACCCACCATGTACTCCTACATGGCCTCTCACCGCTACCTTTACCAAATCGTGTTCACACGCTTAACTCTCAGCACCAGAACATATCGTACCACTCCAATTCATTCCCGATGAATCAGACCTGACACAACTCTAAGCAATACAAGGCATGGCATGGCAAGAACACAACATGTCTCAATCAACTCCTACACATGCTAGTGGGTTTTAACTATTTACTGTGGCAATGACAGGTCATGCAGAGGAATGGGTTCAACTACCGCAGCATAAAGTAGCAGTTGAATCGTTGTTGTCCTAATGCAATAATGAGAGCAGAAGCGAGAGAGTAGGATTGTATCGGAATGAACAAGGGGGTTTGCTTGCCGGGTAGATCAACAGAGGGGGCACTGCTCCACAGATAGATACTCTGGATCGGTCTCCGGAGCAGGACCTATCGAGAAGGAACGGTGTCGACAATCAATACACAAACATATGCAACAATATGATGAATGAACATGGCATGAAGATGTGATGTTGTTTGAGCTAATGCAACCAGCATTCAATTGGTTAAAGTCCATTTGAACTAAAGATTCAAATGCATCTTTAACATAAGCTCTTAAATATGCCATTTTAGTGTTTCCCTTATACAGCATGTATAGATTGGTTTTTCATGCATGAAAATGGCACAGATGGATAGATTGACTTTTTCTGATTATTTTTCATATATAAATTATTTAAATCTGAGCTACGGTTGAATTTCTATGAATTTTTGAAGTTTAGAACATTTTCTGGAATTTCCTGATTTATTTTAATACCAGAAAATGATATATTGCGTCAGCACAGCGTCATGCTTGCGTCAGCAAGTCAACAATGCTGACCAAGTCAAACCTGACCAGTGGGGTCCACTGGTCAGTCACACGGTGCTGTCTGGGTCACCAACAGGTGGGGTCAGGTCAACGGACACATCAGCAAGTCAACCCTGACGGGTTGGTCCCGCTGGATTATAAGCTAATTTAAACAAAAAATAAACCGAAGTTAATTAGGCGCGGGGCCCAGCTGTCGGTGTCACTGAAAGGGTTAATTAGCGGCGCCATTAGCCGCTAATGACGCTGCCACGTCGATACGGCCGGAGTTCAACCGCCGGCGAGGTCAACGACGGCAGAACGGCTCGGGTTTCGCCCTCTGGCGACCAAACTCCGCGCGGAGGGGCTCTGTGGGTTCCTGGCGCTCATGCGCATCCGGCGGAGGTGACGGGAGGTTGCGGGGGCGGCGGAGCTCGCCGGAGCGAGGCTCGCGGCGGCGGTCGGAGTTCGGTGGCGTGCGGCAGAGGGGCTAGAGGGCGCAGAAAGGTAGGGGAGTAGGGGGAACGACGACGGGGCTCACAGGGGACCGACAGGCATCGTCGGGGAGCTCGGGGAAGGCTGGAGTCGGCGGGACGGTGAGGACGATCTCCAGCGGCCGGAGATGAAGACGATGGTGCCGAGGATGAAGCGGACCTCGCCCGGTTGCTTTGCTCGGTGAGGAGGGAGAAGGGGTCGCGGCGGAGCTGGGAAGCGTGTCGGGGAGGTGCGGCAGTGGCCGAGGCCACGGTGGCTGTGGACGGCGGCGACGGCGATTTCGGCCGCGAGAGAGAGGGCGAGGGGGAAGAGAGGAGAGAACTGGGGAAGTGAGAGAGGCCAGGGGGCTCGGTGGAGCTCTCGGGGGTGGACAACGCCGATGAGGGAGAGGAGGCAGCAAGCAGCTGCCTGGCGGGCATGCACGCTCGCCGTGCACCCTTTCGCCGCTGCCTCCTGGCGAGGGAGACGACTGGCAATGGCTAGTTGGGCCAGGCCACTGCTGGGCCGGGGTGGGGCGCCAGGTAAGTCAGGTAAAAGTTTTCTTATTTCCTGTTTTCTTTTCTATTTTCTGACCTTTGTTTTGATTTAATAAAGATACCAAATCATTTGATTTAATTCTAACAATTTTTGCAGGGCCTAAGGGATTATTCCAAAGCCCCTCACCAAAATTCAGAATTATTGGACAATATTATATATATAAAAA
Organism: Triticum urartu; assembly: GCF_003073215.2. Lineage (NCBI taxonomy): Eukaryota > Viridiplantae > Streptophyta > Magnoliopsida > Poales > Poaceae > Triticum > Triticum urartu. The sequence continues at coordinate 521,276,954 of NC_053023.1, forward strand.
AATATTTATCCAACGCAAATAATTACTGGATTAATTCCAAATGGCCAAAATAAATATTTATGAGCTCCTAAAAATATTGGTTTGAATTTTACCTCTGCCCAATATTTTCAGAGAGAGACATGAACATTTTCTTGGACCCTTTTGGAGCAATTTTTATCTGGGTCATTTCCAGAAATGATTTCTGAGGGTTTTACAAATCCCCATTTCAAATTTAAATGAAATTTAAACGTGATGCACACATGACTAGCTAGCCTAGGTCATACCAGAACTAGGGATGTGACATATATGATCATTCACTTGCTTGGTGATGAGTGCATGCTTTTAATTTCTATCATTTTGAGTGCTCCACCAAGATGTATGTGATATGGAAGAGTAACGCATGATCCTAATTGATTATGCATTTGCATTCAAAAGCAAATCTTAAATAATGCACAAATTTAGGGGGAGCTCTTGCTTATCACATACTTCTCAAGGCGACGATGTTTTTCAATCTTATGATCATTTGTCGAAGCTTTGATCTATATGTTGTCATCAATAACCAAAAAGGGGGGAGATTGAAAGTGCAACTATCCCTGGGTGGTTTTGGTAATTCCTAACAACATATAGCTCATTGGGCTAATGCTATTTCAAGATAAATATTTCAGGAAAGCTCAATGATTGGCATGGCATGGATTAGAAAGTGGACCCCTCAAAATGCTAAGGACAAAAGATTGGCTCAAGCTCAAAGCACAAGACTCTACATTTTACTTTTAGTGATCCAAGATCACATTGAGTCCATAGGAAAAGCCAATACTATTAAAAGGGGATGAGGTGTTGCTTAGTGACTTACTTGCTCAAAATGTTTAGTGATATGCTCCAAAGACCCTCAACTACTTTCTCATATCCACATATGTCCCAAACCAAAAGTCAAACTCGGCGCCACCGAAGTATCCTATCCGGCGCCACCGAGTTCACTTGACATAGCCACTTCCACAAACCCTAGTCACTTCGGTCTCATCGATAGGGATCTCGGTCTCACCGAGATGGGATTCCAAACTCTCTGTTTCCCTTCGTAACGTTTCGGTCCAATCGAGATGAGCGATTGATACGTCTCCAACGTATCTATAATTTTGATTGTTCCATGCTATTATATTATCAACTTTGGATGTTTATGGGCTTTATTATGCACTTTTATATTATTTTTGGACTAACCTATTAACCCAGAGCCCAGTGCCAGTTTCTGTTTTTTCCTTGTTTTAAAATATCGCAGAAAAGGAAAATCAAATGGAGTCCAATTGACCTGAAACTTCACGGAACTTATTTTTGGATCAGAAAAAGCCCAGAAGACTTGGAGTGCACGTCATGGGATCAACGAGGAAGCCACGAGGCAGGGGGCGCACCCACCCCCTGGGCGCGCCCTCCACCCTCGTGGGCCCCTTGTGGGCCCCCCCTGACGCACTTCTTCCCCCTATATATCTCCATATACCCTAAAACGATCGGGGAACACAATAGATCGGAAGTTCCGCCGCCAGAAGCCTCCGTAGCCACCGAAAGCCAATCTAGACCCGTTCCGGCACCCTGCCGGAGGGGGCAATCCCTCTCCAGTGGCCATCTTCATTCCACTGCTCTCCATGATGAGGAGGGAGTAGTTCTCCCTCGGGGCTGAGGGTATGTACCTGTAGCTATGTGTTTGATCTCTCTCTCTCTCTCGTGTTCTTGAGGTGGTACGATCTTGATGTATCGCGAGCTTTGCTATTATATTTGGATCCTATGATGTTTCTTCCCCCCTCTACTCTCTTGTAATGGATTGAGTTTCACCTTCGAAGTTATCTTATTGGATTGAGTCTTTAAAAATTTGAGAACACTTGATGTATGTCTTGCCGTGCGTATCTGTGGTGACAATGGGATATCACGTGATTCACTTGATGTATGTTTTGGTGATCAACTTGCGGGTTCCGCCCATGAACCTATGCATAGGGGTTGGCACACGTTTTCGTCATGATTCTCCGGTAGAAACTTTGGGGCACTCTTTGAGGTTCTATGTGTTGGTTGAATAGATGAATCTGAGATTGTGTGATGCATATCGTATAATCATACCCACGGATAATTGAGGTGACATTGGAGTATCTAGGTGACATTAGGGTTTTGGTTGATGGGACATTTACATCTATGCCCCTAATTTGCGCCCACTCACAGATTTACCCCTAATTTCAAAGCCTGCTCAAATTTGCCCCTCCGCCGCTAGGTGCACTTACAGAAATACCCTTCTGTGACATTACCGTACGGTCAAAGCAGGTCAAAGCCGGTCAAAGGGCTTTGACCGTCCTGAAAAATAACAAAAAAATTCTAAAAAATCTGAAAATTTGTGGGATCAAAGATACTCAGGTTTGCAAGGTGCGTGGAAAGTTTCGTGCTGTTTGTACATTCCAGGAGCTCATGCCAGAGGAAAACAATAAATATGTAAGCCCGTGAACAATAAATTCAAAAAAATAAAAAGAAAATTCAAAAAATATGAAAATTTTTGGCATCAAAGAGGCGCGAGTCTGCAAGCTGTGTGTAAATTTTTGTTGTGTTTGGACATTGGAGGGGCTTGTGGAGAAAAAAACAAAATTTGGCTCAAGAAAAAACTTGGGAAAAATGACTATTTTGTTTTTTCTTGCTAGAGCTCCTCGCATGTCATTTGATCACAAAAACTTGCAAGCACCTTGTGCACCCAGGCCACTTTGATGCCAAAAAAATTCATATTTTTTAATTTTTCTTGCTATTTCATTTCAAATTTATGGTTCACAAGCGTGCATACTAACTGTTTTTCCTCGCCACGAGCTCCTAGAATGTCCAAATAGCACGAAAATTTGCACACACCTTGGGCACATGAGTATCTTCGATCTCACGAAATTTTAGATTTTTTAGATTTTTTTGCTATTTTTTCAGGACGGTCAAAGCTGTTTGACCGGACGGTAACGACGCAGAAGGACATTTCTATAAGGGTACCTAACGGCGGAGGGGCAAATTTGAGCAGGCTTTCGAATTAGGGGTATATCTGATTAGGTGGTTCGAGTTAGGGACAGAAATGCAAATGGCCCTTGGTTGATTTGTGTCTTAAGGTGTTATTCTAGTACGAACTCTAGGTTTGTTTGTGACACTTATAGGAATAGCCCAACGGATTGATTGGAAAGAATAACTTTGAGGTGGTTTCGTACCCTACCATAATCTCTTCGTTTGTTCTCCACTATTAGTGACTTTTGAGTGACTCTTTGTTGCATGTTGAGGGATAGTTATGTGATCCAATTATGTTATTGTTGTTGAGAGGACTTGCACTAGTGAAAGTATGAACCCTAGGCCTTATTTCCTACCATTGCAATACCGTTTATGCTCACTTTTATCACTTGCTACCTTGCTGTTTTTATATTTTCAGATTACAAATACCTTTATCTACTATCCATATATCACTTGTATCACCATCTCTTCGCCGAACTAGTGCACCTATACAATTTACCATTGTATTGGGTGTGTTGGGGACACAAGAGACTCTTTGTTATTTGGTTGCAGGGTTGCTTGAGAGAGACCATCTTCATCCTACGCCTCCTACGGATTGATAAACCTTAGGTCATCCACTTGAGGGATATTTGCTACTGTCCTACAAACCTCTGCACTTGGAGGCCCAACAACGTCTACAAGAAGAAGGTTGTGTAGTAGACATCAAGCTCTTTTCTGGCGCCGTTGCCGGGGAGGTTAGTGCTTGAAGGTATATTTTTAGATCTTGCAATCGACTCTTTTAGTTTCTTGTTTTAGCACTAGTTTAGTTTATAAAAGAAAACTACAAAAAAAATGGAATTGAGTTTGCCTTATATGCTTCATCTTTTTAATATCTTTCGTGAGTATGATGGAAAGGAAAATTGTGCCAAAGTGTTAGAAGAAGAATGCATTAAAATGTTTGGCACTAAATCTTTGAATGATGAGCATGATTGCAATGTTGTTAGTATGAACTCCTTGAATGTCCATGGTATTAATGATGATTGCACTAGTTATGATGAAAATGTCTCCTATAAACATGTCAATTTTTGTGGAGTGCATTGGGTTTGTAAGTACACACCAAATAGGGAAAATAGATATTGCAAGAGGCATAAGTACTTAGAAACTAAATTGTTGCAAGAAAGGCTAGATGTTTGTGCTGAAAATTTAAATTTTCTTGGCCATACTTGTGAGCTTTGCAACGAACGTGGTCATTTAACCATCCGATGCAAATTGTTTCATGATCTAATCGTTTCCAAAAATTGTGATGACTTCATTTCTCTTGCACATCATAATGAACTTAGTTTGCTTATGGGTTACGAAGAAATGAAACGTATAACTAACTATCTCCCAGTATTTACCCGTGATAAACTTCTTGGCTTTGATCTAGACGAAATTTATATGTATTGTGCGGTGAATTGTATTGAAAATCCTTATATTGCCAACTACATAAAGAAAATAAAACAAATAGAAGATGAGGAGAATACTAATGAAAGGGAAGAGACTTCCTAATACCCTCCTATTATTTCTTATGATGAATAAGGTAACGAGGAGGAGCCTCCTATTCAACCAGTCTCATTAATAAGGAGCTCTGAAAAGAGGATTGAACCCACACATGATGTGGTGAAGAGGAAGAAAAGAAAAAGGAAGAGTGGTAAAAAGATATCTCTCCCAAATAACGCTTCTCCTATTACTGTTGTGCCTCATGAAAATATAATTGTGGAAGATAATGATACTTCTTATGATCTTGAAAATCTTTTTGGCACTTGCTTGGAAGAATACGATAATTGCTATACTATTGGTGCTATCTATACTATTAATGATGAGAGTGATTATGCTTATGATATGAAAAGGCCCAAGCTTGGGGATGCTATGTTTGATAAAGATGATGTTTTTGAGAATATATTTGCTGCAATTAATGTTTGTCCTAAGCTTGGGGATGCTACGCTTAATGAAGATGATATTTTTAGTCTCCCAAGTTTTGACATGCAAATTTATTATGATGATAGCATGCCTCCTATTTATGATGACTATTGCGATGACACTTATGCTATAAAAAGTAGTGATTATATTTATAAAACTTGTCATGATTATGGTTACCCCTTTTCTGAACATTACTCTTTTAATGTGGAAACAATTTATAGTATTCGAGTTTCTTATGATACTCCCACTATTCCGAATGAGAAGAATTTTGCTCATCTGGAGAGTAATAAAATTTCTATGCTTGTTGATCATGAAAAGAATGCTTTAGGTGCTGGTTATATTGTTGAATTCATTCATGATGTTACTGAAAATTATTATGAGGGAGGAATATATGCTCGTAGGAATTGCAATAATATCAAGTTTCCTCTCTATGTGCTTAAATTTTTGAAGTTATGCTTGTTTTACCTTCCTATGTAAGTTGATTCTTGTTCCCACAAGTTGTTTGCTCGCAAAATCCCTATGCATAGGAAGTGGGTTAGGCTTAAATGTGCTAGCCATATTCTTCATGATGCTCTCTTTATGTTACAATTCTTATCTTTTAGGTGAGCATCGTTGAAATCATCATGCCTAGCTAGGGCATTAAACGATAGCGCTTGTTGGGAGGCAACCCAATTTTATTCTTGTTACTTGATTTTTGATCCTGTTTAGTAATAAATAATTCATCTAGCCTCTGTTTAGATGCGGTTTTATGTGTTTAATTAGTGTTTGTGCCAAGTAGAACCTTTGGGAAGACTTGGGGAAAGTCTTTGCGATCATGCTGTAAAAAACAGAAACTTTAGCGCTCACGAGAATTGTTGCCATTTTTTATTGGAGAGCGCTATTTAGTTAATTATTGTATGATTAATAGATAAATTCATCACCTCCAGAAATTTATTTGAGAATTTTATGAGTTCCAGAAGTTTGCGTTAGTTACAGATTACTACAGACTGTTCTCTTTTTGACAGATTCTGTTTTTCGTGTGTTGTTTGCTTATTTTAATGAATCTATGAGTAGTATCGGAGGGTATGAACCATAGATGAGTTGGAATACGGTAGATATTACACCAATATAAATAAATAATGAGTTCATTACAGTACCTTGAAAAGGTGTTTTGTTTTCTTTCGCTAACGGAGCTCACGAGTTTTCTACTTTAAGTTTTGTGTTGTGAAGTTTTCAAGTTTTGGGTAAGGATTTGATGGATTATGGAACAAGGAGAGGCAAGAGCCTAAGCTTGGGGACGACCAAGGCACCCCAAGGCAATATTCAAGGACAACCAAGTGCCTAAGCTTGGGGATGCCCCAGAAGGCATCCCCTCTTTCGTCTTCGTTCATCAGTAACTTTACTTGGAGCTATATTTTTATTCACCACATGATATGTGTTTTGCTTGGAGCGTCAATTTTTTTGTTTTGCTTGCTATTTGAATAAAGTATCAAGATATGGAATTCTTAAATGTTAGAGAATCTTCATATAGTTGCATAATCATTCGACTACTCATTGATCTTCACTTGTATCTTTCGGAGTAGTTTGTCATTTGCTCTAGTGCTTCACTTATATCCTTTTAGAGCACGGTGGTGGTTTTATTTTATAGAAATAGATGAACTCTCATGCTTCACTTATATTATTTTGAGAGTCCTAAACAGCATGGTAATTTGCTTTGGTTATGAATTTAGTCCTAATATGATGGGCATCCAAGAGGGATATAATAAAAACTTTCATATAGAGTGCATTGAATACTATGAGAAGTTTGATACTTGACGATTGTTTTGAGATAAGAGGATGGTAATATTAGAGTCATGCTAATGAGTAGTTGTGAATTTCAGAGATACTTGTGTTGAAGTTTGTGATTCCCGTAGCATGCACGTATGGTGAACCGTTATGTGATGAAATCGGAGCATGATTTATTTATTGATTGTCTTCCTTATGAGTGGCGGTCGGGGACGAGCGATGGTATTTTCCTACCAATCTATCCCCCTAGGAGCATGCGCGTAGTACTTTGTTTCGATAACTAATAAATTTTGGTAATTAGTATGTGAGTTCTTTATGACTAATGTTGAGTCCATGGATTATACGCACTCTCACCCTTCCACCATTGCTAGCCTCTCTAGTACCATGCAACTTTTGCCAGTACCATAAACCCACCATTTACCTTCCTCAAAACAGCCACCATACCTACCTATTATGGCATTTCCATAGCCATTCCAAGATATATTTCCATGCAAATTTCCACCGTTCCATTTATTATGACACGCTCCATCATTTTCATATTGCTATGCATGATCATGTAGTTGACATCGTATTTGTGGCAAAGCCACCGTTCATAATTCTTTCATACATGTCACTCATGCATCATTGCACATCCCGGTACACCACCGGAGGCATTCATATAGAGTCATATCTTGTTCTAAGTGTCGAGTTGTAATTCTTGAGTTGTAAGTCAATAAAAGTGTGATGATCATCATTATTAGAGCATTGTCCCAGTGAGGAAAGGATGATGGAGACCATGATTCCCCCACAAGTCAGGATGAGACTCTGGACGAAAATAAATAAATAAAAGAGGCCAAAGAAGCCCAAATAAAAAATAGATAAAAAAATAGGCCATAAAAAAAGAGAGAAAGGCCCAAATAAAAAAAATAAAAAATAAAAAATGAGAGAAAAAGAGAGAAGGAGCAATGCTACTATCCTTTTACCACACTTGTGCTTCAAAGTAGCACCATGATCTTCATAATAAAGAGTCTCCTATGTTATCACTTCCATATACTAGTGGGAATTTTTCATTATAGAACTTGGCTTGCATATTCCAATGATGGGCTTCCTCAAAATGCCCTAGGTCTTCGTGAGCAAGCAAGTTGGATGCACACCCACTTAGTTTCTTTTGTCGAGCTATCATATACTTATAGCTCTAGTGCATCCGTTGCATGGCAATCCCTACTCACTCACATTGATATCTATTGATGGGAATCTCCATAGCCCATTGATACACCTAGTTGATGTGAGACTATCTTCTCCCTTTTTTCCTTCTCCACAACCACCATTCTATTCCACCTATAGTGCTATATCCATGGCTCACGCTCATGTATTGTGTGAAGATTGAAAAAGTTTGAGAACATCAAAAGTATGAAACAATTGCTTGGCTTGTCATCGGGGTTGTGCATGATTTAATATTTTGTGTGGTGAAGATGGAGCATAGCCAGACTATATGATTTTGTAGGGATAGATTTCTTTGGCCATGTTATTTTGAGAACACATAATTGCTTTGTTAGTATGCTTGAAGTATTGTTATTTTTATGTCAATATTAAACTTTTGTCTTGAATCTTATGGATCTGAATATTCTTGCCACAATAAAGAGAATTACATGGATAAATATGTTAGGTAGCATTCCACATCAAAAATTCTATTTTTATCATTTACCTACTCGAGGACGAGCAGGAATTAAGCTTGGGGATGCTGATACGTCTCCAACGTATCTATAATTTTTTATTGTTCCATGCTATTATATTATCAACTTTGGATGTTTATGGGCTTTATTATGCACTTTTATATTATTTTTGGGACTAACCTATTAACCCAGAGCCTAGTGCCAGTTTCTGTTTTTTCCTTGTTTTAGAATATCGCAGAAAAGGAAAATCATACGGAGTCCAATTGACCTGAAACTTCACGGAACTTATTCTTGGATCAGAAGAAGCCCAGAAGACTTGGAGTGCACGTCAGGGGATCAACGAGGAAGCCACTGTTGGAGAACGTAGTAGAAATTCAAAATTTTCCTACGTGTCACCAAGATCTATCTATGGAGAAACTAGCAACGAGGGGAAGGAGAGTGCATCTACATACCCTTGTAGATCGCTAAGCGGAAGCGTTCAAGTGAACGGGGTTGATGGAGTCGTACTCGTCGTGATTCAAATCACCGATGACCAAGTGCAGAACGGACGGCACCTCCGCGTTCAACACACGTACAGTTCGAAGACGTCTCCCATGCCTTGATCCAGCAAGGAGAGAGGGAGAGGTTGAGGAAGACTCCATCCAGCAGCAGCACAACGGCATGGTGGTGGTGGAGGAGCGTGGCAATCCTACAGGGCTTCGCCAAGCACCACGGGAGAGGAGAAGGACTTAGGAGAGAGGGAGGGGCTGCACCAAAGGCATAAGGGGGTGTCTCAAGAGGCCCTCCTACCCCCACTATATATAGGGAGCCCAAGGGGGGGTGCGCCAGCCCTAGGAGATCCAATCTCCTAGGGGGCGGCGGCCAGGGGAGGTTTCCCTCCCCCCCAAGGCACCTAGGAGGTGCCTTCCCTCCTTGGGACTCTTCCTTAGGGTTCCCCTTTCACCCTAGGCGCATGGGCCCTAGGGGAAGTGGTGCCCCAGCCCACTTTGGGCTGGATCCCTTCTCACTTCAGCCCATGGGACCCTCCGGGATAGGTGGCCCCACCCGGTGGGCCCCCGGGACCCTTCCGGTGGTCCCGGTACAATACCGATGATCCCGAAACTTGTCCCGATGGCCGAAATAGGACTTCCTATATATAAATCTTTACCTCCGGACCATTCCGGAACTCCTCGTGACGTCCGGGATCTCATCCGGGACTCCGAACAACATTCGGTAACCACATACAAGCTTCCTTTATAACCCTAGCGTCATCGAACCTTAAGTGTGTAGACCCTACGGGTTCGGGAGACATGCAGACATGACCGAGACGTTCTCCGGTCAATAACCAACAGCGGGATCTGGATACCCATGTTGGCTCCCACATGTTCCACGATGATCTCATCGGATGAACCACGATGTCAAGGACTTAATCAATCCCGTATGCAATTCCCTTTGTCTATCGGTACGATACTTGCCCGAGATTCGATCGTCGGTATCCCGATACCTTGTTCAATCTCGTTACCGGCAAGTCTCTTTACTCGTTCCGTAACACATCATCCCGTGATCAACTCCTTGATCACATTGTGAACATTATGATGATGTCCTACCGAGTGGGCCCAGAGATACCTCTCCGCTTACACGGAGTGACAAATCCCAGTCTCGATTCGTGCCAACCCAACAGACACTTTCGGAGATACCTGTAGTGCACCTTTATAGTCACCCAGTTACGTTGTGACGTTTGGTACACCCAAAGCGTTCCTACGGTATCCGGGAGTTGCACAATCTCATGGTCTAAGGAAATGATACTTGACATTAGAAAAGCTTTAGCATACGAACTACACGATCTAGTGCTATGCTTAGGATTGGGTCTTGTCCATCACATCATTCTCCTAATGATGTGATCCCGTTATCAATGACATCCAATGTCCATGGTCAGGAAACCGTAACCATCTATTGATCGACAAGCTAGTCAACTAGAGGCTTACTAGGGACATGGTGTTGTCTATGTATCCACACATGTATCTGAGTTTCCTATCAATACAATTATAGCATGGATAATAAACGATTATCATGAACAAGGAAATAATATAATAATAATCAATTTATTATTGCCTCTAGGGCATATTTCCAACAGCCACGAGGCAGGGGGGCGCGCCCTCCACCCTCATGGGCCCCTCGTGCCCCCCTGACGCACTTCTTCCTCCTATATATCTCCATATACCCTAAAACGATCGGGGAACACAATAGATCGGGAGTTCCGCCGCCATAAGCCTCCGTAGCCACCGAAAGCCAATCTAGACCCGTTCCAGCACCCTGCCGGAGGGGAAAATCCCTCTCCGGTGGCCATCTTTATCATCCCGGTGCTCTCCATGACGAGGAGGGAGTAGTTCTCCCTCGAGGCTGAGGGTATGTACCAGTAGCTATGTGTTTGATCTCTCTCTCTCTCTCGTGTTCTTGAGGTGGTACGATCTTGATGTATCGCGAGCTTTGCTATTATATTTGGATCCTATGATGTTTCTTCCCCCCTCTACTTCCTTGTAATGGATTGAGTTTCCCCTTCGAAGTTATCTTATCGGATGGAGTCTTTAAAGATTTGAGAACACTTGATGTATGTCTTGCCGTGCGTATCTGTGGTGACAATGGGATATCACGTGATTCACTTGATGTATGTTTTGGTGATCAACTTGCGGGTTCCACCCATGAACCTATGCATAGGGATTGGCACACGTTTTCGTCGTGATTCTCCGGTAGAAACTTTGGGGCACTCTTTGAGGTTCTGTGTGTTGGTTGAATAGATGAATCTGAGATTGTGTGATGCATATCGTATAATCATACCCACGGATACTTGAGGTGACATTGGAGTATCTAGGTGACATTAGGGTTTTGGTTGATTTGTGTCTTAAGGTGTTATTCTAGTACGGACTCTAGGGCTGTTTGTGACACTTATAGGAATAGCCCAACAGATTGATTGGAAAGTATAACTTTGAGGTGGTTTCGTACCCTTCCATAATCTCTTCGTTTGTTCTCCGCTATTAGTGACTTTTGAGTGACTCTTTGTTGCATGTTGAGGGATAGTTATGTGATCCAATTATGTTATTATTGTTGAGAGGACTTGCACTAGTGAAAGTATGAACCCTAGGCCTTGTTTCAACGCATTGCAATACCGTTTACGCTCACTTTTATCATTCGTTACCTTGCTGTTTTTATATTTTCAGATTACAAAAACTATTATCTACCATCCATATACCACTTGTATCACCATCTCTTCGCCGAACTAGTGCACCTATACAATTTACCATTGTATTGCGTGTGTTGGGACACAAGAGACTCTTTGTTATTTGGTTGCAGGGTTGCTTGAGAGAGACCATCTTCATCCTACGCCTCCTACGGATTGATAAACCTTAGGTCATCCACTTGAGGGAAATTTGCTACTGTCCTACAAACCTCTGCACTTGGAGGCCCAACAACGTCTACAAGAAGAATGTTGTGTAGTACACATCAGCAATCGGTCCCACCGAGATTGCAAAGCAAACTATCTATTTCCCGTTCGTAACGTTTCAGTCTAACCGAGATGAGCGAATCGGTCCTACCGAGTTTGCCTGACCAACTCTCTGTTTGTCTATTACCAAAATTGGTCCCACCGAGTTTGTGTAATCGGTTTCACCGACATTACGTTATGCCTTAACCCTAATGGAATCGGTCCCACTGAGTTGACATGTCGGTCCCACCGAAAATCCTAACATTCACATTTTGAGCTAAATCGGTATGACCGAGTTCTATAATTCGGTCTCACCGAGTTTGGTGATTTGTGTTTAACGGTTAGATTTTGTGTGGAGGCTATATATACCCCTCCACCCACTCTTCATACACAGAGAGAGCCATCAGAATATGCCTACACTTCCAACATACATTTTCTGAGAGAGAACCACCTACACTTGTGTTGAGGTCAAGATATCCCATTCCAACCACATAAATCTTGATCTCTAGCCTTCCCCAAGTTGCTTTCCACTCAAATAATCTTACTACCAAATCCAATCCTATGAGAGAGAGCTGAGTGTTGGGGAGACTATCATTTGAAGCACATGAGCAAGGATTTCATCATCAACACACCATCTATTACCTTTTGGAGAGTGGTGTCTCCTAGATTGTTTAGGTGTCACTTGGGAGCCTCCGTCAAGATTGTGGAGTTGAACCAAGGAGTTTGTACGGGCAAGGAGATCGCCTACTTTGTGAAGATCTACCCTAGTGAGGCAAGTCCTTCGTGGGCGATGGCCATGGTGGGATAGACAAGGTTGCTTCTTCATGGACCCTTCGTGGGTGGAGCCCTCCGTGGACTCACGCAACCGTTACCCTTCGTGGGTTGAAGTCTCCATCAACGTGGATGTACGATAGCACCACCTATCAGAACCACGCCAAAAATCTCCATGTCTACATTGTGTTTGCTGCCTCCAAACTCCTCCCTTTACCTTCATATGCAATTGTTTTACATTCCACTGCTATAGTCTTAGAATTGCATGTGTAGGTTGATTACTTGATTTGTGCTAAGTTGCTAAAATCTGCTAAGACTTAAAATTGGGAAAAGGCTAGATGAGGGAGTCCTGGATTAGGGGGTGTCCGGATGGCCGGACTATACCTTCAGCCGGTCTCCTAGACTATGAAGATACAAGATTGAAGACTTCGTCCCGTGTCCGGAAGGGACTTTCCTTGGCGTGGAAGGCAAGCTTGGCGATACGGATATTCAGATCTCCTACCATTGTAACCGACTCTATGTAACCCTAACCCTCTCCGGTGTCTATATAAACCGGAGGGTTTTAGTCCGTAGGACAACATACACATGAATAATCATACCATAGGCTAGCTTCTAGGGTTTAGCCTCTCTGACCTCGTGGTAGATCTACTCTTGTACTACCCATATCATCAATATTAATCAAGCAGGACGTAGGGTTTTACCTCCATAGAGAGGGCCCGAACCTGGGTAAAACTTCGTGTCCCTTGCCTCCTGTTACCTTCCGGCCTAGACGCACAGTTCGGGACCCCCTACCCGAGATCCGCCGGTTTTGACACCGACATTGGTGCTTTCATTGAGAGTTCCTCTGTGCCGTCGCCGTCAGGCCCGATGGCTCCTACAATCATCAATGGCGATGCAGTCCAGGGTGAGACCTTCCTCCCCGGACATATCTTCGTCTTTGGTGGCCTCGCACTGCGGGCCAATTCACTTGGCCATCTAGAGCAGATCGAAAGCTACGCCCCTGGTCGTCAGGTCAGATTTGGAAGTTTAAACTACACGGCTGACATCCGCAGGGACTTGATCCTCGACGGATTCGAACCACTGCCAAGAGCGCCACACTGTCGCGACGAGCATGATCTAGCTATGCCGCCGAACAGTGCCCTGGAGGCCGCACCCGCATCGCCTCCGACCCTTAGTTCAGAGTCGACCACGCCGATCGAGGATGGGCAGTTGGACGCCGCCTCGGGGGCTGCGATCCAAATGGCGATTGAGCCGAACGCCAGCCCCGTACTCTGCGAGGCTCGTGACTCCAAGGAGCCGGACTCCTCTTCGGACTCCAAACCCTCCGCGCCCCTGCCAGTCGAATCCGATTGGGCGCCGATCATGGAGTTCACTGCCACAGACATCTTTCAGCACTCGCCTTTCGACGATATCCTGAAGTCACTGAAGTCTCTCTCTTTATCAGGAGAGCCCTGGCCGGACTACGGTCAGCAAGGTTGGGGTACGTACGATCAAGAAATTCAAAACCCACCCACCACCCACTTTGTAGCCACTGTGGATGACTTAACCGACATGCTCGACTTCGACTCCGAAGACATCGACGGTATGGACGCCGATGAAGGAGATGATGAAGAACCAGCGCCTACTAGGCCCTGGAAAGCCACCTCGTCATATGACATATACATGGTGGACACCCCAAAAGAGGGAGAGGGCGATGGAACAGCGGAGGATGACCCCTCCAAGAAACAGCCCAAGTGCCGACATCAGCGGCGCCGCTCAAAATCCCGCCAACACAAAAACGGTGATTCCAGCACGGGAGATAACAATACTCCGGAGAGTGCCGAAGAAACCCCCCCCCCCCCCTCCAGCAAGGTTAGCACAGGAGGATGGAGAAACCAGCCCTCATGAGAGAGCGGCAGACAGAGAGGTCGAGGACGATAATTATATGCCTCCCTCCGAAGACGAGGCAAGCCTCGACGAGACGAATTCGTCGTGCCAGAGGATCCCGTTGAGCAAAAGCGTTTCCAACGCAGGCTTATGGCCACGGCAAGAAGCCTCAAGAAAAAACAGCAACACTCAGAGCTGATCAAGATTTGCTGGTTGACAGATGGACTGAAGTCCTTGCGGCCGAAGAGCATAAACTCGAACGCCCCTCCAAGAGTTACCCAAAGCGCAGTTGCTACCCGATTAGAGGAGGAAGCACTTGATGCGGCCGAACGGCCACCTCGTGGCCGCGACAGAGAGGCCTCCCGGCCCTCCACTCAAGCCGCACCCCGTACCAAGGCACGGGAATATGCGCCGGACTTACGAGACATGTTGGAGGACAAGGCAGGGCAAACACGATCGATCTATCGGATCGCGTGGGCACCCCACGGCTCGAGACGGTAACCGTCACGCCGGCCACAAATTCGGCAGGGCCGAACACAGTAGACAAGCTCATTGGAGCTACGTCATGATATCGCCCAGTACAGAGGCGCCGCACACCCACTGTGCTTTACAGACGAAATAATGGATCATCAAATCCCCGAGGGTTTCAAACCCGTAAACATCGAATCATATGATGGCACAACAGACCCTGCGGTATGGATCGAGGATTATCTCCTTCATATCCACATGGCCCGCGGCGACGATTTTCACGCCATCAAATACCTCCCACTCAAGCTTAAAGGACCAGCTCGGCATTGGCTCAACAGCTTGCCAACAGGATCAATCAGTTGTTGGGAGGACCTGGAAGCCGCATTCCTCGACAATTTCCAGGGCACTTATGTGCGACCCCAGACGCCGATGACCTAAGTCACGTAATCCAGCAGCCAGAGGAATCGGCCAGACAATTCTGGACACGGTTCCTAACAAAGAAAAATCAAATAGTCGACTGTCCGGACGCTGAGGCCCTAGCAGCCTTCAAGCACAATATCCGTGACGAGTGGCTGGCCCGGCACCTGGACAGGAAAAGCCGAAATCTATGGCAGCACTCACGACACTCATGACCCGCTTTTGCGCGGGAGAAGACAGCTGGCTGCTCGTAGCAACAATATGACCAAGAACCCTGGTAATTCGGACACCAGGGACATAGTGGCAGGTCGCGTCGCAACAAGCAGAAGCGCCGCATTAACGGCGACAATGCTGAGGATACGGCAGTTAATGCCGGATTCAGAGGCTCTAAATCCGGTCAGCGGAAAGCCATTCAAAAGGAATCCTAGGGGCCCGTCCAGTTTGGACCGAATACTCGACCGCTTGTGCCAGATACATGGCACCCCCGAAAAGCCCAGCCAATCACACCAACAGGGATTGTTGGGTGTTCAAGCAGGCAGGCAAGTTAAACGCCGAAAATGAAGACAAGGGGCTGCATAGCGATGACGACGAGGAGCCCCGGCCGCCGAACAACAATGGACAGAAGGGTTTTCCCCCACAAGTGCGGACGGTGAACATGATATACGCAACCCACATCCCAAAAGGGAGCGGAAGCGCGCGTTAAGGGACGTATACGCGGTAGAGCCAGTCGCCCCAAAGTTCAACCCATGGTCCTCCTGCCCGATCACCTTTGATCGAAGAGACCATCCCACTAGCATCCGTCATGGCGGATTTGCCGCATTGGTTCTAGACCCAATTATTGACGGATTTCATCTCACTAGAGTCTCATGGACGGCGGCAGCAGCCTGAACCTGCTTTACCAGGATACAGTGCGAAAAATGGGCATAGATCCCTCGAGGATTAAGCCCACCAAAACGACCTTTAAAGGCGTAATACCAGGTGTAGAGGCCAACTGTACAGGCTCAGTCACACTTGAAGTGGTCTTTGGATCTCGGATAATTTCCGAAGCGAGGAGTTAATCTTCGACATAGTCCCGTTTCCGCAGTGGCTATCACGCACTGCTCGGGCGAACCGCATTCGCCAAGTTCAATGCGGTACCGCACTACGCATACCTTAAGCTCAAGATGCCAGGCCCTCGAGGAGTAATTACGGTCAATGGAAACACCGAACGCTCCCTCCGAACGGAGGAGCACACGGCGGCCCTTGCAGCGGAAGTACAAAGCAGCCTCTCCAGGCAGTTCTCCAGTCCGGCCATTAAACGTCCGGACACCTTCAAGCGCGCCCGGAGTAACCTACAACAAGACCGCCTGGCACGTTCCGAGCAGGCGTAGCAATGCGGCCCCAACCCCAACCCTCGCAAAAAGGCGACGCCAGTACTTCGCGTCCATAACTACGCTCTGATACCATGGGCATAGGGGGAGGGGCACCATCACGGCACGCCCAAAACACGGCTTAAACCGCACCAGGGGCTGCCGATTTTTTTTACTTTTCTCTTACTTTCCAGGACTCTACTCTTCGGAAGGCCTGTTCGGCAGTTCAATTGCCGCACAAACGATGCAAGGACCAGGGAAGCAGACAAGCCATGCCGCATTACGGAAATCCCAGGTGGTCTCTATCACGAGCAGTATACCTGTTTCGCATACTATTCCGCAGCTTGCCCCTGGAGCAGACATGTTAAATAGTCCAACTTTTCGTTTATCGCATTACTTGTATCGTTCTGCTTTGATCGCAGCTATTTTAATAAACAATGCATAGCTTTTGTCTATTTTTTGCATTACCTTTTTTTATATGTGTTCCTTAACGACATGTTGCACCCGTACACGTTGGTACGGCCAAAATACGCCAGGGGCTTTAGTACCCCTCAATATGGTGTGAGAAGTCCGAACACTTTCACAAGTGCGGCACCCCGAACTTATAGCACTATATGCATCGGCTCCGAATCATGTCTTGGGTCAATAGTTGGGTTTGCCCGGCTCCTATGTTTTGGTGCCTTACGTTCCGCTATATCGGCTAAGGTAGCACTAGGAGAACCACTGCGTTGTGCCCCAGTTCCGACTCGGTTCCGAATACTAGGGGCTTCGCCGAAATTTAAAATTATAGAATTCTATGGCTAAGTGAGAGTGTTCACGCATTATAGTCCGATTGCCTCGTTCGTTGGGCCGAGCGCCTCCCTCGAAGGACCCAAATATGGGAAAAAGAGCGCCCAGGTTTATCCCCGAACACCCCAGCACTAGCGGCAAGGGGGCAGAAGCCGACGACTCGCCATCTCTCAGTATTGATAAACAGCCGCACAGAAGGTAATATTTTAAATTCAAGCAGCATTGCTTAGCGCATATGAACAAGTTTTCAGCGCACAGGATAACACGAGCGGGTTTTACTCAAAAAATACATCCTTGGTACATTCATCCGCAACAAGGCGGGCACCCTTCAGAACATCCTTATAATAATTCTCGGGCTTGCGATGCTCTTTCCCCGGCGGTGGCCCGTCCTTCACAAGCTTCTCCGCATCCAGCTTGCCCCAGTGCACCTTAGCACGGGCAAGGGCCCTACGGGCACCTTCAATGCAGACGGAGCGCTTGATGTCTTCAAGCCTCGGACAGGCCTCCACCAGCCGCCGCACCAGCCCGAAATAGCTCCCAGGCAGAGCCTCTCCAGGCCACAGCCGAACTAGGAGGCCCTTCATGGCCTGTTCGGCCGCCTTGTGGAGCTCGACCAGTTGCTTCAGCTGGTCGCTCAGGGGCACGGGGTGTCCGGCCTCAGCGTACTGAGACCAGAACACCTTCTCCGTCGAGCTGCCCTCCTCGGCTCGATAGAATGCGGCGGCATCGGATACACTCCGGGGAAGATCTGCGAACGCTCCTGGAGAGCTCCGGATTCGGGTAAGTAACAGGTAACTCACGTTTATGTGTTTGCTTTGCATAAAGAATGCCTTACCCGCCGCTATCTTCTTCACCTCATCCAACTCCTGGAGGGTCTTCTGGGATTCGGCCTTGGCAGATTTGGCATTTTCAATAGCCACCGCAAGCTCGGACGCTTGCGTCTTCGAGTCACGCTCCAAACTCTCATGTTTTTCCATGAGAGCCTGGAGCTCTTGCCGCACCTTGCCAACCTCGGCCTCATACTTCTCCCGCTCGGTGCGCTCCGAGGCCGAATTCTTCTCGGCCTCGTCCAGCGCTTGCTTAAGGGTCGCCACCTCAGACGTGGCCCCTACAATAGCCATGATAATCCTGTCATTTTTCGCAATTGCACCTTTTTTATATATATTTTAACAAGGTATTTCTTACCTTCATTGTCCTCGAGCTGCTTCTTGGCACGCTCGAGCTCTTGCTCGGACCTTTCGAGGTCCTGCTTTAGCGTGTCCACTTCCGCAGTCAGTGCGGCGGACGCAAGCAGGGTAGCCTGCACATGCATATTGACTCATTTTTGTTAGACTCCTGCGAATTCTATTTGATCCTCTATTCGGCTTTTCTTCCCGAACGCCAAACAGAGCATCAGGGGCTACTGTCTATGCGGTACTATTATTTACACTTTCTTTACTTACCTAGAAGCCTGTCAAAAGGCTAGTACAAGCTTCAGTCAGTCCGTTTTTTGCGGACTGAACCTTCTGGACCACCGCACTCATAATAGCGCGGTGCTCCTCGTCGATGGAGGCGCCTTGGAGCGCCTCCAACATATTGTCCGGCGCCTCCGGTTGGACGGAGGCCGCCGGCACGGTGGACTTGCTCCTCTTGGAAGGAGGTCCCCCGCCGGACTCTGGAACCTTTGAAGGTTCCGGAGCGGTGTCCGGCCTAGAGCCGGACTTGGAGCCCTGGGGGGTTTCATCCCCTTTACTCCTGGAGTCCGGGAGGTCGCCTTGCGGCGCCTCCAGGACCACCTCCTCCCGGATTGGAACCTGTTGGGACAACACTTCGGTGTCGTCCGTAGGGCGGGGGGAGGAAGCCGTCGGAAGTGAGTTCACGTCCGACGAGTCCAGTGAGCCGCTCGACGACGCGTCGAGCCGGTCTTTGGGTGGGCTGCATAAACACATTCGACATAAGGGAAAGCTGTGCAATAAACGAATACTATGAATTACTTTGGTATCCGGATACTTACGATTTCGCCAGGGGCTTGGCCCTGGGCGCCCACTCCTCTCTGCCGTCGGCGTCGGTGGAGTAGTCCGGAGGAAGGGTTTTCCCCTTCTTGGAACTCGGCCTCCCCAGTTGGGGCGGCCTTCCTTTTCTTCCCTTCCCCCGCTGGAGGGGGAGGGGTCTCTTCTTCTCCTCCTCGTCTTCATGGGAGGAGTGCGCCTCGGATTCGTCGATGGTGAATCCGACACCTCCGGGCGTCGGGCACTCTTTCGAGTCCCCGTGGCCTTCTTCTTGGCCCTCTTCTCCGGCACCACATAGGGTGCCAGAACCAGCAGCTT
Organism: Triticum urartu; assembly: GCF_003073215.2. Lineage (NCBI taxonomy): Eukaryota > Viridiplantae > Streptophyta > Magnoliopsida > Poales > Poaceae > Triticum > Triticum urartu. Next base: position 521,296,707 of record NC_053023.1, read on the forward strand.
CGCCAATTGAGCGTCCGCTGGGCCTTCAGGCAAAGGCGCCGGACAGTCGATCCGTCCGGACTTTGCCTGCCAATCCTGTCAAAGGTAAGGGAGTTTAGATCCTGCATAGAGTCAAACTATGGAAAACCGATACCCTGTAAAAGGAAAAAACAGCTTACCGCGAGCGCGTGACGCTGCGCGCTGAATCCGCGATCCTCGGTAGCGGATGCGGGAGCCTCGGCGGCGCCCTTAAAAAGCATCCTCCAGGCATCTTCATACGTCGTGTTGAAGAGCCTGTTCAGAGTTTGATGCTGCGCCGGGTCAAACTCCCATAGATTGAAGGCCCGTCGTTGACACGGGAGGATCAGGAGGATGAGCATAACCTGGACTACGTTGACAAGCTTGAGCTTTTTGTTCACCAGGGTTTGGATGCATGTTTGGAGTCCGGTCAGCTCTCCTTTTTTACCCCAAGACAGGCCTGTCTCCTTCCAGGAGGTGAGCCGCATAGGGGGGCTAGATCAAAACTCAGGGGGTGCGACCCATTCGGCGTCGCGCGGCTCGGTGACGTAAAACCACCATGATTGCCACCCCTTCAGGGTCTCCACAAAGGAGCCCTCGAGCCACAGGACGTTGGCCATCTTGCCAACCATGGCACCGCCGCACTCCGCCTGGCTGCCGCGCACCACCTTTGGCTTGACGTTGAAAGTCTTAAGCCATAGGCCGAAATGGGGGCGGATGCGGAGGAAAGCCTCGCACACGACGATGAATGCCGAGATGTTGAGGACGAAGTTCGGGGCCAGATCGTGGAAATCTAGGCCGTAGTAGAACATGAGCCCCCGGACAAATGGATGCAGAGGGAAGCCTAGTCCGCGGAGGAAATGGGGGAGGAATACCACCCTCTCATGGGGCCTAGGAGTGGGGATGAGCTGCCCCTTTTTGGGAAGCCGGTGCGCGATGTCGCTAGCCAAATATCCGGCCTTCCTCAGCTTTTTGATGTGTCCCTCCGTGACGGAGGAGACCATCCACTTGCCTCCCGCTCCGGACATGACTGGAGAAGGTTGAGGTGGTAGTGCGGACTTGGGCGCTGGAGCTCGGGTGCGCAAGAATGGATAGGCAAAGGAGGAAGAAGGCGTGGGTAAAAAGGTGGATCCTTATCCCCTTATATGGGTGGACGCAACTGCGTGTCCCCACCAGCCTGGTAAAACTCGCTTATCTCCAAGTGCCGCAATCAATGGCGCGGTTGGGTTACCCACGCCCATATTGATGAGAATCCCGGAATAAGGGGACACGATCTCTGCTTTAACAAGACGTGCCAAGGAAACCGCCTCGCATAACGTGCTAAGATGGGACAGTAAAACGGTTCAAATAAAAGCTTGGTCGTGGTGCGATGTCACACTACGGAATACGTCAGCGGATTAGATTTGTGTAAATATTATTCTCTCTATGGCAATATGTGGAAACTTATTTTGCAGAGCCGGACACTATCTTTGTGTTCAAAATCTTCTATGAAGTACTTGGAGGAGGAACCCGCCTTGCAATGCCGAAGACAATCTGCGCGCCGGACTCGTCGTCATTGAAGCCTGGTTCAGGGGCTACTGAGGGAGTCCTGGATGATGGGGTGCCCGGATGGCCGGACTATACCTTCAGCCGGACTCCTGGACTATGAAGATACAAGATTGAAGACTTCGTCCCGTGTCCGAAAGGGACTTTCCTTGGCGTGGAAGGCAAGCTTGGCGATATGGATATTCAGATCTCCTACCATTGTAACCGACTCTATGTAACCTTAACCCTATCTGGTGTCTATATAAACCGGAGGGTTTTAGTCCGTAGGACAACATACACATCAACAATCATACCATAGGCTAGCTTCTAGGGTTTAGCCTCTCTGATCTCGTGGTAGATCTACTCTTGTACTACCCATATCATCAATATTAATCAAGCAGGACGTAGGGTTTTACCTCCATCGAGAGGGCCCGAACCTGGGTAAAACTTCGTGTCCCTTGCCTCCTGTTACCATCCGGCCTAGACGCACAGTTCGGGACCCCCTACCCGAGATCCGCCAGTTTTGACACCAACACTAGATTTTTATTTGGTCAAGTAGTCTAATCACCCCCTCCAGACATACTTTCGATCCTACATATGTGCATGTAGTTCAAATTTGAGTTATGCACATAAAATGCCTAGAAAACCCAGTTAATGTATAAAAATGTCCAAGCGAACCTCGAAAAATTCCAAAATTTAACACAACAATCCTGTTGTTCTATGTTGACACTAGAATTTTTTTGAAAGCATTAAGAGGCAGCGGATATCGTTTCGTCCCAAAAGGTGGGACGTTCCCTACCGTAACCACCAGGCTTGTTGTGAGAAGCTCTAGTTTGTGAGAAACTTATAACCAAACCTTCCCCAAATGGGACAAAAATTTTACCACAACATGTTGATGCTGCTCCATGATAGCATACCAAGTTTCATGAATTTCAGACAAGTTTCGGATTTACTAGAATTTAAAAACCTGGTATCTCAATGTTTTCGGCCGAGTGACGGTGGTAGGGTGTTTGACATTCATTCTCATTTCTTTCATGGGACCTAAGCATGCAACCAAGGACACATATTTGAATTCTCAACCAATTTATATGCATTAGAGCATGTGCATGTAGTTCAAATTTGAATTATGCACATAAATGCATTGAAAACTCAATTAATGCATAAAAATGTCCAAACGAATCCCCAAAAATCCCAAAAATTGACACAACACTCCTATTGTTCTATGTTGACACGAGAATTTTTTTGAAAGCAATATGAGGCAATGGATATCGTTTCATCCCCAAAGGTGGGACATTCCCTACCAAAACCATCAGGCTTGTTGTGAGAAACTCTGATTTGTGAGAAGCATATCGTCAAACCTGCCCCAACTGGGACAAAAAATTTACCACGACATGTTGATGCCGCTCCATGATAGCATGCCAAGTTTCATGAATTTCAGACGAGCTTTGGATTTACTAGAATTTAAAACCAGGTATCTCAATGTTTGCGTCCGAATGACGGTGGCAGGGTGTTTGACATTCATTCTCATTTCTTGCATGGGACCTAAGCATGCAACCAAGGACACATATTTGAATTTTCAACAAATTTATATGCATTAGAGCATGTGCCTGTAGTTCAAATTTGAATTATGCACATGAATGCATAGAAAACTCAGTTAATGTATAAAAGTGTCCAAGCGAACCCTGGAAAATCTTAAAAATTGACACAACACTCATGTTGTTCTATGTTGACACGAGAAACATTTTGAAAGTAAGAAGAGGCAACATATATCATTTCATCCCCCAAGGTGACACATACCCTACCGAAACCATCAGGCTTGTGAGAGAAGCTCTTGTTTGCGAGAAGTTTATACCCACACCTGCCCCAAATGGGACAATATTTTTACCACAGCATGTCGCTATCGTTCCATGATATCATGTCAAGTTTCATGAATTTCAGACGAGTTTTCGATTTACTAGAATTCTAAAACCATGTATCTCAATGTTAGCAGCCGAGCGACAGTGTCAAGGTGTTTGACATTCGTTCTCATTTCTTGCATGTGACCTAATCTTGCAAACCAAGGACAAACATTTGATTTTGCAACCCGTTTTTATGGACTGGAGCATGTGCATGTAGTTCAATTTTGAATTATGCACATAAATGCCTAGAAAACTCAATTAACGTATAAAAATATCCAAACGATCCCTGAAAAAAATCCAAAATTTAACACAACACTCCTATTGTTCTATGTTGACACCAGGAAAAAAATTGAAAGGAAGAAGAGGCGACGAATATCGTTTTGTCCACAAAGGAGACATGTTTCCCTAACGGAACCATGAGGCTTTCTTGTGAGAAGCTCTGGTTTGTGAGAAGCTTATACCGCAACCTGCCCCAAATGGGAGAATATTTTTTACCCCAGCATGTTGATGCCATTCCATGATAGCATGCCAAGGTTCATGAATTTCAGACGGACTTTGGATTTACTAGAATTACAAAAGCACGTACCTCAACATTTGCCGGAAAGCCACGGTGCCGTGGTGTTTGAAATTCATCCCCATTTCTTGTATGGGACATAAGTTGAGGATGTGTATGTGCTTTAATTTTGAATTGTGCACCAGAAATGGCTAGAAAACCGATTTAATGTATAAAATTTCCAATGAACCCTGAATAATTCCAATTTTTTTATGACACACATATAGTTGCATGTTCACTGCAGATAAAAGGTCTAGCAATTCAAACACCATCCATTGCTGCCGTGACCCCATTATGTAATTCAAATCAAGACGAAAAATTAAGTAGATCCCACACAGTTTATTATCACCATCGTGTGAGATGCAGCACAAAATATCTTGGAGCACCGTCGGAGTATAGTACGCATACGGCTTACGCAAGAAGGTGCGACAGCTACAGTCCACAGCCCGCTCTGAATAAGGGATCGTGTCTGATGACACTTTGCGCGCCAGTTTTTTCATTGAAGCGATTCCAAATTTTCCGCTTTTTCGGAAATATCTACCTCCCCTCCCCCTCCTCCCTACCAAAAGCCACATTTCCCCTATTTCCATCTTCCTTTCCAAGTTGAAACCTTCACTCCTTGCTTGCAGCGCCGCCTCTTCGCCGGCGACCCTCCTTCGCGCTGCTCGGCCTCGCCTATCCAGGCAGGTAATCCACACCCGACCCCCATCCTCCTCCTCCTCCCACATCCCACATGCCCCGACCGCTGGTGCGACACCTTCCACCAAAATCACTGACCCCTCCATCAAATAAGCGCCGCCCTAAGCCATGGTGCACGCAGTATAGCCAGGATCTCAAGGAGCATTTGCAGCGGAGAAGCAAATCGCGGCCGCACGCGCGGATGAGGTCGCGATGGCTGCCATTCGTGCCGACTCTCAGATCTTGGAGGAGCACCTTGCCATCGAGGCCACCATCGATGCCTCGCGCGCCGACGCCGCGACGTGGTTGGCTGCTTTAAACGACAATTCATGGCATTTTCTCGAGGCCACCCTCGGTGCCTTCGACAAAGACTACGAGGTGTTTTCTCAGTGTGCACGTGCTTACCTCATCTCGAGAGCCAGCAGGTTGGTGCCCGGAGCGGCTCAGGCAACTCACCACTATGACGAGGGCACTCATGATGCGGAGGCCTCGCCCTCTTCCATGTCCAAGGAGCCAATCGTCATTGAATATCTCCGACAATGAGGAGTAGCTTGTCTTATTAGCTCATTATAAGGACCCATGTTCAGCTTGCTAGCTACTGTCTTTCCTTAACAAATTCTAGTGAATTGTGCTATCTACTTTTACCATGCAATCTTCTGCTCTAGTGTACACACTACTAGGAAAAGGGCTACTAATGGCGCACCAGTTTTGCCTACTAATGGCGCATCACTGGTGCGCCATTAGTATCACGCCACTAGTATTTTTTACTAATGGCGCACCACTGGTGTGCCATTAGTATCTGGTATACTAATGGCGCACCACTGGTGTGCCATTAGTATCTGGTATACTAATGGCGCACCACTGGTGTGCCATTAGTATAGGCCACGGTGCGCCATTAGTATAGGCCACTGGTGCGCCATTAGTATAGGCCACGGTGCGCCATTAGTATTTTTGAATTTTGAAGGCGGGAAAATAGTAGTGGCGCACCGTCTAACCCCCACCGTGCGCCATTGCTATTTTTGAATTTTGAATTTGGATCTGGATCGTGATTTTTTTGCCCATTTTTTTGCTCATTTTTTGGCACGATATTATTTCAAATTTTGTTCCTGTTTTTGGATCTTGTACGTTATTTTGCCGTGTTCTTTTGCCGGAGAGGAGTTTGCCGGAGAGGAGGAGGAGGAGGTCACCGGAGAGGCACTCGCCTACATCGCCGGAGAGGAGGAGGAGGTCGCCGGAGAGGAGTTCACCGAAGCATCGGAGAGGAGGAAGGAGAAACCATGAGGGAATGGGAGGAGAGGAGGGAGGAGGAGCTCACTGGAGAGGAGGGAGGAGAAACCGTGAGGGGAGGGGAGGAGAGGAGAGGAGGGAGGAGGAGGTCCCCGGAGAGGAGGAGGTCGCCGGAGAGGAGGAGGAGGTCGCCGGAGAGGAGGGTAGTATGGTGGAGGAGAGAAGGGAAGATGGAGTGGAGGAGAGGAGGAGATGGAGTGGAGGAGAGGAGGAGATGGAGTGGAGGAGGTGCGCCCAGCCATATATACGACATAGTAATGGCGCACCGTGGGCAGGTGCGCCATTACTAACTTTTTTTTATTTTTTGATTTATTTTGAATTTTGAAGGCGGGAAGATACTAATGGCGCACCATGGGCAGGTGCGCCATTAGTAACTTTTTTTATTTTTATTTTTTTGACTTATTTTGAATTTTGAAGGCGGGAAGATACTAATGGCGCACCATGGGCAGGTGCGCCATTAGTAACTTTTATTTTTTATTTTTTTTTGACTTATTTTGAATTTTGAAGGCGGGAAGATACTAATGGCGCACCATGGGCAGGTGCGCCATTAGTAAGTTTGAATTTTTTTGAATTTTTTTGCCTCTCCAGATCTTAAAAGCCCCGTATCTTTTTTTCTGTTAGGTTTTTGAGGATTTTGAAAATGTTTAACGGGGCCTGCGGGCGTCGCCGCGGGAAGAGCCCCGAGCGCCACTCCCGGGAGGTAGAAGACCTGCCCGCTCGCCAAGGCGCTGGTGAAGATGGCATGCGACCGCTGGGTCGTGATAGAGCTCCTTCTGACATGGTCAGAAGTCGAAGCGCGTCGTGATCCGTGCAGGTTTCGCTGCCACCAACGCCAGCAGAAGCCCTGGCGCATGCGCAGTTACTCCTCGATTTTCCTCCCAGTACGGGGAAACTCGACGAATGGAGAGCCACTATCCGAAGCCTTGTTGCGGTGGCCAACAAAGACTAACTGAGTCCGGTGGAGCTCCCGGGTCGATGCTCCGACAGAGTCCCACGCACCAGTGGCAGGAAAGCCAGCGGCGCCGCGACCATGGTGCACTCGCCTCCTCCTCACCTGGTACCGCGGACGCCAGCCCGTCGCAACGTTGCGGGCGACGAAATCTCCATAGCGTCGTCCGACCCGCGGACCCACTGTGACCAGCGCCAAGTCCTTCGGGAATGAGAACATGAAGACGCTCGAACTACTATCGAGCGCCGGCGCGGAGCGCGCCACCAGTCAGACAGGCGAGCAGGGCCTGCTGTGAACCACCCGACACCGGAGAGCCCTGGAGGCCTACCTTACGAGGTAGGCTGTCCGGCTTTTACCCGTGAGCTGCGGCAGTTCCAGTGGCCCACTCACCGCACCTTCAAACCTGACGTGGGCGAAAAGTACAGCGGCAAGACCCACCCGTCCGAGTTCCTCAGCATCTACACCATTGCGATGCAAGCTGCCGGAGCCCGCGACGATAAGGTGCTTGCGAATTACTTTCCGTTGGCTCTTAAACCCAATGCCATGTCATGGTTGATGCACTTGCCGGTAGACTCTATTTCCTCCTGGTCGGATTTGTGCCATGAGTTTGTGGGCGCCTTTACTGGAGGCCACCAAGCCCATGGCCAAGCGAGCGACCTGCACGTCATTCCCCAGAAGGGAGGCGAGAGTCTCCGCAAGTATATACAGAGGTTCAGCCGGATACAGTACAATATCCCTGATGTTCACCCTGCCGCCATCATCAGCGCGTTCCATTAGAACGTGCGTAACCGCAAGATGCACGAAGAGCTGGCAATGAACAAGGTGAAAGATGTAGCAGAACTCTATGTTCTTGCTGACAGATGTGCCCGGGCTTAAGAGGGAAGGAAGTACCCCGGCGAAGACGCCGGCGTGGAAACCGACTCCTCAGATGAAGATACTGCCGCCCCGGGCGAAGAAGGGCCGGCGCCGCAACAGGAAGCGCAAAGGTAAAGCTGTGCTTGCCGTCGAGGGATCTGGTGACACCGGCTCCACCAAGAAAACCAAGGCAGGTGACCCCGGCAAGGAAATTGCCGGATGTGTCGCCTGCCGGGCCTTGGAAGTTGCCGAGAAGCCAGGGAACTCCGACAAGCGATACTGCAAGATCCATCGCACCAAAGGCCATGCTCTCCAAGACTGTCGACAGGTTGAGCTCCTCGCTGAGAAGAAGAGGGCTGAATATGAGAGGCGGGACAAGGAGAAGGGCCAAGACGGTGCTGAGGGGTCCAGCTAGAAGCGTGATGGCCAGGCGGGCCATCGCGGCAAGGATAAACAACAAGAGAGGCCCGCCCGGGGCCGTGTCAAAAAGCCAGAAGACAACGATCATGAAGAGGACGACGAATTCGGTGACCAAGAGTTTCAGAAAGCTACAGAGGCCATGTGCATCGACGGCGGCGCCTCGCTGCATACTTCTCACCACCAGCTTAAACAGTGGGCGCGAGAGATTACAGCAGCAGAGCCGTCGTTTGATGCCCAAAGGCCGCTGAAGTGGTCCAGCACACCTATCATTTTTGACACTGAGGATCACCCTGATCGCACTACTGCGGTCGGGTGCTTGCCATTGCTGGTTTCACCAACAATACACAACCTCAAGGTGACAAAGATGCTAGTCGATCGCGGGGCCGGTCTGAACTTGATCTCGCCTGCCGTGATCGAGAAACTGCAGATTCCTGATGGAGACCTCGAGGAGACGGGCACGTTTCAGGGGGTCAACCCGGGAAGAAGCCAACCTAAGGGAAAGGTCACGCTGCCCGTGACTTTTGGAAGTGATCTGAACTACAGGACGGAGAGGATCGTGTTTGATGTTGCCAAGATCCCCTTGCCCTACAACGGGATCCTTGGCTGCCCAGCGCTGGCCAAGTTCATGGCAGCGTCACACTACGCCTACAACACCCTGAAGAGGCCAGGACCTGTGACGATCATCACCATCCCCTCCGATAAGAAAGATGCGCTGATTTGCGCTGACCAACTATACCAGCAAGCAGTTGCAGTAGCTGCCGCCACTAGGGCACTTGCTCCTGCCGCTGGGACCCCGGGAGGGAAGAAGAAGAAGACCGGTGAGACCTCGGACACCCACTCCGGCAAGCGCACCACTTAGGAGTGTAGCGCTCCCATCGAGGACGTGCCAGAGAGCTCCACCGGCGGAAACAAGAAGCCCAGGGCCATACCGCCGGGAACCAAGAAGGTTTCTGTCAATGAGGACGACACGGGAGGGGCTTTCACCATAAGCTCCACCCTTGACGACAAATAGGAAGACGCGCTCGTCACCTTCCTACGGGCGAATGTCGATGTGTTTGCATGGCAAGCTTCTGACATCCCCGGCGTTCCCAGGGAGGTGATTGAGCACCACCTTGCTGTCTATCCTCATGCGCGGCCCGTCAAGCGGAAGGTCAGAAAGCAAGCTTTGGAACGACAAGAGTTCATCACAGAGGAGATCCGGAAACTGGAAGCAGCGGGTTTGGTAAGAGGAGTGCTCCATCCAACGTGGTTGGCAAATCCGGTCATAGTGCGCAAGGCTAATGGGAAGTGGAGGCTGTGTATTGATTACACAGATATCAATAAGGCTTGTCCTAAGGACCCCTTCCCATTGCCGCGCATCGACCAGATTGTTGACTCCACAGCTGGGTGTGATCTGTTGTCATTCCTCGATGCCTACTCCGGCTACCACCAGATCTTCATGACAAGAGAAGACGAAGAGAAAACAGCATTCATCACCCCATGTGGTACGCATTGTTTCATGCGGATGCCTTTCGGGCTGAAGAGTGCTGGTTTGACGTTTGCAAGGGCGGTCCAAATTGGTTTTGAACCCCAGCTCCATAGAAATATGGAAGCTTATATGGATGACATAGTGGTCAAAACCAAGGACAGGGCAACCCTCATACCGGATTTGCAAGAAACATTTGCAAACCTGCGCAAGATCAATCTCAAGCTGAACCCTGAGAAGTGCGTCTTTGGCGTCCCGTCCGGCAAGCTTCTCGGGTTCTTTGTATCACAGCGTGGGATAGAGGCCAATCCGGACAAGATCAAAGCTATAGAGCAGATTGAAGCACCCAAGCGAATCAAGGATGTGCGTCGGCTTGCTGGTTGCGTCGCCGCCATGGGCAGATTCATTTCCAAGTCTGCCGAGTGCGCCCTTCCCTTTTTCAAGATCCTGAAAAAGGCGGGCCCGATGGAGTGGATGCCAGAAGCCGAAGCAGCATTGCAGATTTGAAGAAGTACCTCTCCTCCGCGCCAAGACTAGTTGCGCCTAGGCCACAGGAGCTGTTGTTGCTATACCTGGCGGCAACGTACCAGGTAGTCAGCGCCGCACTAGTGGCGCAGAGAGAGGTTGACGACGAGGTAATGGCAGCGACAGAGCCCGACACCACCAATACAGAGATGACACAGCCAGTTGAAGTGCCGCCGAAGAAGGAAATGATGCAGCACCCAGTCTACTTTGTTAGTTCCCTCCTGCAGGGAGCTAGATCAAGGTACTCTGGCATGCAGAAACTGCTCTTCGGCCTTCTTATGGCCTCGAGGAAGCTGCGTCACTACTTCCAGGCACATGAGATCACTGTCGTCACTCGCCTCCCTCTGCAACGGATATTGCACAATCCAGATGCAACGGGAAGAATTGTGGAATGGGCACTGGAGATGTCCAGCTTTGGCCTCAAGTTTGAAAGTACTTCGACGATTCAGAGCCGAGTCCTGGCGGAGTTCATTGCAGAATGGACCGCAACGCCTGACGAAGAAGCCCAAGAGACTGCTCTCCCCGGCAAGGAGGCAAGTTGTAGTTGGATCATGTACTTTGATGGAGCTTTCTCCTTACACGGCACCGGGGCTGGCGTACTGCTTGTCGCGCCCATCGAAGAGCACCTCAAGTACGTGATCCAGATGCACTTCCCCACGGAGGTGTCAACAAACAATACGGCAGAGTACGAAGGGCTGCTTGCCGGTCTTAGGATCGCGGCGGACCTCGGAATCAAGAAGCTCATCGTCAGGGGCGACTCGCAGCTCGTCGTCAAGCAAGTCAACAAGGACTACCAGAGCCCATTGATGAAGGCCTACGTCGATGAAGTGAGAAAGCTGGAAGAGCGTTTCGACGGTATACAGGCTGAATACGTTCCCCGAGCGGAGAACGATATCGCCGATTACCTGTCAAAACACGCTGCCCTCAAGCTACCTGTGGAACCAGGTACCTTTGTGCTCCAGCTAACTCAGCCATCCGTTGATCCATCAACAGAGCAGAACAAGAGGAGGAAATCAGGACCCGGCAAGTACTTTCCCGCCGAGCTCCCCGGAGCCGCCGGCAAGGATGTTGCCGGGGACACTGAGCCCGCCACGGGACGGCTAGCTCCGGCGGAGCGTCAAGTTCTTGCCGTCGAGACAGCCGCTCCTATAGCGGAGGAAATGCCTTTAGTCCTCACCGTCAAGCCTCAGGCTCCAGCGTGGGCACAGCATACCGTCCGATTCCTCCAAACAGGGGAACTTCCTGAAGAGCGGGATGAAGCGGAAAAAGTAGCCCGTCACTCTACCATGTACCAGTTCGTCGATGACGTCCTATACAGAAAGAGGCCGAACGGTGTGAAATTGAAGTGTATCCCTTGGGAGGAAGGACTGGAGCTGTTGGCGGAGATACACGGAGGCATATGTGGATCCCACATCGGGTCAAGGGCCCTTGCCGGCAAGGCATTTCGGCAAGGCTTCTTCTGGCCCACCGCCCTCCAGGATGCGACGACACTAGTCACCAGATGTGAAGCGTGTCAGTTCCATTCAAAGAAGCTTCATCAGCCAGCTCAAGCCCTTCAAACCATTCCTCTCTCCTGGCCCTTCTCGGTCTGGGGGCTCGACATACTGGGCCCTTTCCCCCGCGCTGTCGGGGGCTTTGAGTACTTGTACGTTGCAATCGACAAGTTCACAAAGTGGCCAGAGGTGGAGGCAGTGAGGAAGGTCACAGCTCAGTCAGCCGTCAAGTTCTTCAAGGGACTAGTGTGCCGTTTTGGTGTACCCAACAGGGTCATCACCGACAACGGCACACAGTTCACAAGCCGCACCTTCATGCAATATATCCAAGACCTCGGCAGCAAAGTCTGTTTCGCTTCTGTTGCTCACCCACGAAGCAATGGTCAAGCTGAGAGGGCAAACGCTGAAGTACTGCGAGGCTTAAGGACCAAGACCTTTGACAGGCTGCACAAGAGTGAAAGGCGCTGGATTGATGAGTTGCCGGCGGTTCTTTGGTCGATCAGGACGATACCAAATCGAGCCACCGGCCAGACACCTTTTGCCCTGGTATACGGGGCAGAAGCAGTTCTCCCCACTGAACTCATATATGGGTCACCTCGAGTGCTCGCTTATGATGAGCTTGAGCAAGAGCAACTGCGGCAAGATGACGCAATGCTCCTTGAGGAAGATCGTCTTCGGGCGGCTGTGAAAGCAGCACGCTACCAGCAAGCCTTGCGCCGCTACCATAGCCGCAAGGTTCATGCCCGAAGCCTTGAGGAAGGCGATCTTGTCCTTCGGTGCGTTCAGTCGGCCAAGAATTCCAACAAGTTGACGCCAAAGTGGGAAGGCCCTTATCGGGTAATACGAGTCACCAGGCCCGGCGCAGTCTACCTGGAGACCGAAGATGCTGTTCCAGTGAGTAACTCCTGGAACACTAAGCATCTTCGCAAGTTTTACCCGTGAGGCGCGGCTTGCCGGGCCCCCCGGCAAGCCACCTTTTGTACAAGCATTGCCGATGATGCATGTAACCCTTTGTACAAAGCCAGGCGCAGACCCTGAGCATAAATAAATGAAGCGCTGGCGCCCTAAGTTATAGCATGCATGCTAGGTCGAGTCTCGTCCTTGGTTAGGGTTGATAGTGCTTAGCGGCGACTAACCCCTAGCTTAGAGGTCGAGTGTGCGTCTCTTTGCCGTTCTTTCGTCTTCTTTGGTTCGCAGGACTCACAGGTATCCTTGCCGGATCACTTGAGGACGAAAAAGAGAAGAGGGACATACCAGCATCTAGACCCCGGCAAGCCAGTATTTCCGGGGGCTGCAAGAGCAAAGATTCACCCACGGCAAACCAGAGTTGCCGGGGGCTACAGCTTCAGATAAGTTCTTCATCCCTTATCATGCATTGCCTTATGGACTGAGGTATGTGAAACCTCGTTTTTTCCTAAAACTACCGTGCTTACCTAACTCAAGGCCCTAGGGCTCATTCCTAGGGCCAGGTTTGGTAGTAGTCGCGGCAGCGAGAGGATGAAATAAGGAGCCTAAACCCACCTCATCCCTGCCTCCGCCAAAGGTGTGAGGAAGGTCGAGCGAAGTGGGGAGACAGCAAGGCCTGTTGCCGGGCAAGGAAATGTTTATCTTAAGGATATCAAGGATTTACTCCTTGTCGTGGGTTCTACCCATAAACAAATGACCCGGCAAGCATCCCTTTTTCATTAAAAACATTCCACTCAGGTACAGTCCATAGGGAATGAAAAATATGAATGATGGGATTACAAGTTTTAAATTCAGCTAAGGCCCGAAGGCTTACAAACTAAAAAGAGATAAGGTGCCCGTAATCCCTTTCTTGTCCCTCTCCTCAGGAGGCAGGTCAAGGAGGCGAAAAGGGCAAAAGGGGCGCCTAGGCGAGCTACGGGTGGCAGAAGACATCAAGAGAACATCTCGGTGGCCGTCCGAAGGCTGGATGGTGATGGCGGCGCCGGAAGCAGAGCTCGAAGACGAGGCGGCAGGACGTCAGCATGCGTCGAAGGCGTCGGTGCCCGCGTACTCCGACTTGACGGCCTTGCCGCCCGCCCTCTTCCTCTTCCGCAGCCTCCCAACGCCAGCCGCCCAAGGAGACGACCCCGAGAAGTTCAGGAAGCCGGCGACGCGGATGATGGGGTCACCGGTGCCGCACGGAGCGGCGCCCGACACCTAATCGGACCCATCATCCTGCCGCCTACTACCCTCGTCATCGCTGCCGTTGTCCTCCTCATCACTCCCGCCCGAGGAGGAGTCTTCACTATCAGAAGAGCTCTCCACGCAGCACCTTGCACGGGTCCCAAAGCACCCGAAGACCTTGACGGAAAGAAGGCCACCCTCCATCAGCTTAAAATGGAGCGTGAGCCCCTCCGTCAAGCGGTGGATATGGGCAAACGTCTTCCATCCCCGATGGAGATACATCATGTGAGGGGCGGGGAAGTCGACGCGGGCCCATGTGCCACTGATCCCGCAGCCCCTCATGTGCAGCCACAACGACTCCGACGGATCCAGCTCCATCTCCCGCGCGAATGGGGTCGGGAGACGAAGGCGACGATGAGGCGGCCGGCGCAGCCTGATGAAGAACTCGCAAGGGTCAGCCCCACATGGCCCTCCATGGGGGGAGGAACTGCTGGCGGAGGCGAGGCCGGCGGAGGCGAGACCGGCGCGCCGCCCCGTCCTCCTCTTCCCCGAGCGCCTCGGCCTCGCCCACGACCTCGCCCCCTCCCCCTTCCCCTCGCGGCTGGCTCTGCCACCGCGGGTGCAGGAGAAGGACGGATGCGTTGTCGAGCGGCGACCCTCGCCGCCATCGTTGAAGGACTAGGATTCCCTCTCTCCATGGCGGATGGAAGGGGGGAGCAGAAGCTGAAGGAAGGAGGAGATGAAGGAATGCGGGACGCCATCCCCCTCCCGCTCCTTATAAAGGAACGGGGTGGGGGCTCGGCCGCCCCGCTCAACCAATCAAGGCGCGGAAGGCGCAGGGAACTGGGACCGACCCGCCGCCCCAGCCCGCGGCGTCTCGGTTTCCCACCTCCACCGTTTGCCACCCCAAGCGCATGAGAGCCACGTGGCAGGCGTGCAGGACCGAGGCGACGGGTGAGGCGACCTCTCCCCACCCCGTGATCGTGGGGAGTGGACGCCTTGAAGACCACGCCTCGGCCCCATTCAGTAAATGGGTCACGCCTCCGCGCCTCCCTCCGTTTATGGGGAAGGCGCGAACCGCCCCCTTTACTACGACGTGACTCATGCATGCAGAGCTCAGTCCCACGCATGCCGCCCACGTCACACACGCCTCCCCACGCTGCGCCACGCGCGGGAAGCATGGGAAACACAGCGCGCGAAGAGACTTACCACGGTAAAAACCACCCCGCCTACCCGCACACCGTTTTTGGGCCTAGCCCAACGACGCGATTGCGCTTACGTGTGGCCCAGGCCCGGGGGCTCCTGTCGGTGTACAAAAAGAGGGGTACACTTTTTGTACCCCTATAACTGTGCATGGGCAGTTTGAGCCACAGGCACCACCACACTGAGCAAGGCAAGGGAGGTGAGCCAAGGTAAGGCCGAAGCTCAGGAGAAGCAGAACGACGCCAAGACCAAGACCACAAAGCGCGAAGGGAACGAAGCGGACCCCCCCCCCCCGGCAAGATCCTTGCCGGGAGGCGGTTTTAGCAAACCCGGCAAGACCCTTGCCGTGGCAGCTCGCCCCACACCTACGGAGTGAGTCACCCCTGAGTCCACTGCCCCCATGGGGCAAGGATTCGGGAGACATCCCTGTGGTGGCATGCAGATCTTTGTGAAGACATTCAAGATCAGATACACCCTTTAGAAGATGATGATCTTTGGCGGGATCCCAGCCAAGGAGGACCACAAGGCCCCCGGCAAGAGCCTTGCCGGGGATGACAACAGGCACCACGGCAAGACCCTCGCCGGGGCCCCGGCAAGGCCCTTGCCAAGAACACCCGTAGGGCCACCATCAGGCCCACGCCAGTCAAACCTCCACCGCCGTTCGCATGCAGCTGCCGACCCAACCAGCTGGGCAGGCACCTGCATGGCGACATGCGGATCTTCGTGGAGACCCACCACTGTGCCACCTCAGCTGCCTGCCTGCCTACATGGCACCACGGGCGCCGCTGGCCAGGGCGCGTGTCGACACGAGAGGGAGTGGCGACGGATGAGACAGGGCTCTCCCCCGTCCCCGATAAAGCAAGGACACCTGGGCAAGACGCATTAAATGCGCCTTGTCATGTACTGCGAGGGATAACCTCACATCACTGTACCCTTTCCACCTCATGTGTGCCACTGTGGCAACCCCTTTCCTATAAAAGGAGGCCCGAGGCGACCAGGAGGAGGATTCGGCTTTTTGGAGCTCCTCACGCCCCATAGCTAGCTCAAGAACACAGATATACAATCCACCAAAGAAGGAGTAGGGTTTTACGCATCCCCGCGGCCCGAACCTAGATAAACGAACCGTGTG
The DNA here is from genome assembly GCF_003073215.2 of Triticum urartu. NCBI lineage: Eukaryota > Viridiplantae > Streptophyta > Magnoliopsida > Poales > Poaceae > Triticum > Triticum urartu. The sequence continues at coordinate 521,312,813 of NC_053023.1, forward strand.
CTATCTGTTTGATCCGCTCTTCTCACGACCCCGCGCCCCGCAACCATAGTAGGGATTCTTGTGATCCCATAGGTGTTGTTCCCACCGACACGGAGAGGTATCTCTGGGCCCTCTTGGTAATGCACATCACTATAAGCCTTGCAAGCAATGTGACTAATGAGTTAGTTACGGGATGATGCATTACGGAACGAGTAAAGAGACCTGCCGGTAACGAGATTGAACTAGGTATTGAGATACCGACGATCGAATCTCGGGCAAGTAACATACCGATGACAAAGGGAACAATGTATGTTGTTATGTGGTTTGACCGATAAAGATCTTCGTAGAATATGTAGGAACCAATATGAGCATCCAGGTTCCGCTATTGGTTATTGACCGGAGATGAGTCTCGGTCATGTCTACATAGTTCTCGAACCCGTAAGGTCCGCACGCTTAAAGTTCGGTGACGATCGGTATTATGAGTTTATGTGTTTTAATGTACCGAAGGTAGTTCGGAGTCCTGGATATGATCACGGACATGACGAGGAGTCTCAAAATACGCGATACATAAAGATTGATATATTGGATGACTATATTCAAACACCGGATGAGTTCTGTGTTGGAAATATGCCCTAGAGGCAATAATAAAAGCATTATTATTATATTTCCTTGTTCATGATAATTGTCTTTATTCATGCTATAATTGTGTTATCCGGAAATCGTAATACATTTGTGAATAATAGACACCAACATGTCCCTAGTAAGCCTCTAGTTGACTAGCTCGTTGATCAACAGATAGTCATGGTTTCCTGACGATGGACATTGGATGTCACTGATAACGAGATCACATCATTAGGAGAATGATGTGATGGACAAGACCCAATCCTAAACATAGCACAAGATCGTATAGTTCGTTTGCTAGAGTTTTCCAATGTTAAGTATCTTTTCCTTAGACCATGAGATTGTGTAACTCCCGGATACCGTAGGAGTGCTTTGGGTGTACCAAACGTCACAACGTAACTGGGTGACTATAAAGGTATACTACGGGTATCTCCAAAAGTGTCTGTTGGGTTGACACGGATCAAGACTGGGATTTGTCACTCCGTATGACGGAGAGGTATCACTGGGCCCACTCGGTAATGCATCATCATTAATGAGCTCAAAGTGACCAAGTGTCTGGTCACGGGATCATGCATTACGGTACGAGTAAAGTGACTTGCCGGTAACGAGATTGAACGAGGTATTGGGATACCGACGATCGAATCTCGGGCAAGTAACATACCGATTGACAAAGGGAATTGTATACGGGGTTGCTTGAATCCTCGACATCGTGGTTCATCCGATGAGATCATCGAGGAGCATGTGGGAGCCAACATGGGTATCCAGATCCCGCTGTTGGTTATTGACCGGAGAGTCGTCTCGGTCATGTCTACATGTCTCCCGAACCCGTAGGGTCTACACACTTAAGGTTCGGTGACTCTAGGGTTGTAGGGATATGTATATGCAGTAACCCGAATGTTGTTCAGAGTCCCGGATGAGATCCCGGACGTCATGAGGAGTTCCGGAATGGTCCGGAGGTAAAGAATTATATATATGAAGTGCTATTTCGGGCATCGGGACAAGTTTCGGGATCACCGGTATTGTACCGGGACCACCGGAAGGGTCCCGGGGGTCCACCGGGTGGGGCCACCTGTCTCGGGGGGCCACATGGGCTGTAGGGGGTGCGCCTTGGCCTATATGGGCCAAGGGCACCAGCCCCAAGAGGCCCATGCGCCTAGGGTTTCAAGGAGGGAAGAGTCCCAAAGGGGGAAGGCACCCCTAGGTGCCTTGGGGAGGAGGGATTCCTCCCCTTGGCCGCACCCCCTAGGAGATTGGATCTCCTAGGGCCGGCGCGCCCCCCCCTTGGCCCTCCTATATATAGTGGGGAGATGGAGGACTTCTAACCCACGCCTTTGGTGCCTCCCTCTCCCTCTCCAACACATCCTCCTCCTCCATAGTGCTTGGCGAAGCCCTGCCGGAGTACTGCAGCTCCATCACCACCACGCCGCCGTGCTGCTGCTGGAGCCATCTTCCTCAACCTCTCCTTTCCCCTTGCTGGATCAAGAAGGAGGAGACGTCATGCTGACCATACGTGTGTTGAACGCGGAGGTGCCGTCCGTTCGGCGCTAGGATCTCCGGTGATTTTGATCACGTCGAGTACGACTTCCTCATCCCCGTTCTTTGAACGCTTCCGCGCGTGATCTACAAAGGTATGTAGATGCAATCCGATCACTCGTTGCTAGATGAACTCATAGATGGATCTTGGTGAAACCGTAGGAAAATTTTTGTTTTCTGCAACATTCCCCAACAGTGGTATCAGAGCTAGGTCTATGTGTAGTTCTCTTGCACGAGTAGAACACAAATTTGTTGTGGGCGTAGATGTTGTCAACTTTCTTGCCGCTACTAGTCTTATCTTGCTTCAGCGGTATTGTGGGATGAAGCGGCCCGGACCAACCTTACACGTACGCTTACGTGAGACCGGTTCCACCGACTAACATGCACAAGTTGCATAAGGTGGCTGGCGGGTGTCTGTCTCTCCTACTTTAGTTGGAGCGGATTCGATGAAAAGGGTCCTTATGAAGGGTAAATAGAAGTTGACAAATCACGTTGTGGCTTTCACGTAGGTAAGAAAACGTTCTTGCTAGAACCCTATTTCAGCCACGTAAAACTTGCAACAACTATTAGAGGACGTCTAACTTGTTTTTGCAGCAAGTGCTTTGTGATATGATATGGCCAAAGTTGTGATGAATGATGAATGATCTATATGTGATGTATGAGATGTTCATGCTATTGTAATAGGAATCACGACTTGCATGTCGATGAGTATGACAATCGGCAGGAGCCATAGGAGTTGTCTTTATTTTTTGTATGACCTGCGTGTCATTGAGAAACGCCATGTAAATTACTTTACTTTATTGCTAAACGCGTTAGCCATAGTAGTAGAAGTAATAGTTGGCGAGCAACTTCATGGAGACACAATGATGGAGATCATGATGATGGAGATCATGGTGTCATGCCGGTGACAAGATGATCATGGAGCCCCAAGATGGAGATCAAAGGAGCTATGTGATATTGGCCATATCATGTCACTATTATTATTTGATTGCATGTGATGTTTATCATGTTTTGCATCTTGTTTACTTAGAACGATGGTAGTAAATAAGATGATCCCTCATAATAATTTCAAGAAAGTGTTCCCCCTAACTGTGCACCGTTGCGACAGTTCGTTGTTTCGAAGCACCACGTGATGATCGGGTGTTAGATTCTAACGTTCACATACAATGGGTGTAAGACAGATTTACACATGCAAACACTTAGGTTGACTTGACGAGCCTAGCATGTACAGACATGGCCTCGGAACACAGAAGACCGAAAGGTCGAGCATGAGTCGTATAGAAGATACGATCAACATGAAGATGTTCACCGACGTTGGCTAGTCCGTCTCACGTGATGATCGGACACGGCCTAGTTAACTCGGATCATGTTATACTTAGATTACAGGAGGGATGTTTATCTAAGTGGGAGTTCATTGAATAATTTGATTAGATGAACTTAATTATCATGAACTTAGTCTAAAATTTTACAATATGTCTTGTAGATCAAATGGCCAACGTAGTCCTCAACTTCAACGCGTTCCTAGAGAAAACCAAGCTGAAAGACGATGGCAGCAACTACACGGACTGGGTCCGGAACCTGAGGATCATCCTCATAGCTGCCAAGAAAGATTATGTCCTACAAGCACCACTAGGTGACGCACCTGTTCTCCCTGCAGAACAAGACGTTATGAACGCTTGGCAGGCACGTACCGATGACTACTCCCTCGTTCAGTGCGGCATGCTTTACAGCTTAGAGCCGGGGCTCCAAAAACGTTTTGAGAGACACGGAGCATATGAGATGTTCGAAGAGCTGAAAATGGTTTTCCAAGCTCATGCCCGGGTCGAGAGATATCAAGTCTCCGACAAGTTCTTCAGCTGTAAGATGGAGGAAAACAGTTCTGTCAGTGAGCACATACTCACCATGTCTGGGTTGCATAACCGCTTGACTCAGCTGGGAGTTAATCTCCCGGATGACGCGGTCATTGACAGAATCCTTCAGTCGCTTCCACCGAGCTACAAGAGCTTTGTGATGAACTTCAATATGCAGGGGATGGAAAAGACCATTCCTGAAGTATTTGCAATGCTGAAATCAGCGGAGGTAGAAGTCAAAAAGGAACATCAAGTGTTGATGGTGAATAAAACCACTAAGTTCAAGAAGGGCAAGGGAAAGAAAGCCTTCAAGAAGGACGGCAAGGGAGTTGCCGCGCCCGGCAAGCAAGCTGCCGGGAAGAAGCCAAAGAATGGACCCAAGCCCGAGACTGAGTGCTTTTATTGCAAGTGGTCACTGGAAGCGGAACTGCCCCAAATACTTAGCGGGCAAGAAGGCCGGCAAAACAAAAGGTATATGTGATATACATGTAATTGATGTGTACCTTACCAGTATTCGTAGTAGCTCCTGGGTATTTGATACCGGTGCGGTTGCTCACATTTGTAACTCAAAGAAGGAGCTGCGGAATAAGCGGAGACTGGCAAAGGACAAGGTGACGATGTGCGTCGGGAATGGTTCCAAGGTTAGTGTGATCGCCGTCGGCACGCTACCTCTACATTTGCCTTCGGGATTAGTTTTAAACCTTAATAATTGTTATTTAGTGCCAGCTTTGAGCATGAACATTGTATCAGGATCTCGTTTAATACGAGATGGCTACTCATTTAAATCCGAGAATAATGGTTGTTCTATTTATATGAGAGATATGTTTTATGGTCATGCTCCGATGGTGAATGGTTTATTCTTAATGAATCTCGAGCGTAATGCTACACATGTTCATAGTGTGAGTACCACAAGATGTAAGATTGATAATGATAGTCCCACATACTTGTGGCACTGCCGCCTTGGTCACATAGGTGTCAAACGCATGAAGAAGCTCCATGCTGATGGACTTTTAGAGTCTCTTGATTACGAATCATTTGACACGTGCGGACCATGCCTCATGGGTAAAATGACCAAGACTCCATTCTCAGGAACAATGGAGCGAGCAACCAACTTGTTGGAAATCATACATACTGATGTGTGCGGTCCAATGAGCGTTGAGGCTCGCGGAGGCTATCGTTATGTTCTCACCCTCACTGATGACTTTAGTAGATATGGGTATGTCTACTTAATGAAACACAAGTGTAACGCCCTCGATGCGGCTATAGCTCCCACGTGTCGAGGCACGACTTAGAGACATAACCGCATTGAAAGCAATGTCGCAAGTCAGGCAATCATTACAACATCCCATGTAATATATATAATAAAAGGGGGAGATACATAGTTGGCTTACACTCGCCACGTCACATCAGAGTACATAAATAACTTCCATCATGCAAACACTCATGGCCCGACTATGGCACCAAAATAGAAGAAAACCCAACATGCGACAAGGCCCTGAATCAAACCCCAACTAGGCACCACTACTGATCATCGGGAAAGGAAACATAATAACGCTGAGAGTCCTCGTCGAACTCCCACTTGAGCTCATACTCATCACCTGGAGCGGAATCACCTGGACCTGCATCTGGAGTTATAGTATCTGTGAGCCACAGGGACTCAACAATCTCGCACCCTCGCGATCAAGACTATTTAAGCTTATAGGAAAGGGTAAGGCAAAAGTATATGTGGAGCTGCAGCAAGCGACTAGCATATGTGGTGGCTAACTTATACGCAAAAGAGAGCGAGAAGAGGAGGCAAAGCACGAGCGAGAATCTAGAGGAACAACCTGCGCAAGCATAACTCCAACACCGTGTCCACTTCCCGGATTCCGCCGAGAAGAGGCCATCACGGTAACACACTCAGTTGATTCATTTTAATTAATTAAGGTTCAAGTTATCTACAACCGGACATTAACAAATTCCCATCTGCCCATAACCGCGGGCACGGCTTTCGAAAGTTCAATCCCTGCAGGGGAGTCCCAACTTAGCCCATGACAAGCTCTCACAGTCAATGAAGGAATAGACCTCCTCCCAAGACGTTCCGATCAGACTTGGTATCTCGGTAATTCAAGACACTTTGACAGGTTAAAACAAGACCAGCAACACCGCCCGAATGTGCCGACAAATCCCGATAGGAGCTGCACATATCTCTTTCTCAGGGCACACTCAGATTGTCCTAGGTACGGGTAGGCCAGCCCAGAGTTGCCCCTGGTGGCCACCGGTAGCTGACAGGTGGACCAACACTCAGAGGAGCACTGGCCCGGGGGGGTAAAATAAGATGACCCTTGAGTCTGCAGAACCCAAGGGAAAGAAAAGGCTAGGTGGCAAATGGTAAAACCAAGGTTGGGCATTGCTGGAAAAGCTTTAATCAAGGCGAAATGTCAAGGGGTTCCCATTATAACCCAACCGCGTAAGGAACGCAAAATCCGGGAACATAACACCGATATGACGGAAACTAGGGCGGCAAGAGTGGAACAAAACACTAGGCGAGAGGCCGAGCCTTCCACCCTTTACCAAGTATATAGGTGCATTAAGATAACATAGCAATATAATGATATCCCAACAAGTAAATAAAAAGATGTTCCAACAAGGAACGGCTCCAAACTTCACCTGCAACTAGCAACGCTATAAGAGGGGCTGAGCAAAGCGGTAACATAGCCAATCAATGGTTTGCTAGGACATGGTGGGCTAGAGGTTGACATGGCAATTGGGAGGCTGACAAGCAAAAGGTAGGCATCGTAGCATTGGCATAGCAAGAGCGAGCAAACTAGCATAGCAAAGATAGTAGTGATTTCGAGGGTATGATCATCTTGCCTGCACAGTTGTCAGAGTTGACTGGATCCTCACAAGCAAAATCAACGGGCTCCTCGGTAGCGAACTCGTCTCCCGGCTCTACCCAAACAAGACAAACAAGCAATAAGGATACAATCAACCACGTGCAAGACCAAGCAATATGATGAAATGAAGATATGCTATGCGGGATGCGATGCGGGATGCAAAATGCAAGAGATGATAGGAAATGCATGAAGCTGGCCTCAACTTGGAATTCCAAGGGTGCCACTGTAAAGATGAGATGAAATCACTTGAAAACGATATAAAGATCATCGGAATCGGAATTACGGTTTGGAAATGGCAAGCGTTTTAAGAATGACACCGGTCTGCAAATTACAGCAAGTAGGCATCTAAATGCAACGAAAAAAACATGCTACAGCCACCAAACATGACAACAAAATACATGGCAGGGATGAACACAAGATGCTTAACAAAAGACTAGCACTGAGCCACGGCCAATTCATCCATTAAGAGGTTCAAACAAGCATGGCAAAAACGCAAATGCAAAACAGATTCCAGACTTAGTGGAATTAACACTTGTCTGAAATTTCAGATCACAAAGTCCTCTTCGGAGCAGCAAAACAACATGATACATGACCTGATTAAGACAAGTAAGAACATGGCATGGAGCTACTCAACAAGCTTAACAAAAGTCCCAAAGTGACCTGGGGCCAAAAGGGATCACAAAATATACTAACGGGCACACGAACATAGCAAAAACATATTCAGTTTTCAGACTTAGTGAAAACTGAGACATGCTGAAATATAACTCACGAAGGCATGTAAACGAGCTCGATGCACTCACTACGGTGCAAGTCATGGCAAGGCAAGCATACATCCATAAAGAAGGCACAAAATTCTAGCTAGACATGGCAAGAACAATGGCATAGCATGCACGGATCAACTACAATAACATCGGCAAAATCGCAAACGAGTTGACGATCTGCCCAGATTCACCACGAAGCAAAAGTAGAGCTCGATTGACTCAAGCTAGGGTGCTCCATAATTTCAAACAAAGACATGGATGGATAGAGCATAACATGATTAACAAAACTCCTTTACTGATCATCCTCAAAAGAGGCACGGATCACTAGGAAACAAGCTGAACACATGGCATCACGAACTAAATAATCCCAGACTTAGTGAAAACTACTAAGTCTTGCACAAGTCACCACACACATCCTAAAAATGCATGGGTTGCACCTCTGGAAAGAAGACAAAATCCTTAACAAAACATATGAAGGACTCACAGGCATATCATGCACACAATAATCATGGCAAAAATGACAAAAGTCTAAGATGAACTAGCAGATCTGACAATTAACTCACGAAGCCTCCTTCTAACAGCATTTCGGGCATCAAGATGAGCTCAAATAAAAATGATGCAATGGAATGAAATGATGTACTCGTCGGGACGAACATTTTGATATATTATATGTCCAAATCGGAGCTACGGATGCAAAGTTACGGGGCCTCGAACAGGAGCATATGAAGTGAAATTCCTGGGACTTAGCAAAAAAAATCAACCTCGAATTAGGGTTTACTGTAGCAACCCGATCCAGATCTGGATCGCACGTCGTTCGAGGATCGCCGAGGAGAGCCCTGTTTGCCGGAGGAGCTTGGGCTCGCCGGACTGCTCCGGGGACTCGCCGGAGAGCCGGAGTAGGAGGGAGAGGCGGCGGAGGAGCGCGGGTCCGGGGCGGCGACGGGGCCGGCTCGGCCGGGGCAGAGTGGAGCGGGCGGCGGCCCAGTGCGGTGCGTCGCCGGCAGATGGCGATGGCGGCGCCCGGCGCGAAGGACGACGAAGGAGGTGGCGGCCTGGTGCCTCGGCGGGGTCAACGGGCCTCGGGGGCCCCTCCTGGGCCTCCGGGCCGGCGGGAGAGAGGCGGCGAAGTGGGGCGCCCGCGCCACGTGGCGCGCCCCGGTAGGCGGCGGCGATTGTCCGGGAGGGGGTCGGACGTTGTCCGGCTCGCCCGAGATCTGTTTTTTTTATACTAGGGTTTCGTGGGAGGAGATAATCCGGATTTCGGGGGAGGCTATATATAGGCATAAGTGGAGCTAGGAGAGTCCAAAAGAGGTGCGGTTTTCGGCCACGCGATCGTGATCGAACGCTCTAGGACATGGAGCAGAGTTTGGTGGGTTTTGGGCCAAAATGAAGGGGTGTTGGGTTGCAACACACACGGGGCCTTTTCGGTCCCTCGGTTAACCGTTGGAGTATCAAACGAAGTCCAAATGATACGAAACTTGACAGGCGGTCTACCGGTAGTAAACCAAGGCCGCATGGCAAGTCTCGGTCCAATCCGGAAATATTTAATCCCTACACACGAAAGAAAGCTAGAAATGACCACCGGAGGAGAACGAAGCGCCGGAATGCAAAACGGACAACGGGGAAAAAGCTCGAATGCATGAGATGAACACGTATGCAAATGCAATGCACATGATGACATGATATGAGATGCATGAAAACGAAAACAACACACGGAGACAAAGACCCGAACCCGAGAAATAAATATAACTTAACGCCGGAAACGGCAAGAGTTGGAGTACAAAAAGGGAAAGTTACATCCGGGGTGTTACAACACTCCACCACTACGAAAAGATCTCGTCCCGAGATCTAGGACTGAAAGAACTCCGGGTACTCAGAACGGAGGTGATCCTCGCGTTCCCAGGTAGCTTCACGGTCGGAATGGTGTGACCACTTGACTTTGAGAAATTTGATTGACTTGTTGCGAGTCTTGCGTTCAGTCTCTTCAAGAATAGCAACTGGGTGCTCACGATAAGAGAGATCTTCTTGGAGCTCAATGTCCTCGAAGTTGACAGTGTGGTCGGGAGTCTTGAAGCACTTTCGATGCTAAGAGACATGGAACACGTCATGAACATTTGCAAAGTTTGAAGGAAGCTCGAGTTGATAGGCGAGGTCGCCTCTCTTGCTGACAATCTTGAAAGGTCCCACGTATCTAGGGGCAAGCTTCCCTTTGATACCGAAGCAACGAGTACCTTTCATAGGAGAGACGCGGAGGTAAACATGATCTCCGATCTCGAAAGCCAAATCACGGTGCTTACTATCATAGTAGCTCTTCTGGCGGGATTGGGCTGCTTTGAGGTTATCTCGAATGACTTTGCACATTTCTTCTGCTTCTGTGATTAAGTCATTACCCAGCAGCTGACGTTCACCGGTTTCAGACCAGTTGAGAGGGGTACGGCACTTCCTGCCATACAGAATTTCAAATGGGGCCTTGCCCGAACTTGCTTGAAAACTGTTGTTGTATGAGAATTCAGCATAAGGAAGACAATCCTCCCACTTCATGCCGAAGGATATCACACAAGCCCTGAGCATATCTTCAAGAATCTGGTTGACACGCTCAACTTGACCGCTTGTTTGAGGATGGAAAGCAGTGCTGAAGCGGATGTTAGTGCCCATGGCCTTCTGGAAAGAATCCCAAAACTTGGAGGTAAAGATGCTGCCACGGTCTGAAGATATCACTTGAGGAATACCATGCAGAGAGACAATGCGAGAGGTATAGAGTTCCGCCAATTGAGCTGCAGTGATCGACTCTTTGATAGGCAGAAAGTGAGCCACTTTGGTGAGCTTGTCGATGACAACGAATATAGCATCATTGCCACGCTTGGACTTTGGAAACCCAATCACGAAGTCCATTTCAATGTGGTCAAACTTCCATTCTGGAATGGCAAGAGGTTGGAGGAGACCTGCTGGCCTTTGGTGTTCTGCCTTCACTCTTCTGCAGACATCACATTCATTCACGAATTGAGCGATCTCGCGCTTCATTCGAGTCCACCAATAAGCTTGCTTGAGGTCCTGATACATCTTCGTGCTCCTAGGGTGGATGGAGAGGAGAGAATTGTGAGCCTCGTTCATGATCACTTTACGGAGGTCACCTTTGGGCACAACAATACGATCCTCGAAGAAGAGAGTGTCCTTGTCATCAAGGCGGTAGCACTTGTACTTGGACTGACTCTTGGCAATCCCAATCTTCACCTTTTTCACCATAGCATCAAGAAGCTGGGCTTGGCGAATCTGGTCTTCTAAGGTAGGAGAGACTTGAAGGTTGGCGAGGAAACCTTGAGGAACAACTTGCAGATTAAGTTTGCGGAAAGCTTCACAAAGCTCGGGTTGATAAGGCTTGAGAATCAGACTGTTGCAGTAGGCCTTTCTGCTCAAAGCGTCAGCAATCACATTGGCCTTGCCTGGAGTATACTCAATACTCGGATTATACTCTTGAATCATTTCGACCCATCGAGTTTGCCTGAGGTTGAGATTAGGCTGAGTGAAGATGTACTTGAGACTCTTGTGATCAGTGAAAATGTCCACTTTTCTTCCCAATAGAAGATGTCTCCAAGTCAAAAGAGCATGCACAACTGCCGCCAACTCGAGATCATGAGTGGGGTAGTTCTTCTCATTAGGCTTCAATTGGCGAGATGTATAAGCAAGAACTTTCTTCTCTTGCATCAAAACTGCGCCAAGACCTTGGAGAGAGGCATCACAAAAGACCTCGTACGGCTTGGATTCATCAGGTGGAGTCAAGACTGGAGCAATGATCAATTTCTCTTTCAAAGTGTTGAAAGCAATATCACACTCCGGAGACCAAACGTACTTGACGTGCTTCTGAAGAAGATTTGAGAGAGGCTTCGCGATCTTAGAAAAGTTTTCAACGAATCTTCGGCAATAGCTTGCGAGACCGAGAAAACTGCGGAGTTGCTTCACATTCTGAGGAGGTTCCCAATTCACAATTGCGGACACCTTCTCGGGATTCACGGAAATGCCCTTGGCAGAGATGATATGACCAAGATAAAGAACCTCATCGAGCCAAAATTCACACTTGGAGAACTTGGTGTAGAACTGATGTTCCCTGAGCTTATCAAGAACCAAACGCAAGTGCTTGGCATGATCTTCCTTGTTCTTGGAGAAAACCAGAATGTCGTCGAGATAGACCAAAACGAAGTCATTGGTGTAGGCGTTGAAGATGAAGTTCATCATGCGAGAGAACGTCGGAGGAGCATTGGCGAGGCCAAAAGACATGACAGTGTATTCATATGAACCAAAGCTTGTTCTGAATGCTGTCTTGGGAATATCTTCTTCACGAATGCGAATCTGGTGATAACCCATACGGAGATCAAGCTTGGAGAATACTTGGGCGCCTTTGAGTTGTTCGAACAGATCATTGATGTTGGAGAGTGGGTATTTGTTCTTGATGGTCTTCTTGTTCACTGGACGGTAATCAACACAAAGTCGGTCTGTTCCATCCTTCTTCTTCACAAAAAGAACACCACAACCCCACGGAGAAGAACTAGGCCGGATGAGACCCATTCTTTCTTGCTCATCGAGTTGCTTCTTCAGCTCCTTCAACTCTTCAGGTCCGAGCTTGTAAGGACGTTTGCACACAGGTTCCGCGCCAGGCTCAAGTTCAATAACGAATTCAACTGGCCGGTGCGGAGGCATTCCTGGGAGCTCTTCTAGAAAGACGTCTTGATATTCGCAAACGACTGGAATTTGCGAGATGGCATCCAATTCACCCTTCTCATTGAGAGAAAACAGACGGATAGTATCATCACGAGCGGCAAAGACAATTACATCCTCAGACGAATGAGTCAATTGAATCTGCCTGGCAGCACAATCAAGATGTGCCTTGTGCTTAGAAAGCCAATCCATTCCGAGAATAAGATCAATATCCGAGTCACCAAGAACCGTAGGAGAAGCCAAGAACTTGTAGTCACCCAAAGTGATAGAAACATCCGGAACGATGGAGTTAGCCTGCATGCGCTTACCGGGAGAGACAACTGCTAAAGGACTAGGCAAAACTTGTGAAACCAATTCATGCCTATTTGTAAATGGTCTCGAGATGAAGCAATGCGATGCACCCGTGTCAAAAAGAACTTTTGCAGGAATATCATTAACAGGAAGGTTACCCATGATCACATCGGACGAGTCCTCTGCTTGAGCTGCATTCATCAAATTGACCTTGGCATGCTTGGGGTTATGCTTGACCACAGCTGTACTTGCCGATCTGACAGGAGGAGGAGGAGGAAGACGCCTCTGGTTGAAACACTTGTTGGCATAGTGACCCTTCTGTTGGCACTTGTTGCACGTGACCTCAGAAAGCGGACGGTGATACGGAGCACTCGATCTTGGAGCTTGAGACGAAGTCTTGTTCTGAAAGCCAGGGTTGGGTGGGTGGGAAGAGCCACTGCCACCTTTGCTCTTCTGCTGAAACGGCTGACGGAATGGAGGAGGAAGCCAAAACTTCTGCTGCTTGGTCACTTGAGTAGAGGAAGAAGGAGTAACATCTCTGACTCGCTTCCTAGAAGCATCACACCTCAACTGAGCAGCCTCTTGCTTCAGTGCCATGTTGTAGAACTCATCATACCTCAAGGGCTCAAAGAGAACAAGAGCGAGCTGAATATCTTCTCTGAGACCACCCCTGAACTGGTATATCATGCTCTTCTCATCAGGCACGTCCTGCTTGGCAAAGCGGGCAAGATTCTGAAACAATTTGTTGTAGTCATAGACAGACAAAGAGCCTTGCTTCAGATTGCGGAATTCCTCACGCTTGCTTTCAACCACGCTCTGCGGAATATGATGAGCTCGGAAATCTCGACGGAAATCATCCCAAGTGATAACACGTCCACCTCTGGAATCCTTGTACTGCTGGAACCATTCTGCAGCTTGATCTTTGAGTTGGAAGGAAGCGAACTTCACAAAGTCCTCAGGCCTGACGTTGCTGCACTCGAAATGCTTACACAGATCCACAAGCCAATCGTCAGCATCGGTTGCCTCAACACAATTGCTGAAAGTCTTTGGCCCGTTAGCAAGGAACTGGTTGAGTGTAGCAAAGTGACTCTGATTGCTGCCTTGATTCCCTTGACTGCCTTGATTGCGCTCTTGGAGAATTTGCATGATCAGCTGTGTGTTTGCATTGGTTGTGGCCATCACAGCTTGCCATGCCTCTGGAGGAGGTGGAGGTGGTGGTGGATCTTGATTCTGGTTCTGACTGGTGCTCTTAGCGGGAGCCATCCTGAAGAGGTTGACCACCATTAGCACATAGACAGATAATTGAAGCTGAAACCAACGGAATGAAAATTGCAACATATAGTCTTCACATCCGAACAAAATGAACGAATGCATTTCTCTTCAAATGGTCACATATCCATAAATTGAGAAGCCACGTAGAATTAAGGTAGATAAATAAATCAACAAGGTACGGATCAAGAACGAATAATCAGTAAGAAATCCCAATCTCAAACCAATCTCCGTGGAAGAAGAACTAGAGCTACTAGAATTCCCACCTATGAAACTCCCGAACTTTTCCGGTTATGCAATCAGGTGTTGGGGATACAGGGGAAGCATAATATCTCACCCAAACTAGCAAATCCTACATCCAGCTGTATCCATCCTTCAACACATAACCAAGAAAACTTCGGAAACCATCTACCTCAACCTTCGAAAAGCATCCGTTATACAAGTTATGGCGATACTCCCGAACTCCCGCCCCAGTACTGGGTGGCGTCGAGGTTATCTCACCAACGAACTGCATAAAAGAGATTTTCGATGTCGGCGAACATATCTCAAGTATTCCAGAATTGCAACGATAAAATTATGATGACAACACCTCAGAGCTCAACTCCCCGGGACACTTCCACTAAACCCCTGATAGGAGGCACCAAGACAATGTTCTCATCATAAGCCATCGGAACGATTCCAAGATACTCGCGTGATCCTAAAAAAAAATTAGTGAAATTTGAGAAGAGAAGAGTCAAAACTCTACATCAGGATGCCTTACCAGAGCGATGAGGGGACTGGGAAGTAAAAAGAACTCTCCGATATATAATTCCTAAATGACTCAAAACATTTTTTTCTAGACACAACTCGGCTGCTAAGACGATCAAGCAATGGGGCTCCTAAGGTCGGGGAAGGCTCTGATTACCAACTTGTAACGCCCTCGATGCGGCTATAGCTCCCACGTGTCGAGGCACGACTTAGAGACATAACCGCATTGAAAGCAATGTCGCAAGTCAGGCAATCATTACAACATCCCATGTAATATATATAATAAAAGGGGGAGATACATAGTTGGCTTACACTCGCCACGTCACATCAGAGTACATAAATAACATCCATCATGCAAACACTCATGGCCCGACTATGGCGCCAAAATAGAAGAAAACCCAACATGCGACAAGGCCCTGAATCAAACCCCAACTAGGCACCACTACTGATCATCGGGAAAGGAAACATAAACGCTGAGAGTCCTCGTCGAACTCCCACTTGAGCTCGTACTCGTCACCTGGAGCGGAATCACCTGGACCTGCATCTGGAGTTATAGTATCTGTGAGCCACAGGGACTCAGCAATCTCGCACCCTCGCGATCAAGACTATTTAAGCTTATAGGAAGGGTAAGGCAAAATAAGTGGAGCTGCAGCAAGCGACTAGCATATATGGTGGCTACTTATACGCACAGAGAGCGGAGAAGAGGAGGCAAAGCGCGAGCGAGAATCTTAGAGGAACAACCCTACGCAAGCATAACTCCAACACCGTGTCCACCTTCGGACTCCGCCGAGAAGGCCATCACGGTAACACACTCAGTTGATTCATTAATTAATTAAGGTTTCAAGTTATCTTCAACCGGACATTAAAAATTCCCATCTGCCCATAACCGCGGGCACGGCTTTCGAAGTTCATCCCTGCAGGGAGTCCCAACTTAGCCATGACCAAGCTCTTCACGGTCAACGAAGGAATAGACCTCCACCCGAGACATTCCGATCAGACTCGGTATCCCGGTACAACAAGACATTTCGACAGGTAAAACAAGACCAGCAACACCGCCCGAATGTGCCGACAAATCCCGATAGGAGCTGCACATATCTCTTTCTCAGGGCACACTCAGATTGTCCTATACTCGGCTAGGCGCAGAGTTGCCCCTAGGTGGCACCGCGTGCTGACGGTGGACCAACACTCAGAGGAGCACTGGCCCGGGGGGGTAAAATAAGATGACCTTTGAGTCTGCAGAACCCAAGGGAAAGAAAAGGCTAGGTGGCAAATGGTAAAACCAAGGTTGGGCATTGCTGGAAAAGCTTTAATCAAGGCGAAATATCAAGGGGTTCCCATTATAACCCAACCGCGTAAGGAACGCAAAATCCGGGAACATAACACCGATATGACGGAAACTAGGGCGGCAAGAGTGGAACAAAACACTAGGCGAGAGGCCGAGCCTTCCACCCTTTACCAAGTATATAGATGCATTAAGATAACATAGCAATATAATGATATCCCAACAAGTAAATAAATGTTCCAACAAGGAACGGCCTCCAATCTTCACCTGCAACTAGCAACGCTATAAGAGGGGCTGAGCAAAGCGGTAACATAGCCAATCAATGCGTTTGCTAGGACAAGGTGGGTTAGAGGTTGACATGGCAATTGGGAGGCTGACAAGCAAAAGGTAGGCATCGTAGCATTGGCATAGCAAGAGCGAGCAAACTAGCATAGCAAAGATAGTAGTGATTTCGAGGGTATGATCATCTTGCCTGCACAGTTGTCAGAGTTGACTGGATCCTCACAAGCAAACTCAACGGGCTCCTCGGTAGCGAACTCGTCTCCCGGCTCTACCCAAACAAGACAAACAAGCAACAAGGATACAATCAACCACGTGCAAGACCAAGCAATATGATGAAATGATGATATGCTATGCGGGATGCGATGCGGGATGCAAAATGCAAGATATGACAGGAAATGCATGAACTGGCCTCAACTTGGAATTCCAAGGGTGCCACTGGAAAGATGAGATGAAATCGCTTGAAAACGATATAAAGATCATCGGAATCGGAGTTACGGTTTGGAAATGGCAAGCGTTTTAAGAATGACACCGGTCTGCGATTTACAGCAAGTAGGCATCTAAATGCAACGAAATGAACATGCTACAGCCACCAAACATGACAACAAAATACATGGCAGGGATGACACAAGATGCTTAACAAAAGACTAGCACTGAGCCACGGCCAATTCATCCATTATGAGGTTCAAACAAGCATGGCAAAAACGCAAATGCAAAACAGATTCCAGACTTAGTGAAATTAACACTTGTCTGAAATTTCAGATCACGAAGCCCTCTTCGGAGCAGCAAAACAACATGATACATGACCTGATTAAGACAAGTAAGAACATGGCATGGAGCTACTCAACAAGCTTAACAAAAGTCCCAAAGTGACCTGGGGCCAAAAGGGATCACAAAATATACTAACGGGCACACGAACATAGCAAAAACATAATCAGTTTTCAGACTTAGTGAAAACTGAGACATGCTGAAATATAACTCACGAAGGCATGTAAACGAGCTCGATGCACTCACTACGGTGCAAGTCATGGCAAGGCAAGCATACATCCATTAAGAAGGCACAAAATTCTAGCTAGACATGGCAAGAACAATGGCATAGCATGCACGGATCAACTACAATAACATCGGCAAAATCGCAAACGAGTTGACGATCTGCCCAGATTCACAACGAAGCAAAAGTAGAGCTCGATTGACTCAAGCTAGGGTGCTCCATAATTGCAAACAAAGACATGGATGGATAGAGCATAACATGATTAACAAAACTCCTTTACTGATCATCCTCAAAAGAGGCACGGATCACTAGGAAACAAGCTGAACATATGGCATCATGAACTAAATAATCCCAGACTTAGTGAAAACAACTAAGTCCCTGAAAACAGATTTACCGGGTGCCTCACTTTGCAAGCTTGCACAAGTCACCACGCACATCCTAAAAATGCATGGGTTGCACCTCTGGAAAGAAGACAAAATGCTTAACAAAACATATGAAGGACGCACAGGCATAGCATGCACACAATAATCATGGCAAAAATGACAAAAGTCTAAGATGAACTAACAGATCTGACAATTAACTCACGAAGCCTCCTTCTAACATCATTTTGGGCATCAAGATGAACTCAAATGAACATGATGCAATGGAATGAAATGATGTACTCGTCGAGACAAACATTTTGATATATTATATGTCCACATCGGAACTACGGATGCAAAGTTACGGGGCCTCGAACAGGAGCATATGAAGTGAAATTCCTGGGACTTAGCAAAAAAAAAAAATCAACCTCGAATTAGGGTTTACTGTAGCAACCCGATCCAGATCTGGATCGCACGTCGTTCGAGGATCGCCGAGGAGAGCCCTGTTCGCCGGAGGAGCTTGGGCTCGCCGGACTGCTCCGGGGACTCGCCGGAGAGCCGGAGTAGGAGGGAGAGGCGGCGGAGGAGCGCGGGTCCGGGGCGGCGACGGGGCCGGCTCGGCCGGGGCAGAGTGGAGCGGGCGGCGGCCCGGTGCGGCGGCGACAGATGGCGATGGCGGCGCCCGGCGCGAAGGACGGCGAAGGAGGCGGCGGCCCGGTGCCTCGGCGGGGTCAACCGGCCTCGGGGGCCCCTCCTGGGCCTCCCGGGCCGGCGGGAGAGAGGCGGCGAAGTGGGGCGCCCGCGCCATGTGGCGCGCCCCGGTAGGCGGCGGCGATTGTCCAGGAGGGGGTCGGACGTTGTCCGGCTCGCCCGAGATCTGTTTTTTTAGACTAGGGTTTCGTGGGAGGAGATAATCCGGATTTCGGGGGAGGCTATATATAGGCATAAGTGGAGCTAGGAGAGTCCAAAAGAGGTGCGGTTTTCGGCCACGCGATCGTGATCGAACGCTCTAGGACATGGAGCAGAGTTTGGTGGGTTTTGGGCCAAAATGAAGGGGTGTTGGGCTGCAACACACACGAGGCCTTTTCGGTCCCTCGGTTAACCGTTGGAGTATCAAACGAAGTCCAAATGATACGAAACTTGACAGGCGGTTTACCGGTAGTAAACCAAGGTCGCATGGCAAGTCTCGGTCCAATCCGGAAATGTTTAATCCCCACACACGAAAGAAAGCTAGAAATGACCACCGGAGGAGAACGAAGCGCCGGAATGCAAAACGGACAACGGGGAAAAAGCTCGAATGCATGAGATGAACACGTATGCAAATGAAATGCGCATGATGACATGATATGAGATGCATGAAAATGAAAACAACACACAGAGACAAAGACCCGAACCCGAGAAATAAATATAACTTAACGCCGGGAACGGCAAGAGTTGGAGTACAAGAAGGGAAAGTTACATCCGGGGTGTTACAACAAGTCTGGGACCTTTGAAAAGTTTAAGGAATTTCAGAGTGAGGTTGAGAATCAACGTGACAGGAAAATCAAGTTCCTGCGATCAGATCGTGGAGGAGAATACTTGAGTCATGAGTTTGGCACACACTTAAGAAAATGTGGAATAGTTTCACAGCTCACGCCGCCTAGAACACCTCAGCATAATGGTGTGTCCGAACGTCGTAATCGCACTCTATTAGATATGGTGCGATCTATGATGTCTCTTGCCGATTTACCGCTATCTTTTTGGGGGTATGCTTTAGAGACTGCCGCATTCACTTTAAATAGGGCTCCGTCGAAATCCGTTGAGACGACACCGTATGAATTATGGTTTGGGAAGAAACCTAAGCTGTCGTTTCTAAAAGTTTGGGGATGAG
The DNA here is from genome assembly GCF_003073215.2 of Triticum urartu. Classification (NCBI taxonomy): domain Eukaryota; kingdom Viridiplantae; phylum Streptophyta; class Magnoliopsida; order Poales; family Poaceae; genus Triticum; species Triticum urartu. The sequence goes on from NC_053023.1 coordinate 521,332,231, forward strand.
ATGCTTATGTCAAGAAACTTCAACCTGAAAAGCTCCAACCCAAGTCGGAAAAATGCGTCTTCATAGGATACCCTAAAGAAACTATTGGGTATACCTTCTATCTCAGATCCGAAGGCAAGATCTTTGTGGCCAAGAATGGATCCTTTCTAGAGAAGGAGTTTCTCTCGAAAGAAGTAAGTGGGAGGAAAGTAGAACTTGATGAAGTATTACCTCTTGAACCGGAAAATGGCGCAACTCAAGAAAATGTTCCTGAGGTGCCTGCACCGACTAGAGAGGAAGTTAATGATAATGATCAAGATACTTCTGATCAAGATCCTACTGAAATTCGAAGGTCTACAAGGACACGTTCCGCACCAGATTGGTACGGCAACCCTGTCTTGGAAATCATGTTGTTAGACAACGGTGAACCTTCGAACTATGAAGAAGCGATGGCGGGCCCGGATTCCAACAAATGGCTAGAAGCCATGAAATCCGAGATAGGATCCATGTATGAAAACAAAGTATGGACTTTGACTGACTTGCCCGTTGAGCGGCGAGCCATAGAAAATAAATGGATCTTTAAGAAGAAGATAGACGCGGATGGTAATGTGACCATCTATAAAGCTCGGCTTGTCGCTAAGGGTTATCGACAAGTTCAAGGGGTTGACTACGATGAGACTTTCTCACCGGTAGCGAAGCTAAAGTCCGTCCGAATCATGTTAGCAATTGCCGCATTCTACGATTATGAGATATGGCAAATGGACGTCAAAACGGCATTCCTTAATGGTTTCCTTAAGGAAGAATTGTATATGATGCAGCCGGAAGGTTTTGTCGATCCTAAGAATGCTGACAAGGTGTGCAAGCTCCAACGCTCGATTTATGGGCTGGTGCAAGCATCTCGGAGTTGGAACATTCGCTTTGATGAGATGATCAAAGCGTTTGGGTTTACGCAGATTTATGGAGAAGCATGTGTTTACAAGAAAGTGAGTGGGAGCTCTGTAGCATTTCTCATATTATATGTAGATGACATACTTTTGATGGGAAATGATATAGAACTCTTGGACAGCATAGGCCTACTTGGAATAAGAGTTTTTCAATGAAGACCTTGGAGAGCTGCATATTATATTAAGGCATCAAGATCTATAGAGATTAGATCAAGACGCCTCATAGGTCTTTCACAAAGCACATACCTTGATAAGATATTGAAGAAGTTCAATATGGATCAGTCTAAGAAGGGGTTCTTGCCTGTGTTGCAAGGTGTGAAATTGAGCTCAGCTCAATGTCCGACCACGGCAGAAGATATAGAAGAGATGAGTGTCATCCCCTATGCCTCAGCCATAGGTTCTATTATGTATGCCATGCTATGTACCAGACCTGATGTAAACCTTGCCATAAGTTTGGTAGGAAGGTACCAAAGTAATCCCGGCAAGGAACACTGGACATCGGTCAAGAATATCCTGAAGTACCTGAAAAGGACTAAGGAAATGTTTCTCATTTATGGAGGTGATGAAGAGCTCGTCGTAAAGGGTTACGTCGACGCTAGCTTCGACACAGATCTGGATGACTCAAAGTCACAAACCGGATACGTGTATATTTTGAATGGTGGGGCAGTAAGCTGGTGCAGTTGCAAGCAGAGCGTCGTGGCGGGATCTACATGTGAAGCGGAGTACATGGCAGCCTCGGAGGCAGCGCATGAAGCAATTTGGGTGAAGGAGTTCATCACCGACCTAGGAGTCATACCCAATGCGTCGGGGCCGATCAAGCTCTTCTGTGACAACACTGGAGCTATTGCACTTGCCAAGGAGCCCAGGTTTCACAAGAAGACAAGGCACATCAAGCGTCGCTTCAACTCCATTCGTGAAAATGTTCAAGATGGAGACATAGAGATTTGTAAAGTACATACGGACCTGAATGTAGCGGATCCGTTGACTAAACCTCTCCCTGGAGCAAAACATGATCAACACCAGAATTCCATGGGTGTTCGATTCATCACAATGTAACTAGATTATTGACTCTAGTGCAAGTGGGAGACTGTTGGAAATATGCCCTAGATGCAATAATAAAAGCATTATTATTATATTTCCTTGTTCATGATAATTGACTTTATTCATGCTATAATTGTGTTATCCGGAAATCGTAATACATGTGTGAATAATAGACACCAACATGTCCCTAGTAAGCCTCTAGTTGACTAGCTCGTTGATCAACAGATAGTCATGGTTTCCTGACTATGGACATTGGATGTCATTGATAACGAGATCACATCATTAGGAGAATGATGTGATGGACAAGACCCAATCCTAAACATAGCACAAGATCGTATAGTTCGTTTGCTAGAGTTTTCCAATGTCAAGTATCTTTTCCTTAGACCATGAGATCGTGTAACTCCCGGATATCGTAGGAGTGCTTTGGGTGTACCAAACGTCACAACGTAACTGGGTGACTATAAAGGTATACTACGGGTATCTCCAAAAGTGTCTGTTGGGTTGACACGGATCAAGACTGGGATTTTTCACTCCGTATGACGGAGAGGTATCACTGGGCCCACTCGGTAATGCATCATCATTATGAGCTCAAAGTGACCAAGTGTCTGGTCACGGGATCATGCATTACGGTACGAGTAAAGTGACTTGCCGGTAACGAGATTGAACGAGGTATTGGGATACCGACGATCGAATCTCGGGCAAGTAACATACCGATTGACAAAGGGAATTGTATACGGGGTTGCTTGAATCCTCGACATCGTGGTTCATCCGATGAGATCATCGAGGAGCATGTGGCAGCCAACATGGGTATCCAGATCCCGCTGTTGGTTATTGACCGGAGAGTCGTCTCGGTCATGTCTACATGTCTCCCGAACCTGTAGGGTCTACACACTTAAGGTTCGGTGACTCTAGGGTTGTAGGGATATGTATATGCAGTAACCCGAATGTTGTTCGGAGTCCCGGATGAGATCCCGGACGTCACGAGGAGTTCCGGAATGGTCCGGAGGTAAAGAATTATATATATGAAGTGCTATTTCGGGCATCAGGACAAGTTTCGGGATCACCGGTATTGTACCGGGACCACCGGAAGGGTCCCGGGGGTCCACCGGGTGGGGCCACCTGTCCCGGGGGGCCACATGGGCTGTAGGGGGTGCGCCTTGGCCTACATGGGCCAAGGGCACCAGCCCCAAGAGGCCCATGCGCCTAGGGTTTCAAGGAGGGAAGAGTCCCAAAGGGGGAAGGCACCCCTAGGTGCCTTGGGGAGGAGGGATTCCTCCCCTTGGCCGCACCCCCTAGGAGATTGGATCTCCTAGGGCCAGCGCCCCCCCCTTGGCCCTCCTATATATAGTGGGGAGATGGAGGACTTCTAACCCACGCCTTTGGTGCCTCCCTCTCCCTCTCCAACACATCCTCCTCCTCCATAGTGCTTGGCGAAGCCCTGCCGGAGTACTGCAGCTCCATCACCACCACGCCGTCGTGCTGCTGCTGGAGCCATCTTCCTCAACCTCTTCTTTCCCCTTGCTGGATCAAGAAGGAGGAGACGTCACGCTGACCGTACGTGTGTTGAACGCGGAGGTGCCGTCCGTTCGGCGCTAGGATCTCCGGTGATTTGGATCACGTCGAGTACGACTTCCTCATCCCCGTTCTTTGAACGCTTCCGCGCGTGATCTACAAAGGTATGTAGATGCAATCCGATCACTCATTGCTAGATGAACTCATAGATGGATCTTGGTGAAACCGTAGGAAAATTTTTGTTTTCTGCAACGTTCCCCAACATTCTGGGGGTCACCGGATAATTATCGGAGTGCTAGGGGGTTATCGGAACCCTCGGGGGGAACTAATGGGCCACATGGACCTTAGTGGAGAGAGAGAGGGCCGGCCATGGCAGGGCCGCGCCCCCCCTCACCTCTAGTCCGAATTGGACTAGGGAAGGGGGGCGACGCCCCCCTTTCCTTCTCTTCTCTCCCTCTCCTTCCTTCCCCTTCCTCCTCCTAGTAGGACTAGGAAAGAGGAGTCCTACTCCTACTAGGAGGAGGACTCCTCCTCTCCTGGCGCGCCCCAAGGGCCGACCGGCCTCCCCCCTTGCTCCTTTATATACCAGGGCAGGGGCACCCTAGGATACGCAAGTTGATCATTGATCTCTTAGCCGTGTGCGGTGCCCCCCTCCACCATAATCCACCTCGGTCATATCATTGCAGTGCTTAGGAGAAGCCCTGCGTCGGTAGCTTCATCATCACCGTCATCACGCTGTCGTGCTGACGAAGCTCTCCCTCGACACTCAGCTGGATCAAGAGTTCGTGGGACGTCACCGAGCCGAACGTGTGCAAATCGCGGAGGTGCCGTACTTTCGGTACTAGGATCGGTCGGATCGTGAAGACGTACGACTACATCAACCGCATTGTCATAACGCTTCCGCTTATGGTCTACAAGGGTACATGGACAACACTCTTCCCCTCTCGTTGCTGTTCATCACCATGACAGATCTTGCGTGTGCGTAGGAATGTTTTTGAAATTACTGTGTTCCCCAACAACTGCTTGGTTCAGTTCTGCAATGCGATGTTCAATTGTCGTGGGTAGAATTTTGTATTGCTGTGCATGTGAGGAGTAAATCGAATTTGGCTGCACTTAATACATGAGAAACATATACAAGTGCTATATTTCCTAGTTCTTAATCATGTTTTGTTTGGATAAATGGGTTTTCCATGTGGCTTGAATTAATCTGATGAATCTGCAATGTGCTTATTTTTCATCAACATATTTTACTGATAGCATGCGAACCCTTACTTAACCTGATGACTAACTACCTTATATGTGTTGTAGGGAAACAATGAGAAGCACTGAGGTTTACAATCGGGGTTAGCACGTGCATGATCCGTTGTCTAATAGCACATTATTGTGCAATTGCAGGAACCATTATAATATTTAGTTTTAACAATTTGGTCTTGCACATGTATGTCCTGCTGCCAGAGGTTTTGACCCACTGTTTGATCCTTTTTGCATATGGGGAAATGAGTTGTCCATGAATATCAATCAAGTCAAGAAACTCAGAAAGATTGTTAGGATAAATAAATTAGCAGCAAAAAACAACAAAATCTTTGTCTGCACAAAGAAAAAGACATTAGTTCACTACAAGATGGTACTAACTATTATACCTTGCCTTTTTTTATTCCTTTGCCCCATTTCTAATATAGAGAAGATATTTATGCACATCCTTATTTTTAGGCCTTTCCAAAGCAGTTCACTGATGATTACCTCTCAAACCACCTCTATAGTCAGGAGGCAAGGAAAGTTTTCATACAACACCCACGGTTTAATATTGAAGTGTTCCTGAAGAGGATGAAGGATGGAAGGTCAATCATCCACATGCACTGGCCTAAAGTTGCAAAGACCTTCAACATGAATGAATGCTCAATATTCGCCTTCCGCTTCAGCAGTTTTCCAGATGAGATGCATTTGTCTATGTACCGTCTATGATGCTAATTTCGAAAGCTTCTAGATGTTGCATGTGAAACTTGGTGTTGGTGCAGTTGTGTAATGAGGTAGCTGAGTGCTGAAGTTATATCATGTTGTACTCGGATGTATTTCAATTATGAAATGCTGCTTCCTTAATATGGAAATGAAATATATTATGTGCTTAATATGAATGTCAATTAGACTAATAAATGCATTATTTAGCGAATTAGCCTGCTAATTGGGTTTTCCTATTGCAAACGGTTATTGAGAAAACACCGTGGGCGATGACCTTAGGCAACGCACATAGTTTCTAGGAATAAATCGTGTTGGATCAATGAACAATCACACACGACATTCTCATGAAAACTGTTTGCGTTAGGCCACCTTGCACAAATGTTTTCCTTGCAGCGACTGTGTGGGATGTATATACGAACGGAAACGTTTAGTGGGGACTGACTGTATGGGATGTACTTACGACCAAAATGATTTCGCCTGTATAATTGTATTTTTTAGCACTATTGTATGTATAACCGTATTTGGTCGGTCGCCGGTCGCACACGACCTCATTTTGCCGAGCGTGTGTACCAGGAGGGCATATTCCCGACGATTTCTGGGTCGTGTGGGAAGGACCCTCTATCGCAGTCACTCACTAGGTGACAGTTTCAAACATCATCGCGGAAAGGGGTTAAAAACCGTTTGTATAGCACCTCGCTGTACGAGTGCTTGGGAGATGGTCCGCACATCGAAGTGAGCCAGTGGCTTAGGAATCCCCAATTTGCACTTGCTAAACAAGGCGCTGCAAGCGCGTTGGCCATGGCTGCAAAAGGTTGATAAGTATAGACCATGGACGAAACTTCATATCAGTGTCTCGCCAGAAACATGTGCCCTAGTCCAGGCGGCTTCACGAACAACGGTGGGCAATGGGAAATCCACACTATTTTGAGAAGATCGGTGGATCAACGGACTATGGATTTCTGAGATAGCACCGGATGTTTATGAAAGGATCCCGAGGAGAGTCAAGAGAAGCAGGTTGGTCGCAGACGCACTTACGTATGATAAATTGGGCATGAGACATTGGCCCAGACCTTACTCAGGACACTCTGGGACAGTTCCTACGATTGTGGCCGCTGATCACAACTTGGCAACTAACTGATGGAGTGGAGGATTCAGTCACGTGGGCCTGGGAAGAGAATGGAAACTTCTCGGCCCGTTTGGCGTATGCGGCCAGGTTCATGGGACTTGAGATATCCCCGACGGCCTCATTCACTTGGTAGTGCAAGGCACCCCTTCGATGCCACTTTTTTGCTTGGTAGCGCTCAAAAATCGATGCTGGACGTCTGACAGGCTTGCTGGACGTGGACTACCCCACCAGGACTCATGTCTGTTGTGTAACAGCAGGACGAGACTATGCAACACTTACTAATGAACTATGTGTTCGCAAAACAAGTTTGGCACTGGCTAGGAACAATCACTGGGAGGATGGAATTGGAACCACGGCAAGATGAAATCCTGGGTGAGTGGTGTGCCAGGAAGGACGGTAGCGCGTGCCACCACCACAAGTCTTTGCGTGCTAAATGCCTACTCGGCATGTGGATGCTATGGAAGCACCAGAACACCATTGTGTTCGATGGGGCGTATCCGTCAATAACCCGGATCATCCAACATATACGAGACGAGGGTAGGTTATGGGTGAAGGCGGGTCTACTTAAGGGTGATGAAAGAGGGTTCCGTGGAGGAGGCGATGTGGGCTGGAAATGAGTAGTCCTCATAGGTTGCTAGCATAGGTGTGCCAGACGTGTTCGGCATGTAAATAATAATGTAATGGTGGACTTGGGGTTCTCTCCCCCTTTCTTCTTTAATGAAAGATACACACTCTCATGCGTATTCGAGTAAATAAAAGATGAAAACAAAATATAAATACTGTACATTTAACTTGATTTACCCAGCGAAGTAATACTGTTTATGACTTATTTCTCACACAGATTTTTTTTAAAGCTGCACAACTTAACATGACCAAAATGTGCAAGGAGTGTACATCCAAGCAAGCAAAACAATGTTGGTTCTACCTAGGAACCTTATTTATTTTCTAGATGCGACAAACACGTACTGACACACGCTCATCCAAACGAAGGTCGCCATTCACAGAGGGTCACCCGAAAGCCATCTTGCGAACATCTCGAGGCACTTCTTAGGCTTGTACTCTGGAGCAGTATGCCCAGCACCCTACATGGTAATCCACAGATATATGCTTATGATATTGAAATACATCCACTGACTAGGGCAGTAGGGTTTATCCTGGTTTAGTTATGCTATGGAAAAGAAAATATTAAGTGTCTGAAGCACTTACCTTCACAGTTGCATATGTTAGGTCAGTCGAGTAACTTCTTGTGAATCTGGAAAAATCAAATTTATTTTTAGCAGTGTAAGACTTAGGGCCTGTTCTGAAGTCCTCCAGCTCCACACTTCACAAACTTCACATATGAATTTGTCCCGAACAATTTTGCTACGAGAAGCTGGCTTCTCGAAGTTTTGTCCGATGGCAGTGCAAAATCCTGGAGCAGCGTCGGCCCAGCTCCACCGATGGGAAAAGTTGGAGTTGGCCAGTATTACAACCGAAGTGCCACCGCCAAGTCCAAGCCAGCGAACCGGTACGCTCGCTCGAAACATAACGCTCCTCTCGCTCTCCATCGAATCGGTACAGGGGCGGCTTCCCTCGATGACTAGCCCATACTGGGCTGCCTCCAGCCGGCCCACTAGCGCCAAATAGGCCCACAACCTCCCAGCTGGGCTGCAGCGATGGGAGAAGCTGCACACGACGCAGAACGCTCCAGGAATCGCCAGATGAAGCGTGAAGCTGGCTAGGGAAGCTGGATTTGTGAAGTTTTGTGAAGTTGGAGGAGATCAAAACAGGCCCTTAGGCAACGCTAACCTGCCAATGTTGATTAGGTGAAGACATTTTGCTCTAAAATTAGTTGAAGACTTCAATCAGATAAAAAATGGTTATGTAGTTGTACTGAATGTTGTCATAGGCAAAGATGTTTAAGCTCCAAAATATTGTCGTAACACTTCGAAAGATATGTTCAGGAATTTTCTGAACATACAAATATCGTTTTTTCCCATGTGTTGGAGAAAATATGTTAATACTGTGGAATAGACCCCTAAAGAAAGAACTTTCACAGGTCATAGGACAACTTACCCTGCAACTTGGCCATCAACATACCATGGTCTCCAGTCATCTGTGTTAGACAGGTTAAGAGATCTTATCCATGCTTGCGTGCCAACGAAGGGAAACTTGCTATCATGGTCGCCGCTGCAACATCAATTACATCAGAATCAGATTTTCCGGACATATTGCAATACAGACCCACTGTGATCTCTTAGAACAGTTTTAGATTAATTTTGTTCTGTGGGCTGGTTACCTGTATATCAGCGCTGGATATCCTTCTCTCCGTAGCCTCGAATGAATCTCTACTGTACTAGTGACATCTCTAGTGTACGGTAGGTCGCGATCACATCTTTTCCATTCCCCCGTTGTTCCCTGTTGTGTGACAACGTTCATGCACAACTAGACCCCAAAAAGGATTCAGTACAGCTGTAGAGTAGTGCAGTAGAACTAGTACCTTGCGAACGCCAAGACTCTCCCTTACTCCCTCATGATTTGCCCAGATATAAGATAGCTGTTGGGCATCGCTCTGCGACGAAATTAACCAACATTAGTTCTGTGAGCAAGAGTGGATACAGTGTAAAACTATGGGATGTTAATGCAGTTTATAGGAATTGGATGCACAGGTTTTTGTCGGCACTCAACTCTACACTTGAAGGGAAACAGGGGATCATCACCAGCGGGGTACCGCACCGTGAGCTCACTTGTTCCATTTCGTGCAGTTGCTTGCTGAATCCTGGGGCTCCATATCGCCTCGCATTTGGGCTCCAGGATGTGGGACAAGTTGCTATCTTTTGTGCACTATATGTCCATTGTTACTAGAAATTAGTAACCAAAACTTCTCGTGTTCCAAACATGGCAGCTTGAATGAAAGATGTTTTATCTTCTGCCTTTGCTGATTGACAGGAAAAGATAATATATGTGCGTGTGTAAAATGATTATAAATTCAATTTAAGATGATTTTTGCTTCAGGGAGCTTCAAATATGGATGCCTCCAGTTGAGAACTGTGCAATTCCCAGTTTAAACGGTCGTATTATAACTAATAGTTACTTTGGGGAAACTTACATCGTCAATAGCTTGGATGGACTCGGCACATAACGCATTGGGTGGATCACTGTAATTTCCTCCGCAGTTCTCCTTGGCAAACTGTGGATAAAATTTCTTTGCATTCTGAGTGCGATACAACTCATGAAAACTTCAACTGTATATACGGTCCTCTGCTTTAGTACTGTACTACCACTGTAATTTCTACTGCTGCTACTGTTAGTATTTTTTGTGAGATGGTGGATCACCTCGTAAAGTTCGTCCGATAGCAATCCCATGCCATGAAAAAATTGGACTTTACCAGCGGTGTCAAACCTGCCGTCAGTCACTGGATTCCCGGCAAAGTACCCCTGTAACATTCTTGTTAAGTGATGCAAAAATAAATTAGATGAACATTATGCCTAAGCATATTTTGTTGTAGTCTGGATTCAGGCTAGGCTAGCATTGGTCCTAGTTGCATTTGGTTTGATTCTGGTTAGAGACACTAAGTTGGGTTGACCAATTTGCCCAAGTTCGCGCTATGATACAAGTCATCTATTTTAGCCTTTAACAGGTCTCAATTGCTAACCAGACTCAAAAGGTTCTTCCACCTAACCCAGATAATACAAAATATTCATCAGAAGAACACTACTATAAAAAATTGTTTACTGCAGTGACCTCATAATTCAATTTTGTATTAAATTACATAGGCTCCTCGCTAACTGTACGTGTGTTGAAATTCTAGAGATTCCAAGAAGAGTATTATGTATTTTCCTGTTTTTCTTAAAAAAACCAAGGAATTATTATTTTTCTCTTTCCATAACTTTTCCAGTCGCGTATGGAACCCCTTACAAATGGTGCTTGCAGCCGTTCGCAAGTTTGACTAGTCAGAAATCAGCAAGGACCCACATTCCAGTTCATCCTTCGAGTGAGTCTAGAAGGTTTAGATAGACTATTCAAGCAGGGGTCAATTGTTTAGGTGTCAGCAGCCAAAGACTGTTCCCAAACAAAGGAATAAATGTAAAGAAATACCTTCATGATCCTAGGATCACAAGGGAAAACGGAAAGCAATGGCTCAGTGACACACCAATGTATATTGTACAGAACAAGAGTAAACACAAGAACCAAATGATGCATGGACTAGTCCATGGTATTAACCAGACTCATAATGAAAGCTTATTTTACTAAATATAAACGGACTTCAACAAACCTTGAGGTTAAGAAGCGGTTCTTCGCCAGATTCTTTATCTGAAAGTGGTAAACAAATATGTGTGTGTGTTAGTGAACAGTGATGCACATGTACAATAAGTAATCATCATTAAATTTGTTTTGAACAACTAAACTAATTTGACCGCAAAGTTCTAAAAATATTAAAATAAAGTGGAAATTATATGGTACTCGAACAATAGAATATGATGGGCAACCTCAATAGATTTATAAGAAAATAATGATGTGTATTATGTGCGGCAAAATCATATTATCTGTACAATTTTGGTCCAGCAAAAGACTCAAAACTCCCTAAGAAGAAGTCAAACCTGAAATATTGAATAGTGTTGTCAGTAAGCCTACAAATGTCTGTCAATTGTGCAACTCATTTCTACAACATTTGGGGTAATACCAAATTGCTGGTTTAGATTTACTAGATATTGTTTGGTATAAAGCTAGCAAAACACTTAACTAAAGTAAGACAAGTCCTTGTATGACTAAATTTATTGCCCCATTATAGTATGACTAGCTTTAGATTTTATGTCTTAACTTTTTAAGATTGAAAACATAAATGTGCTCCATAGCAGCAGTTCATCATCTATAGATAAGTATAAAGAGTCTTACTTGATATGTGGATTTCTAGGGCAAGAGTGGGTATGATCATACCACAATATGATTCACCGCCAACATAAAGTGAATTTTTTTTTTTTTGCGGGTGAACATAAAGTGAATTTGAGAGGAACCGGGGGTGTCCACGTAACCACTGCATGTAAAATGATAAATTAGAATAGATATAAAAGCAGATATGGAGATTCAATATTGATCTCTGTTTCTCATAGCACAAATAAAAATTCCACTCTAGTTAGTTTTGGTTAGATCATGGGGTGGGGCCCAGCTGAATGAAGTATTACGTTAAGCTCATGTTATCTTTGTTTGAATGAGTAGAATAATAATGAACCATGCCACACAATTAATTAATAACTTGTTTGCAAGACAGAAATTTAACAAAAACTTAGAAGGAATTTGACATTAACAATTTGATTCCCATGTTACGGATGAAGCTTAGAGGTAAACCTTGTGATTCAATTTGGGCAGAATCAATAACAGGGAGGAGAAATATGCAGTCGCATGAATTTGTTCACAATGGCTATAAATTTACAAAACTCCCATGACTAAGTTATCCTCCGAGATCAACGCTTGAAGCTAATACTCATAAAGGTACCTTTAATACGGCAGTAGCTCCCGAGAATAATTAAACATCTCATCTGTTAATCATTACGGCCCAATCTCAAGATTGTTGCATATTTGGAAGATTAAGGTCCCTTTGCGTATTAAAATTTTTATGTGGTTTGTCCGTAAGCAAGTCATCCTCACCAACACTACTAGGAAAAATGTTATACACAGAACTTTAGCAGTAGCGCTTGTTAAAAGAGCACGCTACTGCTAGACAGCAGTATCACGTGCAAAATAAGCGCGCTGTAGATGGACATATATCAGTAGCGCGTCTCACCGAAAACTCGCTACTACTAAAATTCCAATCACTTAGCCGATGGGCTACACATAGTAGTAGCGATCTTCCAAAAACCACGCTACAGCTAATAAACTTATAGCAGCGCGTTTATGCGTAAATCGCTACTGCTAACGAAAATAAAATAAAATAAAAAACGAATAGAGAAGTAAATGAAAATGAAAGAAATAGAAAAAGGAGAAAGGAAAAATATAAAATGTAGAGAAAAATAAATGAAAAGGGGAAAAAAATGATGAACACGTAGCAGTAGCGTATTCTCTGAAACGCGCTATAGCTAACTTAGCTATAACGCGTTTCCTGTAACGTGCTACCGTTACTTTTGACTTAACCAAAAACGGTTTCCCCCCGGCCACCACTTCTCCCCCAAATCGATCCCTTGCCCCACTTTGCCGCCATCTCCCCCACTTCGCCGTCGCCCCCACTTCGCCGCCATCTCCTGCCGGCGTCGACGCCGCGCTCATCCTCACGGCCGCCGCCCAAGGCCACCGAGCCTCACCGCCGCCGCCTCTCGGGCCGCCTTTGACCTCACTGTCGCCTCCCTCGACCTCACCGCCGCCACCCTCGACCTCACCGCCCCCGAGCCCGCCAGGACCGCCGCGTCCCGATCCCGAGCCCGCCCTCGCCGCCCCTACCTCCGTCGCCGAGCACCTCCCCGCCACCGTCTCTCCCCTCTCTGTAAGCCCCCCCCCCACCCATCCTTTTTAGTTAATAGATGTTAATGTTAAGTAGTAGATAATGTTGATGTTTTTTAGTTAGGGTAATAATAGACGATGTTAAGTAGTAGATAATGTAGATGTTAATTAGTTCAGTAGGGTTTAGTTTTTGAATTGAGTTTGTTTAACTAGATGTTAATTAGGGCAGTAGGGTTTAGTTTAGAGTAAAGTTTAGTTCAGTAGTTAACTAAATATAATCTATATTTGGTTTTTGAATTGAGTTTGAGAGAGCATGAGATTTGTGTAGATTTTCTTGAAGTGTCAAACGCTAGGACATGCAAATTTGAAGTGGTCAGGATATATGCAAATTCCTCAATTGTGTTTGCCCATGTTTTGATTGTGCCCAAGTGGCTTTTGTTGTTTCCAGGGAATGAAGCTGAGTGACCTATGTTTTTCTAGAATGTTGATTCATTTCCGTTCCGGCAAATTTCAGGTTCTCGATTTGTCCACTTTTTAGCAAAGGTCATGCCGAAATTTTCCGTGAATTTCGGCATGACTTGTGCTACAAACTAGGACATATCGAGTGCCCGGGATTTGCCGCACCGGGAAAGAGTCAACGTTCCTGCAAAACATAGGCCTTTTTTATGTCATTATTCATTTTATTAGGCCTAGAATTAATTGACTAGATCTAATTGTATGAAACATGGCTAGCAACGATGAAGGACAGGGTTCTGGTTATTGCGACGATGTCTACCTGGCGGCAGACGAATTTTTGAGCCTTGCCGACGATCAACCGATGTTGTTGCTGGGCCCACCGGTCGCATCGGGGACTGAGACCGACACGCAGACCGGTGCTGAGACTGAGACTGGCGCTGAGACTCAAACCGGCGCTGAGACTCAAACCGGCGCTGAGACTCAGACCAACATCGAGACCGGCGCTAAGACTGAGGCCGGCGCTGCCTCGGGGAGCGGAGCCGGTGTAGAACTGAAAGCAAAGAGGCAACAGCTTCCTAACAAACTCAGGACTACTAGACTGGTGGTCATGTCGGTGGACGACAACAATTTTGAGCCAACCGCGCCCGAGGAAGCGCGCGCATGCTACGACAATCAAATAGGCTGCATCGTACGGACAACCGCCACCATCAACGATGAGAAACTACAGAAGATAGATAATATGAGGCCCTCCCTCCTAAAGAAGCTGCACCAGATATTCTTGTTCCCGGGCCGGAATGAAAAGGATTATAAAGATCTAGATAAGGACCCGACAATGAAGAAGATAAACAAACACGCCATGTCCAAGTTTAGCGACGCGTTGGCCGCCTGGAAAACACGGGTGGAAGCAAAGATCGACAAAAAGGAACCCTACTCCGAGATTGTAAAGGATAATCCGACAATCACGGCAGAGCAATTTGAAATATTCAAGGCGGCTTGCGAGGCCGAAGATGCCAAAAAAGTCGAAGTACATGAAGGGGCTTCAACAGAGGAACATTGGGTGCCACCACCTCGGAAGCCGTGGTTACGGCAGGAAGAGGTCCATATGGGCCAGGGAGGAGCGGAAGCCGCGAGTCTGGGCATCCCAGACCCCTTGGCGGAGTTCACCGTCCCGCAGGAGCGTGACGTCCTCAGGGCCCGGCACCATTGGGACCCAGTTAAGAAGGTTTTCGAGACGAACGCGCTCACGACGGAGTTCATGAGACTTCTGGTAATTTTAGTTTCTGATCAATTCGACTACACGTTAGTCATGCAAATTTGTAAACAATTCTTGTGCCTTTTGCAGAGAGAGCAGCACAGGATTGCGGCCGAAAGCGACTCGCCGTCTGCGGCGTTCGCGAGGCCCAAGTGGGACACTCCATTTAACCGGGTGTTGAACATATTGAAACGACTCCCGGTGGATACTCGACCGTCGTATGGACGCGTGCACGGTGTCGGAGACGGCGCCACGTGGAAGAAGTACTACAGTGAGACCACGGAGGAGAGAAAGGAAAGATAGAGGTTAACCGAAGAAAACATCGACAAGAAGGTTGAGATTGCGGTTGAGAAGAAATCAACTCAAACAGTCGCAACAACGGTAGCTGCCGCAAAACAGATGGTTGTAGATATGTCTACTTCCTTGGTTCCGACCGTTTTCAATTGGACCAGGCAAAATCCAGAGAAAAATGCAGCGGACTTTCCCCTTGCTGACTTCTTGGGGAGCAGCTCGACTAGCGTTGCACCAGCACCTTCAGCTGCACCTGCTCCTGCACCTGCTCCCGCACCGGACATGCTCGGCGGTGCTTCGTCTTTGGCTGAGCTCGACGCCCTCATGGTATCTGTCACACCGTCCCCCTTCAATAAATGTATAATCTCGCGTTTTCGTTGCCTTTCGGATGTCTCATGTCGCAGACTTTTCTTTACAGGCCGACGAAACCCCGTGCACCATATTGTACACCATCCACGACTAGAAGAAGGACGTGGGGAAGGCGACGATAATGAAGCCGAAGGAGCCATTGTTCCACAGCCGGCCGATCCCCCCGAACGTCTTCGAGGTTTCCGTGGCCAGTGTCAAACCGGGCCACGAGAATTTGCCTCCTCTGGTACTAGGGGGATGACGACGAGACCCCGTGGCGGCTTGGTGATTGTTGCAATGGGTGGGTCCTGTTGTGGCCAAAGAGTCTGCTTCGTCTGGAGGCGGCCGGGAGCACACCCATGAGCACGCAGCCTCAGCAAGGTATGAACATCAACACCCCACCTACCCAATTAGCGTCGGGTGTCGGGTTGGGTGATAGCAGACGGGGTAAGGAAGAGGCTCCATTAGTCGTTGATGACATCGCCATGGATGAGGATGAGGATGACGATGGCACTCAACAGTATGTCTCTACTGGCGCCTACTCAGGGTTTGAGCGTCATGAGTCGGTGCCTGAATTGCCGCCTCCGGAGGCTCAACGTATTATAGACGACCTTCCAGCAAAGAAGCCTAGGAAGAGATCGAGGAAAGTCAAGAAAGCCGATTCTATGATCCAGCCGCCTCAGCAGCCTCGGGTTCAAGATCGTGTAGATATTCCCAGTGCGGATAAATTGCATATCCCCAGTCAACCAATCCTACCTGCAGCAGCGCTAGGGACCAGTTTCGGTGATCTAAGGAGACTTCATGACGATGTGCTGCGGATAGAGAAATGCCTCATCGCCTCGAAAGATCTAGGATACCCACTCTATGTGGTTAACGTTCCGCGCAATTGTCATACGTCGACTTCTTCCCCGCGGATAAGTTCTTCCTTCGATTCGTTTACATATTCAACATGTTTCATGTGAAGAAGCTGGATTTTACGTTTGTCCGCCTATATGCCTTGCACATGAACTACATCATCGGGGTTGAGCAGATACCTCATATCTGTGTCGCTGACCCGTACTTCATGCACGAGGACTTCTTGGGAGTCTGCGCAAAGCACCGTGAATACGCGAGGGAGTACATAGTCAATTTCATGCTCGCCAATAAGGACAAGGAGGCGATTCTCGTGCCTTATCATCCCCTGTAAGTCATCCGCGCGGATATCCTTCCTTTGATTTCAATTATTCATTTGCACGGTGGAGGCTAATTGAGGTGTACTTATTTTGCGCAGCGGCAGGCGCGCCGTCCTCATCATCCGCTACCCCCCATACTCTCATGCTCTTTACTTGGACTCGTCGAAGAACATTAACAAAAAGGATTACACCCACATCAAGGATGTTCTCGACAGTGCTATGTTTTACTACGAAGCACGGGGTGGAGAGGTCCAGGACAAGAAGAGAAGGGGCGGCAGGCTCGCCTTCGGCCATAAGACCGACTTCTGCTGCATCCAGCAACCGAGTGATTCTCTTAATGATGGATTCTTTGTCCTACACCACATGCTGGAGTACAGACGGGATCACCAGAACCTTCGCATGTCACCTACATCCGGCGATGCTCATATTCTGCAATGGGCAAAGAACATGGGAGATATCGAGGATCGTCGACTTCGAGCTGATTTCTATCACATCCAGCGCGAACTTTCCCAAATCATCATGAAGGAGGTCATCGGAAAAACAGGGATGTTCTACGAAGAAGGACAAATGTCGCGGGAAGATGTCCGAACACGGGTAGCCTCTCAGCGTCTTGACCTGAAGCCTTTCGCTAGGCTCGGGGACTATCTCCTTGACTTGGATGGATGGCACGACATGTTGGAGTGATTGTCGATATATGACAATGTGTCCGTTTAGTCCATACTTTCTGTATGACGAAACTTTGAGTTATGGATGACGAAACTTTATTTGTGATGTAATTAAACCGTCCTCCTCGACTAGCGACGATCACTCTAGTTAGGGCATTTTGGGTACGATCAACTTTGTTATTTATGCTTATGATATGTTGCTTCTATTTTTGCCATGTATGTCTCTTTCTGTTGCTCAACTATATATGTTGCATATCATCAACTAATGTGACGATGCAGGTGCATAGATCATCGATGTCGAAGAAGTGCTACGCCGGGAGTATATATACGACGAGTGGCCGGAGTGTCAGGCCCAGGTGTACCGGTTTCCGGTTTCCGAGCAATGGGCAGTAGTTAGTTTAGGTTCACGCTAATGCGAGAGAGGGATACGAACTCATGTACTGCATAGTTTCTCTCTCACTCAAAGTGATGGCTCTTCTCGCGTATATCATTGTTTAGATGGATGACAATGTAGTTGCAAGTAATCGAGACTTGTATCGCTATTTTCGAGATGATAACGAGAGACCACTTTGTGTTGGATGATGATTATGATGATGACATGATTTGATGAGACTAGTTGTATGTATATGCTATGATTACATTTGTATGTGTATGATATGCTAAAGATTATTGTATAAAGCCTATTCAAATACAAAACAAATATGCAGGAAAAAAACTAATAAAACTAGTAGTAGCGAGGGGAACAAAGTTAGCAGTAGCGTCGCCTTACCAGTAGCGCTTCCCTGTAAAAAGCACTGCATATAATATCAGCAGCGCTCTTCACCAAAGCGCGCTGCTGCTATCCATGTATAGCAGTAGCGTGGGACGACAGGCGCCACTACTACACGTTAGCTGTAGTGCCTTATCAGTAGCGCATCATCCCGCGCTACTGATAGGCCTAAAACCTGCGTTGCTGCTAGGCTTTTCCCTAGTAGTGCAAGGACAATTTGATAAAAAGGCGATGGGTAGGTAGTTCACGGTGTTGTTTTTGTGATCATGACGAAACAATACAACACTTATTTCTTGAATGCCCACTTGCCAAATTGCTTTGGAGAACCATCCATATAGCTTTCAACATTAAGCCTCCAGTTGATATTGAATCGTTGTTTGGAACATGGTTAACTAGGGTTGAATATACTACTGCGGCTCATATTCGGATTGGAATATGTGCGCTTTTATGGGCTATATGGAATTGTCAAAATGATTTGATTTTTAACAAACAACACAATTTAACTTTCTTGCAGGTTATCTTCAGAGCTACCGCATGGATCCGTACATGGTCCTTACTCACTCCTATGGACTCCAGGGAGTCTTTGGTTACTAGGTGCAACCAGTGGGAGATGGTAGCACGGGTTATATTCAACCGGTTCGGATGGCGGTCGCATAACATGATAGGAGTCTAGGGAGCTTATTCTTCTTTTTGCCTTACCGGTTGTATTTTGGAGCGCTTACTTTCTTTTTATTTGTTTTGCTCCGTTTGCGAGATGTAATACGGTCATGATTTTGTGGTCCTTTGAGGATTTTTAATAAGATGGCTGCATGCATCGCCATGATGCAGAGGCCGGGGGTATGCCTCCATTTCCAAAAAAACAGTTGAAGGTATTCGGCACATTAAGCACAATTTTATTTTTGACAGAGCCCATTAAGCATAGTTTAAATAAAGTATGAAGTGTCAATAAATTGGGTTTTCGGTAACAAATCTATAGAGAACTTATGAGTTACAAGTGTAGTTGGGTATGATACCTAACAAAACACCTCCCGAGTAGTTTTTTCACAAATCATATGTACCATGGGAAACTGGAAGGGTCCTGACCTTTTCAAGAAAGACGACTAGCCTTTTAACCGCCATGGTATCACTAGATATGAACCCTTCCTCCGATGTGGCGTACGAGAACCCAGACCCAGTAGGGCTATCAATAAAGATTACACTGCTCACCTAGAAAATCATGTACAACATTTTTTTGAGAATCACCGGGGGGGAGCTCCCCCACCTGAATATATTGCTCAAAACGGCTATAGAAACACCAGATCCAGATTACGGAGGCACATTGCATCGTGCAGAGAGATAGGTACGCCACGAGAAGACGTCCTCCTTGTCACCCGGATCAACAAAACGGTGTGACCAGAGATCCAAGTCTGATACTAGGTTTCTAATTGTTATTATAGAACATTGATCAACATTCCTAAAGAGCATGTCATTTCGCGCGGCCCAAATGCTGGAGAGTAGCGCGAGAAGGACGAAGGGTCATGCTTTCTTGGGCAGGTGTTGAGGTAGTGGGATGTCCCATAGTTCATTAAGGTCATCATCCTATGGCAGAACACCAACTCGATGCCAAATTCTATTGGCGAGGGGGCATGTGATGAAGAGGTGAATGGAGTCTTCCGGTAGCATAGCATATCGTGTGCATAAGTCCGAGGAGATTATATTCTTGTGGGCAAGATTCACGGCGGTGCTTAGGCGATCTTTGAAGAGAATCCAAGCGAAGATCTTTGTCTTGTGAGGAGCCTTGGTGTTCCAGATGAGGGGAGCAATGAGGTTTGTTTCTGGCCTTGCCATAATGGAGCCGTAAGCCTGCTTGGTGGAGAAGTCATGACCCTGAAGGAGGAACCGTTGATCTTCCTCTGACGAAGGCACGAAGTCCTGCAAAACAGCCAAAAGCGAGACCAACTCTATTTCTTCAGTGAGAGAGAGACGATTACGGAGGTTTGTTTCGATACCGAAACGCAAGATGTTAGCCACTTTTACCAGCTGTAGTGTTGAGTGTGAGAAGAGGTGTGGGTAGGTGGTAGCTAGGGGTTTTGGGGTGAGCCAGGTGTCTAACCAGAAGTAAGTGTGCGTTCCACTGTTTGTTAAGACAAAGGAAATTGACTATAAGGTTGGGATTTGTTGAGAAATCGTGCGGCATAGAAAAGAGGTTTGGGGGCCCGAGGAGACTAGGGCATTGGGGTGTTGTAGGTCTAGCCAGTCTAGCCAGGGTGATTCTGTGGATGAGAGTGCTTTGACAGCAAACTTCATTAGGAGACAATTTTTTGAACCTGTAGATTTTTCAGCCCTAAACCACCAATTTTTTTGGTGTACAAACGTTTTTCCACGCAATCAGGCATTTTGCGCCCGAGCAGGCATCCTCACCAGCCCAGAAAAAGGATCTTCTCAGGGAATCAATGATTTTTAGGGTTTTTGGGGGGATGCGAAAGACAGACATAAAGTATGTAAGGAGGGAGTCAAGGACGGCCGAGATGAGGATGAGTCGATCGTCTCTGTCTAGGAGCTTGGCACGCCAACCAGTTAGAAGTTTTCGGGATCGTTCAATCAACGGGGCGAAGGCATTGGAGGGAGGCTTGGTCGGGGCAAGGGGAGTCCAAGGTAGGTTTGAGGAAGGAGAGCACGCGTGCAGTCCATGGCGAGTGCAGTGGTGGCAGCTAGGTTTTCATTTGTGTGCAGGGTTGCTAGGGTGGTTTTGGAGAAATTTATGGTGAGGCCAGTAGCCTGAGCAAAATTCTGAAGGATTTTTTAGTGTGACAACGGCGGCGGGGGAGGCGGCTGCGATGATCAACGTATCGTCGGCGTATTGGAGAATGGTAGGGGGCAGGTGGGTAAAGATGGGGTGGTGGAGATCGGGATCGGAGTTCTAGAGGATAAGTTGCTGGAGCAGATTGACGACAATTAAGAAGAGGTAGGGGAGGCCGGGTCTCCCTGGCGCAGGCCATTCTTACATGGAATCCAGCGACCTGGAAGGCCGTTTAGGAGGATGGAAGTCTTGCCAGTATGGAGAATATTTTGAATCCAACTATGAAAAGTTTGGGAGAAACCACAGACAGCCATAATTTTGTCTAGGGCGTTCCAAGCAACTGAATCAAAGGCCTTCCCGAAGTCAAGTTTGAATATCATGGTTGGGCATTTGTGAGAGTGACAAGTGCTGATAAGATCTGCTGCAAAGACATAGTTTTCGGCAATGTTCCTTCCGGTAATGAAACCGGTCTGATTACCATGGACGAGATGAGGGATGAAAGGTTTGAGGCACAAAGTTAGGACCTTGGCAACAACTTTGACTGGGCAGTTTTGCAAAAATATTGGTCTGAAGGCGTCATGTGATGTTGTGGAGGCAGATTTTGGAAGGAGAGCAATGTGGGCACAGTTTAGGCGCTCCGTTCTGCCACACCTTGGTGAAATTGTGCGAAAAAGGAGAGGATTTCCTGTTTGATAGAGGGCCAGAAGGATTTATAGAAGGAGGGGCCGAAACCATCGGAGCCAGGGCTTGCTTGTGGGTTCATTTGGAAAAAGGCCAATTTGATCTCATCTTTGGTGAATTGCGCGTCAAGGGCATGAAGGCCAGGTACGGGGTGAGGATAGATCGACGCGAGATCAAAAGGCCAAGGCGTGGTGACAGTAGAGCCGATGAGCATGACAAAAAACTCTCGCAGGATGTCAGCTTTATGCTGATGCAAGGTAAAAACCGAGCTGTCTCGTGTGAGGGAGAAGATTTTGTCTTTACGAAGCCGTTGTGAGGCAGACATGTGGAAGAACTTGGAGTTTTCACCGCCGTGTATTGCTCGGGACACTTTGGCACGCCATTTCCAGTAAGACATTTTTTCCAGAATGGTGCTTTTTAGGAGAGAAACGATGATCTTACGAGTGAGTTGTTCTGGTGGGGAGAGAGGCCTGGATTCTTCTACATGATCGAGGGCAGAGATGGCAATTTTGCAGCGAGATTCACGAAGGGGGGCGGGAATGCATGAGCGAGCCCATTTTTTGAGCGTGACCCGAGTTTGTTTGAGCAGTGAGGCTAGGGAGGTGACAGAGTTGGGCGGTGATGTGGGCCGATGTGAGGCCCAAACTGAGCAGATGATATCTCGGCAGGGCTACAATTTGGCCCAATGAGGTTCGAATTTAAAGAAGAATAGGAGGCAGAATATTTAGGCATATTCTTCTTCAAATGTTATGATTACAAAAAAGAGAAACATTGGCACCATACCTTGGTCCATGTCCCCGGTCGGTAGAGCAAGGCGGGGAGTCCACCTCTGTACCCTTGGACGTCAAACTAGAAGGCCATGTACACGTATGAACATTTAATTCATTATTAGCGCATTGTCTTACAAAGTACTCTCTCCGTCCCATAATGTAAGACGTTTTTTGACACTAGTATAGAATACTTAGACATCTGATCATTCACAGGAGTGACTGTGGGCATGTATCGCGTCAGAAAACTATAACACATACTCCCTTCGTCCGAAAAAGCTTGTCCTAAGCTTGTGCCTGAAGGATGTATCTAGCACCAACTTTTTGCTAGATACATCCATTTGAGGGACAAGACGGAGGGAGTATATGCTTTTTTTTCTACTTTTGGGAAAGTCAGACAAATATGCACTCCCTCTATAAATTAATATAAGAGTGTTTAGATCACTAAAAGTAGTGATCTAAACGCTTTTATATTACTTTACAAAGGGAGTAGTTGGGATCGATTGAATATCACTGCAACTTTCCTTGTTCTTTCGAAGGATGTGACGGAACCTGTTGAAGGATCACAGTGGAAGGCCTCTCGGAACTGGAGAGATTGTTTCAGAACTCAGAAGCAGTCGGCAAAGCCTCCGCCATTGCCTCCGGCATTCTCAGTGGCACCCGCTCGGGTGTGGCCCAACGGGGGTAATCGCTCACAGAGCTCATTGCGACTCGACGCCGTCATCGATATAGACAAGCTGGGTGCTTTTCCTCGGCGCGGCGGCGCGACGAATGGATGGGGAGTCCCTATCGCTCTCCCAGGGTATCTTCTACATCGACGACTTCCACAGCTGGCCAGGGTCCTGCGATTGCTTCCGCCGGTTCAACGTGGCCGTGGCGGCGCTAGGGCCGGAAGAGGGACGAGATACGAAGGGGAACTGCCAGACTGGGGAGGGAGTCCGGTTCGAACAGAGGTGGTAAGAGGGTTTGGTTCGAACAGAGGTCGAGGCAGGAGTGCCGAGTACAGGACTATTTTGAGTTTTTTTTCCTTTTTTTGAAATGGACTATTTTGAGCTCTCATTCCCAGACCCACTTTTAAACCTCAAGTCTAGTGATGGTAAAAAAAGATGGTTTTTAAGTCTAGTGCTACCGTGTTCTCAATCATAAAAAAGCAATGCTGGACCTACATAGAGTTTCTAGGCAATAAATCTTATGTGTTGCAAATGAAATTACTTGAGACAGGATTAGCGACTGCCCTCCCCTTGCGGCTTGCACACCCACCATTAAATTGACTGGAGAGCAGAGAATTCATGGTACATTTTGTAAATCTTATGTAGGTTATTCATAGGTGTAGGATTTTTGTAGAAATAACATCGGAAGTTTGATTTGGACACAATTGCAAAACCTATATAGCCTATGAAAATGCAACCATCCAATTAGGCTCGGAAAGTTGAATGAGCATAGATACAAAACTTTGATTTGGACACAATCAAATCTGCCATGTGATTGAAAAAAGGATGAGAGGCTGAAAGACGAAAGCGTTCTTATTGGCTCTTTTACTATGCATGAAAGTGCTGCATATGTAAGATAATTGAGCGATGTGATGTGATATGAAATATGTCTTAACTTGTTTTCTAAATAAGAGTGTTTTTTATATTAGTGTAGTGTCAACAACGCTCTTATACTATAAGACGGAAGGAGTAATATATTGGAGACCAAATTCGTAGCTTTAGTGACTTGTGTGAAGCAAAGCTAGCTAGTATGGTAGCTGGGCAATTAGTTACCCATCTCGAAGACCATGCCAGAGAGGCCGGAGCAGCCGGGCCCACCCTGCAGCCACAACACCAGTGGGTCTCTCGCGGGGTCCTTCTCCGACTGGACGAAGTAGTAGAAAAGGTGTGCGTCGTTGCTCTCGTCCACCTCCATGTACCTGCAGCCACCAGCAAACAGGTGCGCACCGTTTCTTAGATGAACACCTCACTTCAAGAATAAGCATGAGACATGTTCATGCAGGGTCACTGAGGGAGTCCTGGACTAAGGGGTCCTTGGGCGTCCGACTGCTACCTCTTTTAGCACTGCGTTGGTTTTCCCCGAAGAGGAAGGGATGATGCAGCAAAGTAGCGTAAGTATTTCCCTCAGTTTTTGAGAACCAAGGTATCAATCCGGTAGGAGGCTACGCGCAAGTCCCTTGTACCTACACAAAACAAATAAATCCTCGCAACCAACGCAAATAGGGGTTGTCAATCCCTATAGGGCCACTGACGAGAGTGAGATCTGATAGATATGATAAGATAATATTTTTGGTATTTTTATGATAAATATGCAAAGTAAAATAAAGACAAAGTAAATAGCAAAGTAAATAACTAAGTAGTAGGAGATTGATACGATAAAGATAGACCCGGCGGCCATAGGTTTCACTAGTGGCTTCTCTTGAGAGCATAAGTATTCTACGGTGGGTGAACAAATTACTGTTGAGCAATTGACAGAATTGAGCATAGTTATGAGAATATCTAGGTATGATCATGTATATAGGCATCACGTCCGAGACAAGTAGACCGACTCCTGCCTGCATCTACTACTATTACTCCACTCGTTGACCGCTATCCAGCATGCATCTAGAGTATTAAGTTAAAAACAGAGTAACGCCTTAAGCAAGATGACATGATGTAGAGGAATAGACTCATGCAATATGAAGAAAACCCCATCTTGTTACCCTCGATGGCAACAATACAATACGTGCCTTGCTGCCCTTACTGTCACCGGGAAAGGACATTGCAAGATTGAACCCAAAGCTAAGCACTTCTCCCATTGCAAGAAAGATCAATCTAGTAGGCCAAACCAAACTGATAATTTGAAGAGACTTGCAAAGATAACCAATCATACATAAAAGAATTCAGAGAAGATTCAAATAATATTCATAGATAGACTTGATCATAAACCCACAATTCATCGGTCTCAACAAACACACCGCAAAAAGAAGATTACATCAAATAGATCTCCACAAGAGAGGGGGAGAACATTGTATTGAAATCCAAAAAGAGAGAAGACGCCATCTAGCTACTAACTATGGACCCGTAGGTATGAAGTAAACTACTCGCACTTCATCGGAGAGGCTATGGTGTTGATGTAGAAGCCCTCCGTGATCGATGCCCCCTCCAGCGGAGCTCTGGAACAGGCCCCAAGATGGGATCTCGTGGATACAGAAAGTTACGGCGGTGGAATTAGGGTTTTGGCTCCGTATCTGATCATTTGGGGGTACGTGGGTATATATAGGAGGAAGAAGTACGTCGGTGGAGCAACAGGGGGCCCACGAGCGTGGGGAGCGCACCTGGGGGGGGGGCAGGCACGCCCCCTACCTCGTGGCCTCATGTTAGTTGGCTTGACATAGGGTCCAAGTCTCCTGAGTTGTATTCGGTGAGAAAATCACGTTCCCGATGGTTTCATTCCGTTTGGACTCCGTTTGATATTCCTTTTCTTCGAAACCCTAAAACAGGCAAAAAAACAACAATTCAGGGCTGGGCCTCCGGTTAATAGGTTAGTCCCAAAAGTAATATAAAAGTGGATAATAAATCCCAATAATGTCCAAAACAGTAGATATAGCATGGAGCAATAAAAAATTATAGATACGTTGGAGACGTATCAAGCATCCCCAAGCTTAATTCCCGCTCGTCCTCGAGTAGGTAAATGATAAAAACAAAATTTTTGATGCGGAGTGCTACTTGGCATAATTTTAATGTAATTCTTCTTAATTGTGGTATGAATATTCAGATCCGAAAGATTCAAGACAAAAGTTCATATTGACATAAAAATGATAATACTTCAAGCATACTAACAAAGCAATTATGTCTTCTCAAAATAACATGGCTAAAGAAAGTTATCCCTACAAAATCATATAGTCTGGCTATGCTCTATCTTCACCACACAAAGTATTTAAATCATGCACAACCCTGATGACAAGCCAAGCAATTGTTTCATACTTTTGACATTCTCAAACCTTTTCAATCTTCACGCAATACATGAGCGTGAGCCAAGGATATAACACTATAGGTGGAATAGAGTGGTGGTTGTGGAGAAGACAAAAAGGGAGAAGATAGTCTCACATCAACTAGGCATATCAACGGGCTATGGAGATGCCCATCAATAGATATCAATGTGAGTGAGTAGGGATTGCCATGCAACGGATGCACTAGAGCTATAAGTATATGAAAGCTCAAAAAGAAACTAAGTGGGTGTGCATCCAACTTGCTTGCTCATGAAGACCTAGGGCAATTTGAGGAAGCCCATCATTGGAATATACAAGCCAAGTTCTATAATGAAAGATTCCCACTAGTATATGAAAGTGATAACATGAGAGACTCTCTACTATGAAGATCATGGTGCTACTTTGAAGGACAAGTGTGGTAAAAGGATAGTAACATTGTCCCTTCTCTCTTTTTCTCTCATTTTTTTATTTTTATTTGGGCCTTTTCTCTTTTATGGCCTCTTCTCTTTCTCTTTTTTTCATCCGGAGTCTCATCCCGACTTGTGGGGGAATCATAGTCTCCATCATCCTTTCCTCACTGGGACAATGCTCTAATAATGATGATCATCACACTTTTATTTTTCTTACAACTCAATAATTACAACTCGATACTTAGAACAAAAATATGACTCTATATGAATGCCTCCGGCGGTGTACCGGGATATGCAATGATGCATGAGTGACATGTATGAACGAATTATGAACGGTGGCTTTGCCACAAATACTATGTCAACTACATGATCATGCTAAGAAATATGACAATGATGGAGTGTGTCATAAACGGAACGGTGGAAAGTTGCATGGCAATATATCTCGGAATGGCTATGGAAATGCCATAATAGGTAGGTATGGTGGCTGTTTTGAGGAAGGTATATGGTGGGTGTATGATACCGGCGAAAGGTGCGCGGTATTAGAGAGGCTAGTAAAGGTGGAAGGGTGAGAGTGCGTATAATCCATGGACTCAACATTAGTCATAAAGAACTCATATACTTATTGCAAAAATCTACAAGTTATCAAAGCAAAGTATTACGTGCATGCTCCTAGGGGGATAGATTGGTAGGAAAAGACCATCGCTCGTCCACGACCGCCACTCATAAGGAATACAATCAATAAATAAATCATGCTCCGACTTCATCACATAACGGTTCACCATACGTGCATGCTACGGGAATCACAAGCTTCAACACAAGTATTTCTCAAATTCACAACTACTCAACTACCATGACTTTAATATCACCATCTCCATATCCCAAAACAATTATCAAGTATCAAACTTATCATAGTATTCAACACACTCATAAGAGAGTTTTATTATTAATCTTGCATACCAAGCATATTAGGGTTTTAAGCAAATTACCATGATATTAAGACTCTCAAAATAATCTAAGTGAAGCATGAGAGATCAATAATTTCTATAAAACAAATCCACCACCGTGCTCTAAAAGATATAAGTGAAGCACTAGAGCAAAATTATATAACTCAAAAGATATAAGCGAAACACATAGAGTATTCTAACAAATTCCAAATCATGTATGGCTCTCTCAAAAGGTGTGTACAGCAAGGATGATTGTGGTAAACTAATAAGCAAAGACTCAAATCATAGAAGACGCTCCAAGCAAAACACATATCATGTGGTAAATAAAAATATAGCTCCAAGTAAAGTTACCGATAGAAGTAGACGAAAGAGGGGATGCTTTCCGGGGCATCCCCAAGCTTTGGCTTTTAGGTGTCCTTAGATTATCTTCGGGGTTCCAGGGGCATCCCCAAGCTTAGGCTCTTGCCACTCCTTGTTCCATAATCCATCAAATCTTTACCCAAAAATTGAAAACTTCACAACACAAAACTTAAAGTAGAAAATCTCGTGAGCTCCGTTAGCGAAAGAAAACAAAAGTCCACTTCAAGGTACTGTAATGAACTCATTCTTTATTTATATGGGTGTTATACCTACTGTATTCCAACTTCTCTATGGTTTATAAACTAATTTACTAGCCATAGATTCATCAAAATAAGCAAACAACACACGAAAAACAGAATCTGTCAAAAACAGAACAGTCTGTAGTAATCTGTAGCTAGCGCAAGATCTGGAACCCCAAAAATTCTAAAATAAATTGGTGGACGTGAGGAATTTATCTATTAATCATCTGCAAAAATAATTAACTAAATATCACTTTCCAAATAAAAATGACAGCAGTTCTCGTGAGCGCTAAAGTTTCTGTTTTTTACAGCAAGTTCAACAAGACTTTCCCCAAGTCTTCCCAACGGTTCTACTTGGCACAAACACTAATTAAACACAAAAAACACAACCAAAACAGAGGATAGATAATTTATTTATTACTAAACAGGAGCAAAAATTAAGGAATAAAAATAAAATTGGGTTGCCTCCCAACAAGCGCTATCGTTTAACGCCCCTAGCTAGGCATAACAAGCAAGAATAGATCTAGGTATTGCCATCTTTGGTAGGAAATCCATAAGTGGCTCTCATAATAGATTCATAAGGTAATTTAATTTTCTTTCTAGGAAAGTGTTCCATGACTTTCCTTAATGGAAATTGGAATCTAATATTTCCTTCCTTCATATCAATAATTGCACCAATTGTTCTAAGGAAAGGTCTACCAAGAATAATAGGACATGAAGGATTGCAATCTATGTCAAGAACAATAAAATCTACGGGCACATAATTCCTATTTGAAACAATAAGAACATCATTAATTCTTCCCATAGGTTTCTTAATAGTGGAATCCGCAAGGTGCAAGTTTAGAGAGCACTCATCAAAATCACGGAAACCTAACAAATCACACAAAGTCTTTGGAATCATGGAAACACTAGCACCCAAATCACATAAAGCATATCATTCATGATCTTTAATTTTAATTTTAATAGTTGGTTCCCACTCATCATAAAGTTTTCTAGGGATAGAAACTTCCAATTCAAGTTTTTCTTCATAAGATTGCATCAAGGCATCAACGATATGTTTAGTAAACACTTTAGTTTGACTATAAGCGTGAGGAGAATTTAGCACGGATTGCAACAAGGAAATACAATCAATCAAAGAGCAATTTTCATAGTTAAATTCCTTGAAATCCATAATAGTGGGTTTAGCAACATCTAGAGTTTTAATTTCTTCAATCCCACTTTTATCAAATTTATCATCAAGATCAAAAGATTCAGAATTCTTGGAACGCCTTCTAGGTAAGGGTGGATCATATTTAGTCCCATCATTATCAAGATTAATATTGCAAAAAAAAGATTTAATAGGGGACACATCAATAACTTTTAGATCTTCATCATTATTTTCATCGGAACTAGAAGAACATGCTTTTATAAAGGCATCTTTCTTCTTTTGCATGTCACACAGATCAATGAAGCTATTTAGATGGGTAGCGGCATCTTCACTAGGAAGGCCGGAGAACGGATCTTTCATGACAAGATTCAGCAAAGCAGTATTAATTTCACAAGATTCAGCATCGGTAAGAGGAGCAATCGGAGTGCTAATAAAATCATTGTTGTTGGTATTGGTGAAGTCACACAATTTAGTATTATCTTGAGCCATCGCGACAAACAAGCAAACTAACACACAAGCAAGCAAAAAGCAAGCGGACAAAAAGAGGCAAATAGAGAGGGAGGATAGAGAGAGAGGGCGAATAAAACGGCAAGGGTGAATTGGGGGGAGAGGAAAACGAGAGGCAAATGGCAAATAATGTAATGCGGGAGATAAGGGTATGTGATGGGTACTTGGTATGTTGACTTTTGCGTAGACCTCCCCGGCAACGGCGCCAGAAATGGCTCGTTGTCGGGAGTCAAATCTTTACTTGCGCGAACCTCCCCGGCAACGGCACCAGAAATGGCTTGGTGTCGGGAGTCAAATCTTGACTTGCGCGAACCTCCCCGGCAACGGCGCCAGAAATCCTTCTTGCTACCTATTTTAGCACTGCATTGGTTTTCCCCGAAGAGGAAGGGATGATCCAGCAAAGTAGCGTAAGTATTTCCCTCTGTTTTCGAGAACCAATGTATCAATCCAGTAGGAGGCTACGCGCGAGTCCCTCGTACCTGCACAAAACAAATAAATCCTCGCAAGCAACGCAAATAGGGGTTGTCAATCCCTATAGGGCCACTTACGAGAGTGAGATCTGATAGATATGATAAGATAATATTCTTGGTATTTTTATGATAAAGATGCAAAGTAAAATAAAGAAAAAGTAAATAGCAAAGTAAATAACTAAGTAGTAGGATATTGATATGATAAAGATAGACCCGGGGCCATAGGTTTCACTAGTGGCTTCTCTCGAGAGCATAAGTATTCTACGGCGGGTGAACAAATTACTGTTGAGCAATTGACAGAATTGAGCATAGTTATGAGGATATCTAGGTATGATCATGTATATAGGCATCATGTCCGAGACAAGTAGACCGACTCCTGCCTGCATCTACTACTATTACTCCACTCATTGACCGCTATCCAGCATGCATCTAGAGTATTAAGTTAAAAACAGAGTAACGCCTTAAGCAAGATGACATGATGTAGAGGGATAAACTCATGCAATATGAAGAAAACCCCAGCTTTTTATCCTCGATGGCAACAATACAATACATGCCTTGCTGCCCTTACTGTCACCGGGAAAGGACACCGCAAGATTGAACCCAAAGCTAAGCAATTCTCCCATTGCAAGAAAGATCAATCTAGTAGGCCAAACCAAACTGATAATTCGAAGCGACTTGCAAAGATAACCAATCATACATAAAATAATTCAGAGAAGATTCAAATATTATCCATAGATAGACTTGATCATAAACCCACAATTCATCGGTCTCAACAAACACACCGCAAAAAGAAGATTACACCGAATAGATCTCCACAAGGGAGGGGGAGAACATTGTATTGAAATCCAAAAAGAGAGAAGAAGCCATCTAGCTACTAACTATGGACCCGTAGGTCTGAAGTGAACTACTCACACTTCATCGGAGAGGCTATGGTGTTGATGTAGAAGCCCTCCATGATCGATGCCCCCTCCGGCGGAGCTTCGGAACAGGCCCCAAGATGGGATCTCATGGATACAGAAAGTTACGGCTGTGGAATTACGGTTTTGGCTCTGTATCTGATCGTTTGGGGGTACGTGGGTATATATAGGAGGAAGAAGTACGTCGGTGGAGCAACAGGAGGCCCACAAGGGTGGAGGGTGCGCCTGGGGGGGGCAGGCGCGCCCCCTACCTCGTGGCCTCCTATTAGTTGGCTTGACGTAGGGTCCAAGTCTCCTGAGTTGTATTCGGTGAGAAAATCACGTTCCCGAAGGTTTCATTACGTTTGGACTCCGTTTGATATTCCTTCTCTTCGAAACTCTAAAACAGGCAAAAAATAGCAATTCTGGGCTGGGCCTCCGGTTAATAGGTTAGTCCCAAAAGTAATATAAAAGTGGATAATAAAGCCCAATAATGTCCAAAACAGTAGATAATATAGCATGGAGCAATCAAAAATTATAGATACGTTGGAGACGTATCACCGACCTGTTAGCCATGGGCCGGATTCATGGGCTGTGAAGATACGAAGACCGAAGACTGCACCCGTGTCCGGATGGGACTCTCCTTGGCGTGGAAGGCAAGCTTGGCGACCAAATATGTAGATTCCTTTCTTTGTAACCGACCTTGTGTAACCCTAGATCCTCCCGGTGTCTATATAAACCGGAGGACTTAATCCGGAGGATAGAGACATTACCATAGCCACACAAGCTAAGCCTCTAGGGTTTAGCCATTACAATCTCGTTGTAGATCAACTCATGTAATACTCATATTCATCAAGATCAATCAAGTAGGACGTAGGGAATTACCTCCATAGAGAGGGCCTGAACCTGGGTAAAACATTGTGTCCCCTGTCTCCTATTACCATCGACCTTAGACGCACAGTTCGGGACCCCCTACCCGAGATCCGCTGGTTTTGACACCGACATTGGTGCTTTCATTGAGAGTTCCACTATGTTGTTGCCAAAAGGTTTGATGACCCCTTCAATCGTCAATAATAATGCTGTCCAAGGAGAAACTTTCCTCCCCGGACAAATTTTTGTGTTCGGAGGCTTCGCACTGCGGGCCAATTCGTTTGGCCATCTAGAGCAGATCGAAAACTACGCCCCTGGCCATCAGGTCAGATTTGGGAGCTTGAACTACGTTGCGGACATCCGTGGAGACTTGATCTTCGCCGGATTCGAGACCGCGGCTACCACTCCTGGTCACACTGAGAGACATAGCCTAAATCTGTCATCAAACTGCATCCAGGAGACAGCTCCCGTAACCACTCTGGCCTTAGATCCGGAGCAGACTACACCATCCAAGGACAGGAAGCTCAACCCTGCCACAGAGGCCACAGATTCCCTGGCGTTGGAGCCGCACATAGACTTGATCTCACGCGATAACTGTGCCACCAGAACTCCGGACTCATCTCTGGCCGTAAGTTCCGAACCATGTGAGCCTGTGGATGCTGAACTTGATCGTTTATCGATCTTCGAATTCAGCGCCGTAGACATCTTCTAGCACTCGCCTTTGGGCGACATGCTAAACTCATTAAAAAACCTGTCCTTGACGAAGGACTCACATCCGAACTCTATCCGGTCCGAATTAGGGGCTGACGATGGAGAATTTTGCTTCCCACCCGCCACCCACTTCATAGCCACGGTCGAGGATTTGACCGACACACTTGATTACGACTCCGAGGACATTGACGGTATGGAGGACGATGCCGGATAAGAAGAGGCCCAAAACCCGCCATTCACCGGATGCTGGACGGCCACTTCCTCGTATGATGTATACATGATGGATGCACCAAAGGAGAACAGCGGCGATGACAAGGAAGATCTAGCTGAGGATAAACCTTTCGAAATACAATACAAGAGCTGGCGTCAACGGCGCAACTCTAAGTCACGCCGCAATAAAGACAGCAACACCGACATAGGAGAAGATAACACTCCAGAAGGTGCCGAAGACAACAAAGACCCCGTTGAAATAGCTAATGAACAAGATGAACGGGAAGATGGGCAGGTTAGCCCTAGTAAACAGGCCACACACAAAGACTTAGAGGATGAAAGTTATCTTTCGCTCTTCGAGGATGAGGTGAGCCTCGGCACCGATGATTTCATTGTGCCTGAGGAACCTCTTGAGCAGGAGCGCTTCAAACGCCAGCTATTAGCCACTGCAAGGAGCCTGAAAAAGAAGCAGCAACAGCTTCAAGCTGACCAAGATCTGCTCAATGATAAACGGACCGATGTCCTAGCAGCCGAAGAATACGGCCTCAAGCGCCCAACCAAAAGCTACCCAAAGCGCAAATTGCTACCTCAGTTTGACGAGGAGGCGCCGGAATACATACCACCATCGTACAATGCGGCTGACCGACCACCACGTGGTCGGGACAAAACGGCAACTCACGTCGAACACCAGCCCGCCCTGTCTCATCGCATAGGTAGAGGTAAATTAACCCACGGCCATACATATGACCTTCGGCAAAACCTGAACAATAAAGTAGGACATACCATATCAATCTATGGATCGCGAGGACGTGCCTCGACACGCGATGACGGCCACCTATTCGGACGTGACAAACTTAGTCATGCGCGGGCTGAAAACCGCAGACGGACTCCATCAGAGCTACGTCGCGATACGGCCCGATAGAGAGGCGCCACACATCCTCATTGCTTCACTGATGAGGTCATGGATCATGAATTCCCAGAGGGGTTCAAACCCGTGAATATAGAATCATACGATGGAACCACAGACCCCACGGTGTGGATCGAAGACTTCAGTCTCCACATTCATATGGCCCGAGGCGATGACCTCCGCACCATCAAATACCTCCCTTTAAAACTCATGGGGCCAGCTCGGCATTGGCTCAACAGTCTGCCTGAAAATTCTATTGGCAGCTGGGAGGACTTGGAAGAGGCCTTCCTCGATAACTTCCAAGGTACATATGTTCAACCTCCAGACGCTGATGACTTAAGCCATATAGTTCAACAGCCCGGAGAGTCCGACAGGAAATTCTGGACTAGGTTCTTAACTAAAAAGAACAAAATCGTCGATTGTCCGGATGGCGAAGCCCTAGCAGCCTTCAAACACAGCATCCGCGACGAATGGCTTGCTCGCCACCTTGGCCAAGAAAAGCCAAAATCCATGGCGGCCCTCACGACACTCATGAACCGCTTTTGTGCGGGCGAGGACAGTTGGTTGGCCTGTAGCAAAAACAATGCAAGCGACGCCGGCACCCCCGAAGTTAAAAATAACAAAGACAAGTCTAGACGCAACATATACAAGCATTGAAACAATAGTGACAACACTGGGGATACGACGGTCAATGCCGAATTCGGTGGCTCTAAGTCCGGTCAGCGGAAGAAGCCATTCCAAAAGAACAATTCAGGCCCATCCAGCTTGGACCGCATACTTGATCGTCCGTGCCAGATTCATGGCACCCCGGACAAACCACCCAATCATACAAATAGAGATTGCTGGGTTTTTAAACAGGCCGGCAAATTAAACGCCGAGAGCAGGGAAAAGGGATCGCAAAGCAAGGACGATGATGAAGAGCCCCGACAACCGAACACAGGGGGACAGAAGAAGTTTCCCCTCAGGTCAAAACGGTGAAAATGATATACACTACCCACATACACAAGAGGGAGTGCAAGCGTGCGCTCAGGGACGTCTACGCGATAGAGCCAGTCGCCCCAAAATTTAATCCATGGTCGTCATGCCCGATCACTTTTGATCACTGGGATCATCCGACCAATATCCGTCACGGTGGCTCAGCCGCACTGGTCCTAGACCCAATAATTGATGGGTTCCACCTGACTCGCGTCCTTATGGACGGAGGCAGCAGCCTCAATCTACTCTATCAGGATATAGCGCGAAAAATGGACATTAACCCATCACGGATCAAGCCCACTAGGACTACCTTCAAAGGAGTCATACCAGGTGTAGAGGCCCGTTGTACGGGCTCAATCACACTAGAGGTTGTCTTCGGATCTCCGGACAACTTCCAAAGCGAGGAGGTAATCTTCGATATCGTCCCCTTCCACAGCGGCTATCACGCACTGCTCGTACAAACTGTGTTTGCTCGATTCAACGCAGTACCACACTATGCTTATCTCAAGCTCAAGATGCCCGGTCCATGCGGCGTCATAAAGGTCAATGGAAATATGGAACACTCCCTCCGTACAGAAGAGCACACAGCTGCCTTAGCAGCAGAAGTATAGAGCGGCCTTCTCAAGCAGAACCTTAATTCGGCTGTCGAGCCCACGGACACCGTTAAGAGGATCTGAACTACTCTGCATCAGGAGAGCTCGGCTCGTCAGGAGCTCGACTAGCAATCTGGCCTCCGTCTCAGTCCCGATCAAGTGGTGGCATTCGTGCTACGCGTACATAACTACGCAGTCAAAATCCCATGGGCATCGACGGAGGCATAGCTCGCTTGTGGTCCATAGTACAGCTCAACCGACATCGGATACACACATACTTTCACTTTTACTTGTTTCCTTTTCAGGTCTCAATCCCACAGGCCCCATCTGGTGGTCTAGTCATCGGTCCTCTTGAAGGATAAACACACCAAGATGGCGAGAAACACAAACATATGGGGGAATTTTTAGGTGATTCGGTTAACGATAACTCTACCTGTTTTTCAGGACCCACATGCAGCTCTCCCTTGATTTCGGCATATCAAATAGCATGTTGCTTATCACACTACATGTATCAATGCGCCTTGACATACTAATTAAATTACAATGAGAACAGTTTGCGGCTGGAGCTTTAGGACCCCGGCTTTTTACCTTTGCACCTTTTCTGTTTTCTTTCTCTTTTTTCTCTCAGCTCCCTTGTGGATAACCCTATCAGGTAGCACCCGTACACTTTGGTACATTTGATGTTTTCCAGGGGGTTCATAGCACCCCACATTACGGCAACAAAAGTCCGAACACTTTTTATAAGTATAGTTCGGCACCCCGAATTTAGCATTATATGCATTGGCTCCGAATCATGTCTTTGGTCAATAGTTGGGTTGCCCAGCTCCTGTGCTTGCTATCTTACGTTCCGCTATATCGACTAAGGTAGTAAAGGGAGAACTACTGCGATTGTGCCTTGGTTTATCCAAAGGAGCACCTCAGTAGAGAAAGCCGAAAACTGACTCTCATGATGCGGTGTGAGCCGGTCAGCTGTTCGGAGGTTACAAATCGTTGGAGATTTCTTCCGCATCATGCGAAGGATCGGTACTTCCCGATCATACGCTTACAACACTCTAGTTCAGATACTAGGGGTTGTGCCCATGTTTTTATTGTAAAACTCCTATGGCTAAGTGAGGGTGTTCAAGCCGCATAGTCTGGTTGCCTGGTTCATTGTGCTAAACAACTCCTTCAAGGACCATATAATTGGATCAAGATTGTTTAGATTCCACCCCGAACACCCCCGTACTACCTACATGGGGGCAGAAGCCGACGACTGGCCAACCCTCAGATTTCATACAACACGGCCGCACAGGAGGAAAAAATAAAAACATAACAATCATTATATTGCATAACATCGTTGTTTCATGTTACAGGACAGGATAATACGAATATTTTCATGGGAATATAACATCCTTCGCACATTGCTCCACCACAAGGCGGGATCCCTCCAGGACACCATCAAAATATAACTCGGGTCGGTGGTGCTCCTTGCCCTCAGGCGGCCCCTCAGTCATCAGCTTCTCTGCATCCATCTTCGCCCAGTGCATCTTGACACAGGCAAAGGCCATCCAGGCAGCTTCAATACAGACCAACCGCTTTATGACCTCAAGCCGCGGGCAGGCACTAACAAGCCGCTTCGCAAGTCCGAAGTAGCTGCTGGGTATCGACGCGGCAGGCCATAGTCGGACTATCAGGTCCTTCATGGCTAGCTCGGCTGCCTTGTGCAGCTCAACCAACTGTTTCAGCTAGTCGCTGAAGGGCACCGGATGTGCTGGTCCAAGATATTGAGACAAGAATAGCTTCTCCGTAGAACTCCCTTCTCCGGCTCGATAGAACTCAGCAGTATCTGATACGCTGTGCGAAAAATCCGTAAACGCCCCTGTAGAGCTCCAAATTCGGGTCACTGCATACCTTGGCTCTCCTCCAGCTACTTCTTCATGAGGCCGAACTCTTCTTCAGTCCGCTCCAGGCTCTGCTTCAGGCTGGAGACCTCCGCAGTATGAGTAGCAGCAGCCAGCAATGACCCCTGCTTATTCACATAGACATCTTATGTTAGACTCCTCGAAAATTACTTTGATCCTCTATTCGGCTTTTTTCCGAACACCGAACAGAGCATCAGGGGCTACTGTCTACACTGTGATATCCTTTCTACAATTACATTACTTACCTCAAAGCCTGTTAAAAGGCTAGCGCAGACTTCGGTCAGGCCGCTATTGGCGGACTGAACCTTCTCGATCACCGTACCCATAAGGACACGGTGTTCATCCACAATGGAAGCGCCTCACAGTGCTTCCAGTAGATTATTCGGTGCCTCTGGTTGGACAGAGGTCACCAGCGGAACATGCACACCTCCTTCTTTCGGGGAAGGCCGTTCGCTGGACTCCGGAGCCGTGTAGGTCTCCGGAATGGTATCCGGCTGGGGGCCAAATGGAATTTCGCTCCTATCACCAGTCCCCATGGGGGCTTTTTCCCCCATGTGTCCGGCGGCCGAGGAGTCATCCTTGGGCGCCACCCCGACGATCTCTGGAACCTTCCCCCGGTCTAGGAATGTCCTTTGGGACACCACCTCGTCATCACCCTTGGCCGAGACAGAGTGAGCGGGCGGCGGTGACATGCTAGCCATCTCCTTTGAATCTAGCGAACCCTCTGTCGAGGATCGCGGGGAGCTGTCGCGGGCCGGACTGTGATGGCATAATTTAAACATATTAACATTAAAAAATGGAAAGGCCAGGCATTTGGACGTGCATAAGGTTTTTGGTACTTACGAGGCGGCCCGAGGCTTGGTCCGGGGCATTCGCTCCAGACTGCTATCGACATCCCACGCAGAGTTAT
Source organism: Triticum urartu (assembly GCF_003073215.2). Taxonomy (NCBI): domain Eukaryota; kingdom Viridiplantae; phylum Streptophyta; class Magnoliopsida; order Poales; family Poaceae; genus Triticum; species Triticum urartu. The sequence continues at coordinate 521,370,392 of NC_053023.1, forward strand.
CCGCAAGGGAGCCCTTCCCCCTCTTGGGCGCCTTCACCTCCAAATTTGGGGAGGCCCCCCTTTCCTTCCTTCCCCCCTCAGGGGAGTCACTTTCTTCCTCCTCCTCCTCGTCGTCTTCGGCGGCCGAATAGTGAGTCTCGTCTTCGGACATCACGTCTGAAACACCTTTTCGGCGAAGGCCACTCCGAGCCCCTTTGGCCGTTTTCTTGGCCTTCTTCTCCGGCACATCATAAGGCGCCGGAAACAACATCTTCGTCAGAAGTGGGGTTTCTTGATCTTCGGGCGGTGGAGCCGGACAGTTAATCCGCGCCGCTATGTCGATCCAGGCCTAAAAAATTGATAGGAAGGCTTAGACTCCTTCTCAAAATATGTCAGTAAAGGCTATACCTTGAAAACATGAAAGAACTTACCGAATTAGCCTGGTGTTTTAAGCTAAGCCCGCGATCCTCGGTCGTAGGCGGTGGTGTCTCGTCGGCCTTGAAGAGCACTTTCCAGATGTCTTCGTGCGTCGTGTTGAAGAGCTCTAGCAGCGTCTGGTGGTTGGCCGGATCGAACTCCCACAAATAGCATGTTCCGCGTTGGCACAGAAGGATCCGGCGAATGAGCATAACCTAGATCACGTTGACAAGTTTGATTCTCTTGGTTATCATGTTCTGGACGCACGTCTGGAGCCCAGTTAGCTCGTTCGAAGAACCCCAGGTTAGACCCTTCTCTTGCCAGGAGGTGAGCCGCATCGGAACTCCGGATCAGAATTCGGGGGCCACTGCCCAGTTGGTGTCGCGCGGCTCGGTGATGTAGAACCACCCCGATTGCCACCCCTTCACCGTCTCCACAAAGGAGCCTTCGGGCCATGTGACATTGGGCATCTTGCCCACCATGGCGCCTCCGCACTCTACTTGTTGGCCTCTCACCACCTTCAGCTTTACATTAAAGGTCTTCAGCCATAGGCCGAAGTGAGGTGGGATACGGAGAAAGGCCTCGCAAATGACTATAAATGCTGAGATGTTGAGGATAAAGTTGGGGCTAGATCATGGAAATCCAGTCCATAGTAAAACATCAGTCCGCGGAAAAACGGGTGGAGAGGGAATCCCAGCCCACGGACGAAGTGTGAGAAACACAACCCTCTCATGGGGCTCTGGGGTACGGACGATCCGTCCCTTGGCCGGGAGATGGTGAACGATCTCCTTGGCCAGATATCCGACCTCTCGGAGCTCCTTTATGTCTTTCTTCTTAACAGAGGAGGCCATCCACTTGCCACCAGCTCCGGATCCGGACATGGTTGGAGTGCTTTCTCCGGCGGGGGAAGCTAGAGCTTGGGCGCTGGAGCTCAAGAATGGATGTGCAGAGGAAGGAGGAGGTGTGGGTGAATGAGGACGAATCCTTATCCCCTTATAAAGGCCGCGAATGTCAAACGCCTTCCTACTCGCCTTAAAACTCACCTACTCCCAAGGGCTATGTAAGCGGCACGGTTGGGTTACCCATGCCCGTATTGATGAGGATCCCGCAATAATGGGACACAATCTCTGCTTTGACAAGACGTGCCAATGGAAATCGCATCTCGAAACACGGGATGGCAGACAAAACGGTTCGATATAGTGACCGGGCAGACATGATGTCATGTTGTAAAAAAGTTGTCAGCGGATGGGACTCGTGGAATATTATATTCTCTCCGCAGTTGTGTGTGGTGTTGTGTTACAGGTCCGGAAACTTTCAAATACGTCCGAAGACTATCTTGGAGTTCGGAGGAAGGAACCCGCCTTGCAATGCCAAAGACAGATCTACGCGCCGGATACGTTGTCATTGAAGCCAGGTTCAGGGGCTACTGAGGGAGTCCTGGACTAAGGGGTCCTCGGGCGTCCGACCTGTTAGCCATGGGCCGGACTGATGGGCTGTGAAGATACGAAGACCGAAGTCCGGATGGGACTCTCTTTGGCGTGGAAGGAAAGCTAGGCGACCAAATATGTAGATTCCTTTCTTTGTAACCGACCTTGTGTAACCCTAGATCCCCCCGGTGTCTATATAAACCGGAGGACTTAATCAGGAGGATAGAGACATTACCATTGTCATACAAGCTAGGCCTCTAAGGATCAGCCATTACGATCTCGTGGTAGATCAACTCTTGTAATACTCATATTCATCAAGATCAATCAAGCATGACGTAGGGTATTACCTCCATAGAGAGGGACCGAACCTAGGTAAAACATTGTGTCCCCTGTCTCCTATTACCATCGACCTTAGATGCACACTTCAGGACCCCCTACCCGAGATCCGCCGGTTTTGACACCAACAGTCGCACCCAGTTTCTAGGGAGAACGGGGGGGGGGTCGTCAAACCCGGGCAGCTGCGTGATGGCGACTGGCGATGAGGCCGCCGGTGAGAGGAGAAGGTAGCAGATACAGAGTCACCGGAGATGGAGCAACGGCAAGAAGCGGCGGCGGCTTCTGGCCATGATTGCGGTCGTGCATGCGATGTTGTGTGTGTGTGTGTGTGTCAAGTGGGACACGACAGAGAAATCAATTGGTGTACGTGTGAGATGCACATATGTAGCCGGTCAGGAGAACGGGAAGTTATTAGGGCTGCCGAAAACATGCATGTGCTCGTACGATTCGTTGGTTGGCGCGTTCAAGTCACGAATCATTTTCCCTCCGATTGTGTTTCTATTTACGGTAAGGAAGATTGTTGTTGCTTGTAGTCTCTATACTACGGAGTCCACCATAGTATACAAAGGCACGACATTCATGCCAACATGCGCCAAAGGTAAAAGGATTGCACTGGAGCATGCAGGTAGCGTACCAACGGCGCTCGTTGGATCAACAATGACAATGGGACCCAGGTCTTCGAAAGTGGGATGGCGCTCTGTGGACGGCTAGCATTGTGGACGGAGGAACTGAAGAAGTCCAATACAGTACGTTATAAATTGCTACAAAATCAATTTGGACCGATCTTTCGAAATGCATTATATCTTAAACTTGAGTAAATTAAAAAATGAAGACAAGGTTTCCATTTTACTACCATCTTTTTTGCAAAAACCATCATTTTTGGGGCTGGTTGGTTTGAAATTGCACTGAACAAAGTCTTGGCGTGTTTTAAACCTTTTTCGACAGGGCGGACCCACCTATCAAAAATAGGCGGTGCGGGAGAGATAACCGCTATCCCTTAGAGCATCTCCAGCCGCCCCCGAGTGCCACCCCCAGGCGCCTTTTCTTCTGATGGCGAGCTAAAAATGGCAAAAAAAAGCCCCAGCCATGGCCCCCAAGCCCCCCAAGGCCTCAAAAAGGTGCCGACGAACCCAGGCCAAACCCAATGTGCTAGGGGGCTGCTGGGGGCGCCGACGGAAGCGACAACCAATCATATTCCTCCATGTATCATTTTTTCTGGCCCACTCATTCATTTTTTGCCTGGCGACTGTCCTGGGGCACCAACGGCTGGGAAACCGTCTTCGCGTTTCATCCGGCAAAGTTGTTTTTCCCCCTAGGACGTGCTATTTTTGGCCCGGCGATTGTCCTGGGGGGCTCCAACGGCTGGAGATGCTCTTATCTCGTCGCCCACCAAAATGCATTTCGGAAGGTTTCCAGTTTACCACCATCTCTCTCTCTCTCTCTCCTTGTGGTACACAACACACACATGCGCGCGCACGCCCCTGTCTCGTCGTCATCGCTGCCTCCGGCACCGGCGTTGCATTTCCACATGTTTCAGAGAGGGGGGCACTGAGGGAGTCCTGGATTAGGGGGTCCTCGGGTGCCCGAGCTATTCGATATGGGCCAGACTGATGGGCCGTGAAGATACAAAGCAGAAGGCTTTCCCCCGTGTCCGGGTAGGACTCTCCTATGCGTGGATGACAAGATTGGTGTCCGGTTATGTAATTCCCCTCTTCCACAAACTGACTCTGTACAACCCTAGGCCCCTCCTGTGTGTATATAAACTGGAGGGTTTAGTCCATAGAGGCAATCAGAATTCTTATAGGCTAGACAACTAGGGTTTAGCCATTATGATCTCGAGGTAGATCAACTCTTGTAACCCCTATACTCATCAAATACAATCAAGCAGGATGTATGGTTTTACCTACATTAAGAGGGCCCGAACCTGGGTAAACACCATGTTCCCCTTGTCCCTTGTTACTCTCGATCCTCAGACACACAGTTCGGGACCCCCTACCCGAGATCAACCCCTGTCTCATCGTCATTGCTGCCTTCGTCGCCGGCATTGCATTTCCACATGTTTTCAGAGAGGGGTGGGCACTAAGGGAGTCCTGGATTATGGGGTCCTCGGGTGTCCGGGCTATTCGATATGGGCCGGACTGATGGGTCGTGAAGATACCAAGCAGAAGGCTTTCCCCCGTGCCCAGGTAGGACTCACCTATGCGTGGATGACAAGATTGGTGTCCGGTTATGTAATTTCCCTCTTCCACAAACCGACTCTGTACAACCCTAGGCCCCTCCGATGTTTATATAAACTGGAGGGTTTAGTCCATAGAGGCAATTAGAATTCTCATAGGCTAGACAACTAGGGTTTAGCCATTACGATCTTGAGGTAGATCAACTCTTATAACCCCTATACTCATCAAATACAATCAAGCAGGACACATGGTTTTACCTCCATTAAGAGGGCCCGAACCTAGGTAAACACCATGTTCCCCTTGTCCCTTGTTACTCTCGATCCTCAGACACACAGTTCGGGACCCCCTACCCGAGATCAGTCGGTTTTGACATCGTCAGGCACAAATTTGTCTGAAGACATTAGCTCGTTTGGCAGCGATGTGAGTACTGCTTCTCAGATAACTGATTTGTGGTTTTGGATTTGAGCTCGATTCCCTCTGATTTATCACTTTTTCTGTCAAAGTCTTTGAATAATGTCACATCGATAGGAGGTTTTTCGGATGTGCATCGACATGAGGTTTTTGGAGGTTTTTCGGATGTTAGTTATGTGTAAGTAGTAACTTAGAGTATATCTGGATTATTTTGGCAATGTAGAAAGTTTAGTCTCATTTTGGCCACAGGAAATACATGCATCTTTGTAATCAATTGTACACCTCCTGGTCTTCTTGTGAATTATGGCCACTTCTAACTCGGAGTTGGCAATGTTATTATGAGGTTGTAGGAATTTATGCAATCAATTTATTAAATGTGGCTACTGATAATTCAATTGTATTTTATGAATTGTTTTATGAATTTGTAGGCAAGAGGAAGTTATGATTTTATCAAATGGGTTGATGGAGAGTGGCCACCAATACTAAGAAAGCACTGACCAAACTATGTGACATGTATGAAAGTGAGAAAGGAGGCAGAGTTAGGGATAGTCTTGAGCATGGTGAAGAAAAGTTTCAGTTGTCTTGTGAGAGAAAAGCTACAGATTGAGCTTAGGAATGTGCAAGCTAATCTTAAAAAAGTTGTGCATCAGAAGCAGGTGCCACTAGCACTAAAGGCAAAACAAAACATGCTCTGATTGAGGTTATGGTAGAATTGGAGCAAAAGAAAATTTTGGATGGGGCGTCGTCTATTTTCTACAAAGTGATGAGGATCAAGGTAAAGAGGGATAGTGATAGACTTAAGGTTGAGAAGAAAAGGCTTAAGTACAATATTGAAGACTTTTTTAAAGACAAAAAGGGTACCAGGGTAAAGATTAGGAAGATAAAGGAATTTTGTGATCAGTAGTTAGAGACAAGTTATGTAAAGAATTCTTTAACTGGTAGTAGTGCTATGTAATTTGTTGGAAGTGTAGAACATTTAGTTGTGTCGTAGATATTTAAAGCCCTCTATCCAGAGTTTTTGCTCACATTTATTGATTGTTATATTTGTTAAATTATTATTTAATTTTCAGTTGAACTTTCCATTTTATAAATTAGGTTAGTGGTGATGTTGATTGTGTATCAACAAGTTATGGTTATTGTTGATGAACAATAATAGTTGACGGTCATGTTGTGAGTATAGTTGATCACTTGCAGTATTATCTCTGGATTCAGCTTAAATTGAGAAACACCTCCTATGTATTTTAGTTATCAAGTGAGCATAAAAAGTGTGATTACAACTATAATCATCATCACAACATCATAACATCATGATGAGAAGCAAAATTGCACTTGCACATCATAGATATGCATCAATCTAATTACACCATGGTGAAAGGGTTGATACAATTGACTAAAGGGGGTTGAATAGAAAAATACAAAATTTAAGTTTAATTACCAATTTTAGAACAAGAAGAAGACAAAAGGCTACTTCATTGTTAATTACACATACAAATAGCATCAAGCGAGCAAAGTCATCCAACGATCTCGTGCACAAATACATAGGGTTCGAACATTGTAGAATTACTCTGAGTCATCCAATTATGGCCACTGATAAATACATAGGACTCAATGCCTTAAGTAATTACTCACACATAGCGAATGGATCACAAGGATAAACATTGTAGATGACATAAACACGAGTGATTGATTGATAAATAGTCTTACAATGTTCCGATTGTGATGCATAAATTACAAGTATGGCTAACTCGGGGGAGAATGGCTATGTCGGTGAAGGAGATGGAGATGAGAAATGACGGTGGCTAGGGTTTGTGAATGATTCCTGGTACGATGATGTTCTAGTGGTTTTTTCGCCCCCCCTTGCGCTTTAGGTCTGGCACCTTTATAAAAGCGTGATTAGATAGATGTATGGTGTTCCTTGGAGCCGGTACGAGCAGTTGTGGTTGTACTCGACGCCGCCAAACGTTTTGTTGCCTCTTGTGCGCTACTACATCTTGAGCTTGCGTTGGTTTTCCCTTGAAGAGGAAAGGGTGATGCAACAAAGTAGAGTAAGCATTTCCCTCAGTTTTGAGAACCATGGTATCAATCCAGTAGGAGACAACGCGCAAGTCACCGAATACTTGCACAAACAAACAACAACTTGCACCCAACACGATAAAGGGGTTGTCAATCCCTTCACGGTTACTTGCAAAGGTGAGATATGATAGAGATAGATAAATGGTAAAGTAAATATTTTTGGTATTTTTGGTTTATAGATCGGAAAGTAAAAGATTGCAAAGGAAGTAAATCAGAAACTAAAATTGTAGATCAGAAACTTATATGATGGAAAATAAAATATTAGATGATGGAAAATAGAAGATTATATGATGGAAAGTAGACCCGGGGGCCATAGGTTTCACTAGAGGCTTCTCTCAAGATAGAAAATATTATGATGGGTGAACAAATTACTGCCGAGCAATTGATAGAAAAGCGCAAAGTTATGATGATATCTAAGGTAATGATCATGAATATAGGCATCACGTCCGTGTCAAGTAGACCGAAACGATCCTGCATCTACTACTATTACTCCACACATCGACCGACTCCTGCCTGCATCTAGAGTACTAAGTTCATGAAGAACAGAGCAACTCATAATACAAATCGCTATCAAACATTAAGCGTGCGGACCCTACGGGTTCGAGAACTATGTAGACATGACCGAGACACATCTCCGGTCAATAACCAATAGCAGAACATGGATGCTCATAGTGGTTCCTACATATTCTACGAAGATCTTTATCGGTCAAACCGCATGACAACATACGTTGTTCCCTTTGTCATCGGTATGTCACTTGCCCGAGATTCGATCATCGGTATCATCATACCTAGTCCAATCTTGTCACTGGCAAGTCTCTTTACTCGTTCCATAATGCATCATCCCATGACTAACTCATTAGTCACATAGCTTGCAAGGCTCATAGTGATGTGCATTACCGAGAGGGCCCAGAGATACCTCCCCGATACACAGAGTGACAAATCCTAGTCTCGATCTATGCCAACTCAACAAACACCTTCAGAGACACCTGTAGAGCATCTTTATAATCACCCAGTTACGTTGTGATGTTTGATAGCACATAAGGTGTTCCTCCGGTATTTTGGAGCTACATAATCTCATAGTGTGAGGAACATGTATAAGTCATGAAGAAAGCAATAGCAGAAAAACTAAACGATCATTATGCTAAGCTAACAGATGGGTCTTGTCCATCACATCATTCTCTAATGATGTGATCCCGTTCATCAAATGACAACACATGTCTATGGCTAGCAAACTTAACCATCTTTGATTAACGAGTTAGTCAAGTAGAGGCATACTAGGGACACTCTGTTTGTCTATGTATCCACACATGTACTAAGTTTCCAGTTAATGCATTTCTAGCATGAATAATAAACATTTATCATGATATAAGGAAATATAAATAACAACTTTATTATTGCCTGTAGGGCATATTACCTTCAGTCTCCCACTTGCACTAGAGTCAATAATCTAGATTACATAGTAATGATTCTAACACCCATGGATTCTTGGTGCTGATCATGTTTTGCTCGTGAGAGAGGCTTAGTCAACGGGTCTGCAACATTCAGATCTATATGTATCTTGCAAATCTCTATGTCTTCCTCCTTGACTTGATCGCGGATGGAATTGAAGCGTCTCTTGATGTGCTTGGTTCTCTTGTGAAATCTGGATTCCTTTACCAAGGCAATTGCACCAGTATTGTGACAAAAGATTTTCATTGGACCCGATGCACTAGGTATTACACCTAGATTGGATATGAACTCCTTCATCGAGACTGCTTCAGGTGCTGCTTCCGAAGTAGCTATGTACTCCGCTTCACACATTGATCCCGCCACGACGCTCTGCTTAGAACTGCACCAACTGACAGCTCCACCATTCAATATAAATACGTATCCGATTTGCGACTTAGAGTCATCCGGATCAGTGTCAAAGCTTCCATTGATGTAACCATTTACGACAAGCTTTTTGTCACCTCCATAAACGAGAAACATATCCTTAGTCCTTTTCAGGTATTTCAGGATGTTCTTGACTGCTGTCCAGTGATCCACTCCTGGATTACTTTGGTACCTCCTTGCTAAACTAATTGCAAGGCACACATCAGGTCTGGTACACAGCGTTGCATACATGATAGAACCTATGGCTGAGGCATAGGGAATGACTTCCATTTTCTCTCTATCTTCTACAGTGGTCGGGCATTGAGTCTGACTCAACTTCACATCTTGTAACACAGGCAAAAACCCTTTCTTTGACTGATCCATTTTGAACTTCTTCAAAACTCTATCAAGGTATGTGCTTTGTGAAAGTCCAATTAAGCGTCTTGATCTATCTCTATAGATCTTGATGCCCAATATATAAGCAGCTTCACCGAGGTCTTTCATTGAAAAATTCTTATTCAAGTATCCTTTTATGCTATTCAGAAATTTAGTGTCATTTCCGATCAACAATATGTCATCCACATATAATATCAGAAATGCTACAGAGCTCCCACTCACTTTCTTGGAAATACAGGCTTCTCCAAAGGTCTGTATAAAACCATATGCTTTGATCACACTATCAAAGCGTATATTCCAACTCCGAGAGGCTTGCACCAGTCCATAAATGGATCGCTGGAGCTTGCACACTTTGTTAGCACCTTTTGGATCGACAAAACCTTCTGGTTGCATCATATACAACTCTTCTTTGAGATATCCATTAAGGAATGCAGTTTTGACATCCATTTGCCAAATTTCATAATCATAAAATGCGGCAATTGCTAACATGATTCGGATAGACTTAAGCATTGCTACGGGTGAGAAGGTATCATCGTAGTCAACTCCTTGAACTTGTCGAAAGCCTTTCGCAACAAGTCGAGCTTTGTAGACAAAAACATTACCGTCAGCGTCAGTCTTCTTCTTGAAGATCCATTTATTCTCTATGGCTTGCCAATCCTCGGGCAAGTCAGCCAAAGTCCACACTTTGTTCTCATACATGGATCCCATCTCAGATTTCATGACCTCAAGCCATTTCGCGGAATCTGCGCTCATCATCGCTTCCTCATAGTTCGTAGGTTCGTCATGGTCAAGTAACATGACCTCCAGAACATGATTACCGTACCACTCTGGTGCGGATCTTACTCTGGTTGACCTACGAGGTTCGGTAGTAACTTGATCAGAAGTTTCATGATCATCATCATTAGCTTCCTCACTAATTGGTGTAGGAATCACTAGAATTGATTTCTATGATGAACTACTTTCCAATAAGGGAGAAGGTGCAATTACCTCATCAAGTTCTACTTTCCTCCCACTCACTTCTTTCGAGAGAAACTCCTTCTCTAGAAAGGATCCATTTTTAGCAACGAATATCTTGCCTTCGGATTTGTGATAGAAGGTGTACCCAACAGTCTCCTTTGGGTATCCTATGAAGACACATTTCTCCGATTTGGGTTCGAACTTATCAGGTTGAAGCTTTTTCACATAAGCATCGCAACCCCAAACTTTAAGAAATGACAACTTGGGTTTCTTACCAAACCACAATTCATATGGTGTCGTCTCAACGGATTTAGATGGTGCCCTATTTAACGTGAATGCAGCCGTCTCTAAAGCATAACCCAAAATGATAGTGGTAAATCGGTAAGAGACATCATAGATGGCACCATATCTAATAAAGTGTGGTTACGATGTTCGGACACACCATTTCACTATGATGTTCCAGGTGGTGTGAGTTGCGAAACTATTCCGCATTGTTTCAAATGAAGACAACATAACTCAAATATTCACCTCCACGATCAGATCGTAGAAACTTTATTTTCTTGTTATAATGATTTTCCACTTCACTCTGAAATTCCTTGAACTTTTCAAATGTTTCAAACTTATGTTTCATTAAGCAGATATACCCATATCTGCTCAAATCATTTGAGAAGGTCAGAAAATAACGATACCCGCGGCGAGCATCAACACTCATCGGACCGCATACATCAGTATTTATTATTTCCAATAAGTTTGTTGCTCACTCCATTGTTTTGGAGAATGTAGTCTTTGTCATCTTGCCCATGAGGCATGGTTCGCAAGCATCAAGTGATTCATAATCAAGTGATTCCAAAAGCCCATCAGCATGGAGTTTCTTCATGCGCTTTACACCAATATGACCTAAACGGCAGTGCCACAAATAAGTTGCACTATCATTATTAAACTTGTATGTTTTGGCTTCAATACTATGAATATGTGTATCACTACTATCGAGATTCAACAAAAATAGACCACTCATCAAGGGTGCATGACCATAAAAGATATTACTCATATAAATAGAACAACCGTTATTCTCGGATTTAAATGAATAACCGTCTCGCATCATACAAGATCTAGATATAATGTTCATGCTTAACGCTGGCACCAAATAACAATTAGTCAGGTCAAAAACTAATCCCAAAGGTAGATGTAGAGGTAGCGTGCCGACGGTGATCACATCGACTTTGGAACCATTTCCCACGCGCATCGTCACCTCGTCCTTAGCCAATCTTCGTTTAATCCATAGCCCCTGTTTCGAGTTGCAAATATGAGCAACGGAACTAGTATCAAATACCCAGGCGCTACTACGAGTATTAGTAAGGTACACATCAATAACATGTATATCAAATATACCTTTCACTTTGCCATCCTTCTTATCCGCCAAATACTTGGGGCAGTTCCGCTTCCAGTGACTAGTCCCTTTGCAGTAGAAGCACTCAGTCTCAGGCTTAGGTCCAGACTTGCGCATCTTCACTTGAGCAGCAACTTGCTTGCCATTCTTCTTGAAGTTCCCTTTCTTCCCTTTGCCCTTCTTCTTGAAACTAGTGGTCTTGTTGACCATCAACACTTGATGCTCCTTCTTGATTTCTACCTCCGCAACTTTTAGCATCGTGAAGAGCTCGGGAATTGTCTTATCCATCCCTTGCATATTATAGTTCATCACGAAGATTTTGTAGCTTGGTGGCAGTGATTGAAGAACTCTCTCAATGACACTATCATCAGGAAGATTAACTCCCAGTTGAGTCAAGTGGTTGTGGTACCCAGACATTCTGAGTATATGTTCACTGACACAACTATTCTCCTCCATTTTGCAGCTGTAGAATTTATTGGAGACTTCATATCTCTCAATCTGGGCATTTGCTTGAAATATTAACTTCAACTCCTGGAACATCTCATATGCTCCATGACGTTCAAAATGTCGTTGAAGTCTCGATTCTAAGCCGTAAAGCATGGCACACTGAACTATTGAGTAGTCATCAGCTTTGCTCTGCCAGACGTTCATAACATCTAGAGTTTCTCCTGCAGCGGGCTTTGCACCTAGCGGTGCTTCTAGGATGTAATTCTTCTGTGCAGCAATGAGGATAATCCTCAAGTTATGGACCCAGTCCGTGTAATTGCTACCATCATCTTTCAACTTAGCTTTCTCTAGGAATGCATTAAAATTCAAAGGAACGGTAGCACGGGCCATTGATCTACAACAACATAGACATGCAAAATACTATCAGGTACTAAGTTCATGATATTGAGGTTCAATTAATCATATTACTTTAAGAACTCCCACTTAGATGGACATCCCTCTAGTCATCTAAATGATCACGTGATCCATATCAACTAAACCATGTCTGATCATCACGTGAGATGGAGTAGTTTTCAATGGTGAACATGACTATGTTGATCATATCTACTATATGATTCACGTTCGACCTTTCGGTGTCAGTGTTCCGAGGCCATATCTGCTTATGCTAGGCTCGTCAAGTTTAACCCGAGTATTCTGCGTGTGCAAAACTAGCTTGCACCCGTTGTATATGAACGTAGAGCTTATCACACCCGATCATCACGTGGTATCTCGGCACGACGAACTGTAGCAACGGTGCATACTCAGGGAGAATGTTGGAGTAATGGGCCACAGGTAGCCTAACCCGAGTCCCAAAACCTTTCAAGACGTTGGGCCGGCTGTGCCCTCAAGACATCAAGATGAAGCGCCGCCTTCTGGTGGCCGGCTGGCTGAACGGCCGACTGCCAGAAGGCGGCCATGCTCAGGAAGACGGCTCCAAGATGGGCCGACTCCTGGCAGGCGGCCTCTAGAGAGGCCGGCTCCCAGCAGTCGGCCCATGGTGCCCTCAAAGTCTGCACCCCCATTAAGAAGACAAGACGGGTGAGGCTACAGTGTAGCCCATCACCCTCGTACCCTGGGCCGGGCGTGGCCACAGTGCTCCATACAGGCAGAGATCTCCGCCCGGCGCGGCACTGTTGCCACTCCACCCCTGACATCACTCCTGTCAGGCAAAGCCCTGCTCCCACGACTGCCTGTCGGTACGGCCCGAAGACGGCAGGCCCTACCTATCAGCGAGGGCCCGGAAGACGGCGGGAGCCTCGCCAGTCGGACCAGGGGAAGGCCGGCTTCTAGCAGGCGGTCGGTTCCTTCCTCGGGACCCACGCGCCATTAATCAGATGAGACTTGGAGTGGCTACAGTGATCTCCCGCCAGGCGGCGGGACTGTAGCCCCGCTCCCCTGACCAAGCAAGCGTCATTAGCATCACGGCTATAGTAATCAGCAGCCGGCAAGACCCGCGAGCGGCGGAAGCGGCCTGTCGGCTCCGTACCAGACCAGTCGGCGGGGCTCACCGGGCGGTGCGCCCCAGTAGCCGGCGGAGAAGCCGGCGACCAGAGAGACTGACAGATGGGTCCCACACCCGGCCAGATTACCAATGTACCCCTGGGGATAGGCCTATATAAAGCCCCCAGGGCGCCCATGCAAAGGGTTCGAACCTGTTAGGATTGGACTCACACTTAGGGGGAGACGAGAGCAAGCCCTGCCTTCTTCTACCTCTAGCATACAGCTCGAGGAGCACGATTGTACTCACTAGTGCCTTAGTGATCATGCGGAGACCCCACAGAGTAGGACTAGGGGTGTTATCTCCTAGGAGAGCCCCGAACCTGGGTAAAGTACGCCGGCGTTCGTGTCTACACCTCATCCCGCTTCCAGGCACCGGCGACGTTCTACTCGCTCCCACCATGATAAGCTATCCTTTGGCATATGTCGCACCCAACCCCCGACATTTGGTGCCCACCGTGGGGCAAGGTGCACCGTTTCCCGGAGATCTGTTCTGGACGGTAACCTTGTTCCTTCCTAGCGAGCGCAGCCAGCCCGGCACGCCAGACGGTGTCTGCGCCGACGCGCTGCACGGTGCGGAGGTCGCCTGTGCGGCGAGCTGCCTCGCCGACCTTGTTGGTGAGATCCGCCTCTCCGACGAGACCGCGTCCGATGCAGGCACAGAAGGCCCTGAGAGCCGCCTCGTGAGCCTTCTCGATCAGCTCCACGTCGCCAGCGAGCCTGCTGCTAACTTGGAGTCGGTTGGCTCCACCGACCCGATGCTTGTCGACTCCGACACGGCGTCGCTTGACGCGTTCCCCACCAACATGGTGGTCTACGACGAGCCGCTTCCTTGCGCGGACAGCAGTGGCAGCACCGTCATGGAGGTGCTCGTCATCAGCCACAGCGAGCGCTCTGGCAGAGGTGGCCATGATCCGTTACAGGCGGCAATGCAAGACTTGACTGCGCCCATCCCGGAAGACACCGACGCCGAGACGCTGGAAGCACGCCGCGTCCAGCTCGTCGAGAGCGCCAACCTATTGGCCAGCATGAGACGCTTTTCGGAGGCCTACCAACAGGAGATAGACCGTGCCGTCAGCGGCACGCCGGCTCCTGGTGGGCCTCACCACATTGGCCCAATTCGGCAGCGTGGCGCAACCATCGCCAGCATGTTTGGGACAGATCGTCCCGTCTACACCACGCCTCTAGAGAATATACGAGCTGCCTAGGCGGCAGCAGACGAGCTAGACAAGCTCGAGGGCAACGAGCGCCGCCACATGATGGAGCGAGTTCAGCAGCTCCTCGACGCGGCTGCTGAACAACAAGAAGCCGGCTGCCGCACTGAAGCGCCCAACCGACGAAATGATGACCCGCCTCCTCGCCGAGACCAAGGCGCGACATCCCGGACGCCGACTGGTGGTGTCCGTGATGGAAGAGACAAGGAGCCGGCTACCAGCCGCAGCCGGACTCGCATCATCATCGAGCGCGACCAAAACGATCGCCCAAGAACTGTGTGGCGATGAGACGACTGTCCGCCTTCCCCTCCCCATAGGGAAAGGCGTATCTCCCCTCCGCCTGTTGACCACCCGACACCCGGCGACCGCCTCGGTCATCGAGAAGGAGTCGGAGAAAATAATGCCTGCCATCAGATCGATCGCCTCAATCGATCCCTGGCGCTAGAAGAAGAAGATGAGCTGGGTCTGCCTTGCTTCGGCCCCCGCATCCGAGACGAACCTTTTCCCAGAGGGTTCACACTCCTGAGAGATATACCCAAGTACACAGGCTCCGAGAAGCCGGAGGACTGGCTGATCGACTATTCAACAACCGTCAGCATCGCCAATGGCAACAAGCGCGTTGCCGTAAAGTACGTTCCGCTCATGCTCCAGGGCACGGCCCGGACATGGCTGAACAGCCTGAAGCCCCACAGCATCAACAGCTGGGTTGATTTTACTGAAGCCTTCATTCGCAACTTCACCATCACGTACAAGCGGCCGCCCAAGCCTCGCCAACTCTCCTTGTGTGTCGAAGGCCCCAACGAGTCGACTCGTGACTACCTCACATGCTGGGCCGAGCTGCGCAATTCCTGCGAGGGCATGCACAAGGTGCAGGCCATCGAGTATTTCACTGCTAGGTGCCGAGAAGGAACCCTCCTCAAGTACCGGCTTCTCTGCGACGAGCCAGCGACCCTCGACGAGCTGCTGATCATAGAAGACAAGTACACCACGGCCGATGTTGGGGATCGTAGCAGAAATTTAAAATTTTCTACGCATCACCAAGATCAATCTATGGAGTAATCTAGCAACGAGGGAAGGGGAGTGCATCTACATACCCTTGTAGATCGCTAAGCGGAAGCGTTGCAAGAAAAAGGATGAAGGAGTCGCACTCGCAGCGATTCAGATCACGGTTGATTCTAATCTAAGCACCGAACAACGGCGCCTCCGCGTTCAACACACATGCAGCCCGGTGACGTCTCCCACGCCTTGATCCAGCAAGGGGAGAAGGAGAGGTTGGGGAAGACTCCATGCAGCAGAAGCACGATGGCGTGGTGGTGGTGGAGGAGCGCGGAACTCCAGCAGGGCTTCGCCAAGCACTACGAGAGACGAGGAGGGAGAGAGGTAGGGCTGCGCCAAGAGGGAGATGATCTCGTGTGTCTTGCAGCCCCCAATACCTCAAGTATATATAGGGGAAGGGGAGGGCTGCGCCCCCATCTAGGGTTCCCTCCCTAGGGGTGGCGGCAGCCCCAAAACCCATCTAGGGTTGCGGCCAAGGGGGGAGAGAGGGGGGCGCACCTAGGGTGGGCCTTAAGGCCCATCTGGACCTAGGGTTTGCCCCCTCCCACTCTCCCTTGCGCCTTGGCCCTTCGTGGGGGGGGGGGCGCACCAGCCCACTTGGGGCTGGTCCCCTCCCACACTTGGCCCAGGCAGCCTTCTAGGGCTGGTGGCTCCACCTGGTGGACCCCCGGGACCCTCCCGGTGGTCCCGGTACGTTACCGATAGCACTCGAAACTTTTCCGGTGACCAAAACGGGACTTCCCATATATAAATCTTTACCTACAGACCATTCTGGAACTCCTCGTGATGTCCGATATCTCATCCGGGACTATGAACAACACTCGGTAACCGCGTACATACTTTCCCTATAACCCTAACGTCATCGAACCTTAAGTGTGTAGACCCTACGGGCTCGGGAGTCATGCAGACATGGCCGAGACAACTCTCCGGTCAATAACCAACAACCGGATCTGGATACCCATGTTGGTTCCCACATGCTCCACGATGATCTCATCGGATGAACCATGATGTCAAGGATTCAATCAATCATGTATACAATTCCCTTTGTCTATCGGTACGATACTTGCCCAAGATTCGATCGTTGGTATCTCGATACCTTGTTCAATCTCGTTACTGACAAGTCTCTTTACTCGTTCCGTAACACATCATCCCGTGATCAACTCCTTGGTCACATTGTGCACATTAGGATGATGTCCTACCGAGTGGGCCCAGAGATACCTCTCCGTTACATGGAGTGACAAATCCCAGTCTCGATTCGTGCCAACCCAACAGACACTTTCAGAGATACCCGTAGTGCACCTTTATATCCACCCAGTTAAGTTGTGATGTTTGGCACACCCAAAGCACTCCTACGGTATCCGGGAGTTACACAATCTCATGGTCTAACGAAATGATACTTGACATTAGAAAAGCTTTAGCATACGAACTACACGATCTTGTGCTAGGCTTAGGATTGGGTCTTGTCCATCACATCATTCTCCTAATGATGTGATCCCATTATCAATGACATCCAATGTCCATGGTCAGGAAAACGTAACCATCTATTGATCAACGAGCTAGTCAACTAGAGGCTTACTAGGGACATGGTGTTGTCTATGTATCCACACATGTATCTGAGTTTCCTATCAATACAATTCTACCATGGATAATAAACGATTATCATGAACAATGAAATATAATAATAACTAATTTATTATTGCCTCTAGGGCATATTTCCAACAGTCTCCCAATTGCACTAGAGTCAATAATCTAGTTCACATAGCCATGTGATTAACACTCACAGGTCACATCGCCATGTGACCAACATCCAAAGAGTTTACTAGACTCAATAATCTAGTTCACATCACTATGTGATTAACACTCAATGAGTTCTGGGTTTGATCATGTTATGCTTGTGAGAGAGGTTGTAGTCAACGGGTCTACAATACTCAGATCCCTATGTATTTCGCAAAACTTTATGTCATATCGTAGATGCTGCTACCACGTTCCACTTGGAGCTATTCCAAATTGTTGCTCCATTATATGTATCCGGTATCTCTACTCAGAGCTATCCGGATAGGTGTTAAGCTTGCATCGACGTAACTCTTCACGTCGAACTCTTTATCACCTCCATAACCGAGAAACATTTCCTTATTCCTCTAAGGATAATTTTGACCGCTATCTGGTGATCCACTCCTAGATCACCTTTGTACCCTCTTGCCAGACATGTGGCAAGGCACACATCAGGTGCGGTACTCAGCATGGCATACCGTATAGAGCCTATGACAAAAGCATAGGGGACGACCTTCGTCCTTCCTCTTTCTTCTGCCGTCGTCAAGCTTTGAGTCTTACTCAACTTCACACCTTACAACTCAGGTAAGAACCCCTTCTTTGACTGATCTATTTTGAACTCCTTTAAAAACATGTCAAGGTGTGCGCTCTTTGAAAGTATCATCAGGCGTCTTGATCTATTTCTATAGATCTTAATGCCCAATATGTAAGCAACTTTATCCAGGTCTTCCTTTGAAAATCACTTTTCAAACAACCGTTTATGCTTTCCAGAAATTCTACATTATTTCGAATCAACAATATGGCATCCACATATACTTATCAGAAATGTTGTAGTGCTCCCACTAACTTTCTTGTAAATACAAGTTTCTAGCAAACATTGTATAAACCTAAAAGCTTTGATCACTCCATCAAAGCATATATTCCGACTCCGAGATGCTTGCTCTAGTCCATAGAAGGATTGCTGGAGCCAGCATACCTTTTAGCATCCTTAGGATCGACAAAACCTTTTATTGTATCACATACAACTTTTTCTTACGAAAACTGGTAAGAAAACTTGTTTTGACATCCATCTGTCAGATTTCATAATCGAAAAATACAGCTAATGCTAACATGATTCCGACGGACTTAAGCATCGCTACGGGTGAGAAATTCTCATCGTAGTCAACTCCTTGAACTTGTGAAAAGACTCTTTCCCACAAGTCGAGCTTCATACACGATAACATTACCGCCCACGTCCGTCTTCTTCTTAAAGATTCATTTATCTCAATGGCTCGCTGATCATCGGGCAAGACCACCAAAGTCCATACTTTGTTCTGATAGATGGATCCTATCTCGGATTTCATGGCTTCTAACCATTTGTCGGAATATGGGCCCACCATCGCTTCTCCATAGCTCGCAGGTTCATTGTTGTCTAACAACATAATATCTAAGACAGGATTACCGTACCACTCAGGAGTAGTACATATCCTTTTCGACCTACGAGGTTCGATAGCAACTTGATCCGAAGCTTCATGATCACTATCATTAACTTCCTATTCAATAGACGTAGGCGCCACAGAAAACATCTTTCTGTGTTGCATCACTCTCTGGTTGAAGTAAAGGTTCGACAACCTCATCAAGTTCTATCTTCCTCCCACTCAATTCTTTCGAGAGAAACTCCTTCTCGAGAAAGGACCCGTTCTTAGCGACACACAATTTTCCCTCGGATCTGAGATAGAAGGTATACCCAACTGTCACCTTTTGGTATCCTATGAAGATGTGTTTGTCCGCTTTTGGGTTCGATTTTCTCCGGCTGAAGCCTTAAGCATCGCAGCCCCAAACATTAAGAAACGACAATTTTTGGTTTCTTGCCAAACCATATTCATACAACATCGTCTCAACGGACTTAGATGGTGTCCTATCTAAAGTGAATGCAGCTGTCTCTAACGCATATCCTCAAAATGAAAATGGTAGATCGGTAAGAGACATCGTAGATCGCACCATATCTCATAAGGTTTGATTACGACGTCCGGACACACCATTACCCTGTGGTGTTCCTAGTGGCTTCAACTGTGAAACAATTCCATAATGTCTTAAGTGATTGCCAAACTCATAACTCAGAAATTCTCATCGATCAGATCGTAGGAATTTGATCTTCTTGTTATGATGGTTCTTAACTTCAATCTGAAACTGTCGTGGAATTGTCACGGCAAATGTCCTTAGTGTCAGGACTTAGTCGCGAGGCCAACGCATCTATGTGGTAGCTTGAGAGGGGTTGAGCGGGACGAGAGACGCGATGTTTTACCCAGGTTCGGCCCCTCACAGTGGAGGTAAAAGCCCACATCCTGCTTCATTGATATTGATGATGATGATCACGGTTACAAGAGTGCTCTATTTCGAGAGCTATTGTCTAAACCTAACTTGTCGAACTTGTGGAACTTGTGAATCTTCTCCCTTTTGGGGAGCCCTGTCCCTCCTTATATATGTTGAAGGGGTGGGTTACATGTGGAGTCCTATTAGGATTAGGACTAGTCTATATCTAATACAAACCGGATACAAGTCCTGGTCTTAACTCCTTGTAAGGTAAATATTCATCATGCCTTTCCTCTTAAACCGGCCCACCATTAACATAAACCGGCTTTCTGGGCCTTGGACCTTGTCATCCGTCCAGAACACGCGCCGGATCACCAATGAGTCTTCAGGCTCGTGAATCGTCATACCAGTGAACCACCAGACACGTAAACCGCCAGACATGTAAACCGCCAATCACGTAAACCGCCAATCCTCTGGCGGTTTACCAATGAAACGCCTAGTCCGGCCGGTTTATACTTCCGGCCGGTTTACGCCGTGGGGTATATCCCCGACATTAGCCCCCAAGTTTAGCTTGGATTTATTCATGGTAAACTTATGCTGCAAAATAAACACAAGAACAAATTTGACAGGTTATGCTCCGGGTTAAGAATTTTTGTAAACCGGTACCTGATCATCCTTAAGTCTTTGTTATTTCCTCCTTCTGGGAAATCCGGGTCAACAGACCAGCTTCATAATCAATTTGCCGACATTGGCTTATCACCGAGAAATATTGTGAAGAATAACTCCTTTGACTCAGCTCCGCCGGTTTAAGAAATATGGGTCTGAAAATACTTATCTGATATTCAGCCGGTTTGAAGATGTAAAACTTGCCGGTTTAATATTAACAAAATGGCCGGTTTATAAATATTGATGGCGCCGGGTCATAATTGTTGTCGACACCGGGTCATGTAATTGATCTTCCTGATTTGCTCAAAACTGATAAAATGAATATGTTCCTCCTTTATATGCATAATACCTATAGCCCCCAAGTCTTAAGAGGAGAACATAGTGATAACTTAAGACTTGCTCCAATAAGTGTTTCAACCTTGAAGAAATCCGGTTTGTTCATCTCAAAACTGAATACTCCATATATGTAGCCCCCAAGGGCCGGGTTGTCATGCTTGCAGCAACCTGGGACTTGTAATTGCTTATAAAAACTTCAATCAGTGTAGCCCCCAAGGGCCGGGTCATTATGCAATAATGAGCAGGAACTTTGTAAATATAATTATGTAGATTTTAGCAGTGATGTGTAGCCCCCAAGGGCCGGCTTAGTAAGATAATACTGAACCGAGACTTGATATATACTTCAATGAAAATAACATCTTATAATGTAGCTTCCATCGTAGGGCTTGAACCCACGTCCACAAGGTTAAGTGATTTATGATTTACCAACTGAGCAATGGATCCTTCAATATTATGGACGAAAACTTGTGTACCTCGAATTGTTGACAGGAGCAATTGGTAGCCCCCAAGGGCCGGTTCATTATAATATGATGAGTCGGGTCTTCAATAAGACTAGTAAAAATGACTTTGCATTATCCCCCAAGTGTCGTGATGCATGCTTGCAGCGACATGAGACTTGCATGTAATCTTGATTTGAATAATGTAGCCCCCAAGTGCCGGGTTGTAAGCCTGCAGCGACTCGGGACTATTCCTTCAATTGTAGAATAAATCATATCTATTGATAATATGATAGCCATTGCGCTAAAGCGACTTTGAAAACCTCAATAATACCGGTTATTAATAACCATAAAAATCCAGCCATGTTGGCTATTCAAGATAACATAATCCGCTGAAAACTTTATTCATTCAATATCATAATGAAAATTCAGCCAAACTTGGCTATTTGAATAATATGACCCAATGATTTATAAGCGCATGATTCCAATGGTGCAATCCAAATATATATATATACTGGCGACTTATAGTCCAAAGCCAGGCCGGTTTAACAAACCTGTTTCTGCATACAACAAGTTTAAAGTGTCCTGGCGGTTTACCGCCGGACGGGTCATAATGCCCAACATATAACCCGGGTTTATAACCAAGGCTGCACTTAAGAATAATCAAATATGAAATATATCATACCTGTGACATTGAATCACATTGTTGGTTTTACCAACTTTTTGTAGTAAGGGTGATAACCCAAATCTTGAGTACTGATAACTCCTTTCATATTGTGCCGGTTTATGATAAAACCGTGCTGGGTTATGATAAACATTGGTTTAACGATATATAATACTGGCGACTCGTAGTCAAACCAGACCGGGCTGATAGTCTCCAGACTATAATTTGATCATGTACCGACAACTTGTAGTTGAAAGCCGAACCGGGTTGATAAACACCGGTTTACTCCATAATAGGATGGTAACAGAAAATCAGACCGGGCAGATAGCCTCTGGATTAAGATTTGATCGTGTTCAGTCAATTTGACAGTTTGAACCAGTTTAAAACTTTGTTGGTTTAAAAACGCAACAAAAAATAAAAGAAACAGTTATCAAGGAAAATATTGAAGCAAAGGCAAAGATAAAACCATTTGCAAAAAAGAGGTTTATTGAGCCGATCAGATGGTGTTACCATGGTCGGACACGACCAAGCTCCCCAATGGTGTAGCTATGGTTCAAGTCAGCCAGGTCCCCAAATGAAACCGTGGCATTATGCCGATCAAGAGGCGTGGCAATGGTTCGGGTTCGACCAAGCCCCCAAGTGATTCTATGGCCTTAGGCCGATCAAGAGGCGTGACTGGTTCAGACTTGACCATGTCCCCAAGTGATCTGGTGGCTTTCGCCTATCAAAAGGTGTGGAATTGGTTCGGACACGACCAAGCCCCTAAGTGATGTTGTGGCACTAGGCCGATCAAGAGGCGTGACTATGATTCAGACGTGACCACAATCCCCCAAGTGATCAATAATATGATAATCCAATAAGGCATGATACCCATGTTTGAACCGCGCATCATGGCAGCAAGTCCTCTTTGGCACCTTTTAACTTTTTGCAAGAGATAAATCCTTCTTGAACCGGATGTTAAACCAGATATTGAGAGCGTCAAAGCTTTGTGGGAGACATCTTTCCCTTGAACTGGATTTTAAACCAGAATCTTCATTTTCAGCCGGAAAATTTTCTGACGGCCTTTAAACTCGAACTTGCGAGAAGTTAATTCCTTTTTGAACCGGACATTGTTAAACCGGATTTGAGCGCTTCAGAGCTTTGTGGGAGAACAGATTTCCCTTGAACTGGACTGTAAACCGGATATTTGAGAGCTGCAGTCATACTGACTTCCCTTGAGTCGGATTTTAAACTGGAATTCTTTCTGATGACCCGGATCTTCTTCATTGAGCCGGGATTTTGTAACTGTCATATACTTTCTAAGCCGGAAATTTTCTGACGGCCTTTAAATTTTCATCAATATAACAGTAGCCTCCAGGACTGGGTTATCTTTCCCTGCATCATCCTGGGGTTCTTAAACCGGCTGAAACTGGCAAGATTTGCTGAGTCATATCATTGTAGCCCCCGAGTCTCAAGGCGCCTCGAGGAGTTGGCTTGAGATTCTCCATATTTTGACCGTGATATAAACCGGCATATAGCTGAACAGCGGACCGCTGTCATATGTTGAAACTGGAAGCAAGGTGGCGAGTTAATGCTCTTCGCGACACTCATTGTATATCCTTGGCGTTGATAACGCAATATGAATCCATGAAAACTTGAGGTCGATCGTGGCGGGTTATAAATGACTCTGTATGATTTGTGTCAGTAATCCGGCCAACGGTTCATCCCAGCTGGTTGTTGAACCAAAACATAGTGGCGGTGACTTATGTGCCCTATCCATTGAATCATCCGATGCAGGCAGAGGCTAAATTGTCATGCCTCGCTTCAGAGTTGTTGGAATAACCTCGACTGCAGTGCGACAGCTTGTACATATCCATTGGGCAATGACATAGGCGTTGTCCGGGTGAATCGATGTAGACCGGACCACCGCATGACAAGTGGCGTGTTTGCTTATGATTTAGGTCAGCCCCCGGCATGTTGATAGTTGAATGCCCATTTGTTAAGAACCGCGGTACAGACATATGCCAGCACGGCCTCCATATATCCTCGTAGACTGAACCACTGGATGATGCGCATGGGATCTCTATACCCGTAGCTTTAATGGTCTCTTCTATATTGAAGAATTTTTCTGCATAAAAGACATGGCAGTGCGAGAGTAATTGTCCTTGAAAGAATAAAAAATATATACTAAAAAGTAGATAAGGCAGATATCACCTAGTATACTGTGTCAGATGAACACAGATGGTGGCCTTCCCCCTTTTTTATCCTCACGCAGGTTAGAGAGGCGCCGTCCACGGGCGGCTCAGGAAGCCGCGGCAGCAGCAGCAGTGATCAACTTGAGGCGAGGTCACGGCCACAGCGGCAAAGTCCAGCAGAAGCAGAGGGGTCTGGCAGCTCACAACAATGGCAACAAGGCTGGCTCATGGCTGCAGGGGAAGAGGCCAATGGAGCGACGGGTCAACGACGATGGCCAAGGTCGATGCGGTAGATGGCCGGGACGGAGACGGTGAGACCACATGGCTCCCCAGCAAGACGGAGGCAAGGCGGAGACCGGTGAGCTATGGCGGCAGCTTGGCACAGCCTTCGGTGGGTCAAGATGGCCCCTGTGAGCTGGAGGTGAAGTGAGGCAGCGCTGGTGAGCCTCGACGACGGGGCGAACAGGGTGGCCTCGCGGCAAGGGCGGAGGCGCTCGGGAGGCGTCATGACGCTGGAGCAGCAGGAGGCGTTCGTTGGCGCAAGGGATGGCGGCTCGACGGTGGCCGGCTCGCGAGCAAGGCCGCGGCCGTAGGGGCGGCTTTCGTCCCAGGGCACAGTGGCTCGAGGCAGAGTTGCCGGTTCAAAAAGTGCTCTGGTGGCAGGAAAAAAATGAGATCGGCGAGGCCAAGGCAGTAGCTTGTGGTGCGCTTGGTGGCTCGGCAGTGAAGTAAGGACGGCTACTCAGCGCGGCGGCACAAGATGACCATGGACTGCAGCAACCCGAGGCGACTGCGGGGCGTGATTGTTTGAACCCATTAGCACTCCAGCTGAATCTGTTTGTGTGCACTTATGAGCATATTGCTTTGCTTGTCTGACACATACACCGTTGTCTTATCCATCAGCTAGAGCGGCTCTCCTCTCTAAACCATATCAATCTTGCACCACAACCAACGATTCACCACAAGGCCATAGCAGTGGCTAGAACAGGCGGCAACGCGGGGGCGTAGAGTGATGGCGACTTGAAGTAGCAGAGGGCCGCGGTAGGCGATTCAAAACCATGGCGATTTAGAAGAACGCGTCGGCGAGTCAAGACCACGGCCGCGGAGCGGCTCAGCGCGAGGGTTCATCTGGCGAGGTCGAAATTCGACAAGGTAGAGGCCTGGCAACTCATGGGGGCGGTTCAGGTGCAGTGATGGCCACAGCGCAGGCATAGGGCGGCTCGGAAGCGGGCTCGAGCGCAGCGATGGCTGCAGCTGCAGTGGAACGAGTCCACGCCCATGACCCCGTCCAATCCGGATCATGGTTGCTTTGATGATTTTTTTTCAGGGGTAGCAACAGCCACGAACACAGGAAACAGCAGCAGCAACTTGTGGCTAGCAGATCAACGCATAGGGCCCAGGTAGAAACTTTTCTCGGGATTTAAAAACACTAGGTACAGCAGAAAAAAGAGCTTTAGCGACGGCCAAGACTAACGCGTCGACGTGGTTGACCAAATCCCTGTTTGTTTTGACTGTAGCAAAACATCTATCTGTCCTCGGATTGATGGATTGAAGAGACTTTGTATATTCTGCAGGCCGTGACTTGACATATTTGGATTGAAAGGAAACCTTCATGGGACACTTGGACGTACGAGGGAAGCACGATCTCCTCATTGCTTTGGAAATTGATCTGCTTCGATTGCAAATTTTGCATACGAGCGGGACTTAATGTCTTTCCTGGCGGCGGTTCTGTCCACATCGATCTGTAGAATAGCAGTGTAGACCTAATCTGATTTTCCACTCGCGGGTCATTGCCCATCAAGGTCACTTTTGACTATGACCTGATTTATGCTACTGCCAAAAACTTTTTTACTCTCAACTGATGAACTTGGAGTTTGATGTAGATCCTTCTGAACCGGCTCTTCTTCATCCAGTCAGTCGCAAGCCTCTTCATCCGTGGACGAGATCCCTTCAAGAACTCAACACCACCGTGCGCAAGCCCCATGGTGGGCGCCAACTGTCGTGGAATTGTCACGGCAGATGTCCTTAGTGTCAGGACTTAGTCGCGAGGCCAACGCATCTATGTGGTAGCTTGAGAGGGGTTGAGCGGGACGAGAGACGTGATGTTTTACCCAGGTTCGGCCCCTCATGGTGGAGGTAAAAGCCTACATCCTGCTTCATTGATATTGATGATGATGATCACGGTTACAAGAGTGCTCTATTTCGAGAGCTATTGTCTAAACCTAACTTGTCGAACTTGTGGAACTTGTGAATCTTCTCCCTTTTGGGGAGCCCTGCCCCTCCTTATATATGTTGAAGGGGTGTGTTACATGTGGAGTCCTATTAGGATTAGGACTAGTCTATCT
Organism: Triticum urartu; assembly: GCF_003073215.2. Classification (NCBI taxonomy): domain Eukaryota; kingdom Viridiplantae; phylum Streptophyta; class Magnoliopsida; order Poales; family Poaceae; genus Triticum; species Triticum urartu. Next base: position 521,396,740 of record NC_053023.1, read on the forward strand.
CTAATACAAACCGGATACAAGTCCTGCTCTTAACTCCTTGTAAGGTAAATATTCATCATGCCTTTCCTCTTAAACCGGCCCACCATTAACATAAACCGGTTTTCTGGGCCTTGGACCTTGTCATCCGTCCAGAACACGCGCCGGATCACCAATGAGTCTTCAGGCTCGTGAATCGTCATACCAGTGAACCGTCAAACACGTAAACCGCCAGACATGTAAACCGCCAATCACGTAAACCGCCAATCCTCTGGCAGTTTACCAATGAAACGCCTAGTCTGGCCGGTTTGTACTTCCGGCCGGTTTACGCCGCGGGGTATATCCCCGACAGAAACCGCTTGAACTTTTCAAATGTTTCAGACTTGTGCTTCATTAAGTAAATATACCTATATCTACTCAAATCGTCAGTGAAGATGAGAAAATAGCGATATCCACCGCACGCTTCAATTCTCATTGGATCACACGCATCAGCATGTATGATTTCCAACAAGTCACTTGCCCGTTTCATTGTACCTGAAAACGGGGTCTTAGTCATCCTGCCCATGAGGCATGGCTCGCATGTGTCAAGCGATTCAAAATCAAGTGACTTCAAACATCCATCGACATGGAGTTTCTTCATGCATCTTACGCCAATATGACCTAAGCGGCAGTGCCACAAGAAAGTGGTACTATCTACATCTTTTGGCGTGAACATGTGTATTACCATGACCGAGATTCACTGAACCATTCACATAGGGTGCATGACCATTGTTGGGGATATTACTACTGGGCGTAAACCGGCGAGGACAAGCCGGGTTAACTTCATCAGTAGTTGAGTGTGATAAAAGCCCATGAGGGCAGATGAGGGCTAAAGGCCCATAATCAGTTTAAGGCCTATAGCTATAAACCGGCGTCGGTATGTAACTTGTGTTATAAGTTAGGAATAGTGGAGACCAAACCGGACGCATCTATGAGCCGGTATCGGGACTCTGTAAACCGACGGGCGCCACCCATGTATATAAGGGGACGACCCGGCAGCGGTTCAAGGACGGACAACAACTCGAGACATAGGCGAAGCTTATTTGCTCCCTAGTCATCGAAACACCCATCAATTCCATCACAACTAGACGTAGGCTTTACCTTCATTGAAGGGGCCGAACTAGTATAAACTCTCTTGCTTCCTTGTGTCCGCTTTAACCCCTTCAAGCTAACCCGTAGCGATGGCTCCACGACTAAGTCCTTTCTCTAGGACATCTGCCGTGACAAAACCACGACAACCATGAAAGGTATTATTCATGTAAACAGAATAACCATTATTCTCTAACTTAAATGAATAACTGTATTGCAATGAGCATGATCTAATCATATTCATGCTCAACGTAGACACCTGATAACATTTATCTAGGTTCAATACTAATCCCGAAGGCAGATGGAGCGTGCGATGGTGATCTCATCCACTTTGGAAACACTTCCAACACACATCGTCACCTCGCCCTTAGCCAGTCTCCGTTTAGTCCATAGCTTTTGCTTCAAGTCACCAATAATAGCAACTGAACCGGTATCCAATACCCAGGTGCTACCAGGAGTACTAGTGAGGTACACATTAATAACACGTATATACTTTGTTGAAGTTGCCAGCCTTCTTATCTACCATGCATTTGGGGTAATTCCGCTACCAGTGACCATTCCCCTTACAATAGAAGCACTTAGTCTCGGGTTTGGGTTCAACCTTGGGTTCCTTCACTGGAGCGGCAACTGGTTTGCCATCCATGAAGTTTTCCTTCTAGCCCTTGCCCTTCTTGAAATCAGTGGTCTTGTTAAACCATCAACACTTGATGCTCCTTCTTGATTTCTACCTTTTGCGGTCTTAAGCACCGCGAACAGCTCCGGGATCAACTCCATCCCTTGCATGTCATAGTTCATCACGAAGATCTAGTAGCTTAGTGATAGTGGATAGAGAACTCTATCAATCACTATCTTATCTGGAAGTTTAACTCCCACTTGATTTAAGTGATTGTAGCACCCAAACATTCTGAGCACATGCTCACTAGCTGAGCTATTCTCCTCCATCTTGTTGGCAAAAGAACTTTTCAGAGGTCTCATACCTCTCAACACGGGCACGAGCCTAAAATCGCAATTTCAGCTCTTGGAACATCTCATATGTCTTATGGCGTTCAAAACGTCATTGGAATCCAGATTCTAAGTCATAAAGTATGGTGCACTAAACTATCAAGTAGTCATCAGGATGTGTTTGTCAGGTGTTCACAACATCCACAGACGATGTTGTAGGGGTTTGCACATCGAGCGGTGCATCAAAGATGTAAGCCTTCTGTGTAGCAGTGAGGACACTCCTCGGACTACGGACCCAGTCCGCATCATTGCTTACAATATCTTTCAACTTGGTCTTTCTCTAGGAACGTATTGAAACAGGGATCTACAAGGTGAGCTATTTATCTACAACATATTTGCAAAGACAATTTAGACTATGTTCATGATAATTAAGTTCATCTAATCAAATTATTTAATGAACTCCCACTCAGATAGACATCCCTCTAGTCATCTAAGTGAAACATGATCCGAGTCAACTAGGCCGTGTCCGATCATCACGTGAGACAGACTAGTCAACATCGATGAACATCTTCATGTTGATTGTATCTTCTATATGACTCATGCTCGACCTTTCGGTCTTCCATGTTCCGAGGCCATGTCTGTACATGCTAGGCTCGTCAAGTCAACCTAAGTGTATTGCGTGTGTAAATCTGGCTTACACCCGTTGTATTCGAACATTAGAATCTATCACACCCGATCATCACGTGGTGCTTCGAAACAACGAACCTTCACAACGGTGCACAGTTAGGGGGAACACTTTATAGAAATTATTACGAGGGATCATCTTATTTAAGCTACCATCGTTCTAAGTAAATAAGATGTAAAACATGATAAACATCACATGCAATCAAATAGTGACATGATATGGCCAGTATCATTTGCTCCTTTTGATCTCCATCTTCGGGGCTCCATGATCATCGTTGTCACCGGCATGACACCATGATCTCCATCATCATGATCTCCATCATCGTGTCTTCTTGAAGTTGTCTCGTCATCTATTACTTCTACTACTATGGCTAACGCTTTAGCAATAAAGTAAAGTAATTACATGACGTTTATGTTGAAACGCAGGTCATAAATAAATTAAGACAACTCCTATGGCTCCTGCCGGTTGTCATACTCATCGACATGCAAGTCGTGATTCCTATTACAAGAACATGATCAATCTCATACATCTCATATATCCTTCATCACATCCTTTTGGCCATATCACATCACACGACACATGCTGCAAAAACAAGTTAGACGTCCTCTAATTGTTGTTGCAAGTTTTTACGTGGCTGCTATAGGTTTCTAGCAAGAACGTTTCTTACCTACGCCAAAACCACAACGTGATATGCCAATTTCTATTTACCCTTCATAAGAACCCTTTTCATCGAATCCGATCCGACTAAAGTGGGAGAGATAGACACCCGCTAGCCACCTTATGCAACTAGTCCATGTCAGTCGGTGGAACCTGTCTCACGTAAGAGTACGTGTAAGGTCGGTCCGGGCCGCTTCATCCCACGATGCCGCTGAATCAAGATAAGACTAGTAACGGCAAGTAAATTGACAAAATCGACACCCACAACAACTTGTGTTCTACTCGTGCATAGAAACTACGCATAGACCTAGCTCATGATGCCACTATTGGGGATCGTAGCAGAAATTTAAAATTTTCTACGCATCACCAAGATCAATCTATGGAGTAATCTAGCAACGAGGGAAGGGGAGTGCATCTACATACCCTTGTAGATCGCTAAGCGGAAGCGTTGCAAGAAAAAGGATGAAGGAGTCGTACTCGCAGCGATTCAGATCGCGGTTGATTCCGATCTAAGCGCCGAACAACGGCGCCTCCGCGTTCAACACACGTGCAGCCCGGTGACGTCTCCCATGCCTTGATCCAGCAAGGGAAGAAGGAGAGGTTGGGGAAGACTCCATCCAGCAGCAGCACGACGACGTGGTGGTGGTGGAGGAGCGCGGAACTCTAGCAGGGCTTCGCCAAGCACTACGAGAGACGAGGAGGGAGAGAGGTAGGGCTGCGCCAAGAGGGAGATGATCTCGTGTGTCTTGCAGCCCCCAATACCTCAAGTATATATAGGGGAAGGGGAGGGGCTGCACCCCCATCTAGGGTTCCCTCCCTAGGGGTGGCGGCAGCCCCAAAACCCATCTAGGGTTGCGGCCAAGGGGGGAGAGAGGGGGCGCACCTAGGGTGGGCCTTAAGGCCCATCTGGACCTAGGGTTTGCCCCCTCCCACTCTCCCTTGCGCCTTGGGCCTTGGTGGGGGGCGCACCAGCCCACCTGGGGCTGGTCCCCTCCCACACTTGGCCCACGCAGCCTTCTAGGGCTGGTGGCCCCACCTGGTGGACCCCCGGGACCCTCCTGGTGGTCCCGGTACGTTACCGATAGCACCCGAAACTTTTCCGGTGACCAAAATCTTTACCTCCGGACCATTTCAGAACTCCTCGTGACATCCGGGATCTCATCCGGGACTCCGAACAAAATTCAGTAACCGCGTACATACTTTCCCTATAACCCTAGCGTCATCGAACCTTAAGTGTGTAGACCCTACGGGCTCAGGAGTCATGCAGACATGGCCGAGACAACTCTCCGGTCAATAACCAACAGCGGGATCTGGATACCCATGTTGGTTCCCACATGCTCCACGATGATCTCATCGGATGAACCACGATGTCAAGGATTCAATCAATCCCGTATACAATTCCCTTTGTCTATCGGTACGATACTTGCCCGAGATTCGATCGTCAGTATCCCGATACCTCGTTCAATCTCGTTACCGGCAAGTCTCTTTACTCGTTCCATAACACATCATCCCGTGATCAAATCCTTGGTCACATTGTGCACATTATGATGATGTCCTACCGAGTGGGCCCAAAGATACCTCTCCGTTACACAGAGTGACAAATCCCAGTCTCGATTCGTGCCAACCCAACAGACACTTTCGAAGATACCCGTAGTGCACCTTTATAGCCACCCAGTTACGTTGTGATGTTTGGCACACCCAAAGCACTCCTACGGTATCCGAGAGTTGCACAATCTCTTGGTCTAAGGAAATGATACTTGACATTAGAAAAGCTTTAGCATACGAACTACACAATCTTGTGCTAGGCTTAGGATTGGGTCTTGTCCATCACATCATTCTCCTAATGATGTGATCCTGTTATCAACGACATCCAATGTCCATGGCCAGGAAACCGTAACCATCTATTGATCAACGAGCTAGTCAACTAGAGGCTTACTAGGGACATGGTGTTGTCTATGTATCCACACATGTATCTGAGTTTCCTATCAATACAATTCTAGCATGGATAATAAACGATTATCATGAACAATGAATTATAATAATAACTAATTTATTATTGCCTCTAGGGCATATTTCCAACAGCCGACTCCTCCATGAAGGCGGAGATCAAAGTGGACACGTCTGGGAAGGTGGCTCCTCAAGCTCCTCGGACTCCGGCTGGAGACACCAGTCGGAGCCAGCAACCAAATGAAAACAAGCGCAAGGCCACACTGCCAGCTCCCACCAGCTGGCAGGTGGCGACAATCGAAGATCGGCAGCTAGAAGGGCAGCCTCCACCCAAGCGTCAGAAGGGTGGCAAGACCAACTGGTTGCCCCCTTCTTGTACGAGCAGACTCTCGATGTGCCCTACAAATTCCACAGTGGATCAAAGCCGTCCAACCACACCACTCGGAAGTGCCACTGGCTCACCCGGATCACCAAGGGTGATGGGCTCCCGCCTCCTCCGCCTGCCGGCCCGCAGCCTCCTCCTCCACAGCAGGCTGCGGTTCGGCCAGTCGACGCCATACAAGATGAATACCCTGAAGAGCATGGGTCTTATGTCGTGTTCACCAGCGTGGCTGACGATAGGCACGGCAGACGGCAGCGGCGACAAGAAGTAAATGCAGTAGCATCAGAGACCCCCGAGTTCATGCATTGGTCTGAGAAGCCCATCAGCTGGAGCAGAGCCGACCACCCGGAGGTGATGCCCAATCCCGGCTCTTATGCTCTGGTGTTGGATGCCACCTTTGCCACGGAGAGGCGAGCTGCTCGCTTCTCCCGAGTTCTGATAGATGGCGACAGCAGCATCAACATCCTGTACAAAGATACCATGGAGAAATTGGGAATCACGCAGAGACATCTTCTGCCCAGCCAGACTGTTTTCCATGGCATCGTTCCAGGCCTTTCCTGCTCACCAATCGGCAAGACTCAAATTGACGTCCTCTTCGGAGAAAAAGAGCACTTTTGCGGAGATCCAGTCTGGTTCGAGGTGGTGGACCTCGAGAGCCCCTATCACTCATTGCTTGGCCGGCCTGCTCTGGCCAAGTTCATGGCGGTCCCCCACTATACTTACCTAAAGATGAAGATGCCGAGCTCCAAGGGAATCCTGACCATAGCTGGAGACTACAAGAAGGTGTCCGTCTGCGCCGCGGATAGCAGCCAGTTAGCCGAGTCCCTCATGATCGCTGCTGAGAAGCGGCTCCTTGACCGGGTTATGGCTATGGCAGGCAAGCAGCCGGAAATGTCACCCAACCCCAAGGAGTCAGAAGCTGAGGGCTCGTTTAAGCCGGCCAAAGAAACCAAGAAGGTACCCTTGGACCCGGAGCACCCGGAGAGGAACACAGTCATAGGTGCAAACCTTGACAACAAATAGGAAGGCGAGGTCGTCGATTTCCTCCATGAGAATCGAGACATCGTTGCATGGTCTCCCAAGGACATGCCAGGTGTTCCGACGGAATTCGCCGAGCACAAGCTACATGTCTAGTCAGATGCCAAGCCAGTCAGGCAGCCCTTGCGCCGCTTGTCGGAAGAGAAGAGAAGAGTTGTTGGAGAAGAGATAGCCCGGCTCCTAGCAGCCGGCTTCATCATGGAAGTGTTCTTTCCAGAATGGTTAGCCAACCCAGTCCTAGTGCTGAAGAAGAACAAGCAATGGCGCATGTGTATTGATTATACCAGCCTCAACAAAGCATGCCCCAAAGACCCATTTGCTTTGCCAAGAATCGACCAAGTGATTGACTCCATAGCCAGATGCGAGCTATTGAGCTTTTTGGATGCATACTCAGGGTATCACCAGATCAAGCTAAACCCGGCCGACAGGCTGAAGACCGCCTTCATCACACCATTCAGAGCCTTCTGTTACCTGACCATGACGTTCGGCTTGAGGAATGCCGGCGCCACATTTCAGCGTTGCATGTAGAAGTGTCTCCTCAAGCAACTCGGCAGAAACACCCACGTCTATGTGGACGATGTTGTGGTGAAGACGGAGAGGCGTGGAACGTTGCTAGAAGATCTCAAGGAGACCTTTGAAAACTTGCGCCGATTCCAGATCAAGCTCAACCCGGAGAAATGCGTCTTCGGAGTACCAGCCAGCCAGCTTCTTGGCTTCCTGGTCTCACAGCGCGGCATAGAATGCAACCCTGTGAAGATCAAGGCCATCGAGAGGATGGAGGTGCCCACCTGATTGCTGGATGTGCAAAAATTTACCGGCTGTTTGGCGTCCATCAGCCGTTTCATCAGTCGGTTAGGCGAGAAGGCTCTTCCCCTATATCAACTCATGAAGAAGACCACTTTTTTCGAGTGGAACAACAAGGCGGATGAAGCTTTTCTCCAGCTGAAGAAGATGTTGACCACTCCGCCTGTCCTGGCGGCTCCGACTCCTAAAGAGCCCATGCTCCTCTACATCGCCGCCACCAGCCGGGTGGTCAGCACAGTCATAGTTGTGGAACCCAATGAAGAAGGCAAAGCGCTACCGGTCCAGAGGCCGGTGTATTACCTGAGTGAAGTGTTGTCCGCATCCAAGCAGAACTACCCGCACTACCAGAAGATGTGCTATGGTGTACACTTCGCCGCCAAGAAGCTGAAGCCATACTTCCAGGAGCACCCAATCACTATTGTCTGCACTGCTCCTCTTGCCGAGATCATTGGAAGCCGAGATGCTTCGGGCCGAGTGGACAAATGGGCCATAGATTTGGCCCCATACACCATCTACTACTAGCCTCGCACCGCTATCAAGTCACAAAGCACTAGTCGATTTCCTCGTCGACTGGGCTGAGACCCAGTACCTGCCGCCGGCACTAGACTCCACCCATTGGCGGATGCACTTTGATGGCTCCAAGATGCGAACCGGTTAGGGAGCCGGCATCGTCCTCACCTCTCCCAAAGGCGACAAGTTCAGATATGCTCTACAAATCCACTTTGCCGCCTCCAACAACGTTGCCGAGTATGAAGCACTCATTCATGGGCTCCGGCTTGCCAAGGAACTCGGCATTTGCCGGATCCTGTGCTATGGTGATTCCGACTTGGTGGTCCAGCAGTCGTTAGGCGACTGGGACGCCAAGGACGCAAACATGGCGAGCTACCGTTTCCTTGTCCAGTAACTCAGTGGATACTTTGAGGGGTGCGAGTTCCTCCACGTACCAAGAAATGATAATGAGCAAGCTGACACCTTGGTGCGTATCGGCTCCACTCGGCAAGCAATACCAACCGGCGTCGCCCTACAACGCCTCATCAAGCCGTCTGTCAAGCCATCACCGGAGTCGGATTCCATCTTCGTGCCGGCTCCTCCTGAAGCAGTCGAATCCGACTTGAGGACCCCAGCAGCCGGCACGAGGAATTCGGCAGGTGACCCGGGGACTGCAGCAGCCGCACCCGGCCCGGGGACTTCAGAACCTGGGCCGGGGACTGCAGCAGTCGGCCTGGGGACTGCAGCAGTCGGCCCGGGGACTTCATCAACACAACAAGCGACAACTGACTCCAACCCGCCACCTCCCGGCCCAACCACCCTCGTGCAAGTAGCAACCCTAGCAGTCAAAGAAATTGCAGCACCTTCCTGGGCCCAGCCCATCCTTAACTTTCTGGTGAACAAGGAGCCGCCGACTGACGAAATCTCGGCCCGACAAGTGCAACGACGGTCAGCAGCATACACCATCGTCAACAGAGAACTTGTGAGGCGAAGTGTTACTGGTGTTTATCAGCACTGCGAAGTGTGGTCACCACGTGGCTTCAAGACCACTTGTGGCCAAAGCTTTCCTCCACGGTTTTTTCTAGCCGACTGCTCTAGACGGCGCCAAAGAATTGGTCCAGAAATGCAAAGGGTGCCAGAAGTTCCGCTCCAAGCCGCATCAGCCGGCTTCTGCACTCAAGACCATCCCCATTGCCTGGCCCTTTGCCATCTGGGGCCTGGTCATGGTGGGACCATTCAAGACGGCGCGCGGCGGCATGAGTCATTTGCTTCTCGCAGTGGACAAGTTCACAAAGTGGATAGAAGCAAAGACAATTAAGAAGTTGAATGGTCCGACTGTTGTGACTTTAATCTCCGACCTCACCATCCGGTATAGCATACCACACAGCATCATCACCGACAACGACACAAACTTTGCCAAAGGTGCCTTGGCCCATTTCTGCGCGACGCAGGGCATCCGACTGGACCTAGCGTCCGTTGCCCATCTGCAGTCAAACGGCCAGGTGGAGCGAGCAAATGGCCTAACTTTGTCCAGCATCAAGCCCCGACTGGTCGAGCCTCTGGAGCGTTCGGCCGGCTGTTGGCTCGATGAGCTGCCGGCCGTCCTCTGGAGCTTGCGCACAACTCCGAACAAGTCGACCGGCTTCACGCCTTTCTTCCTCGTCTATGGTGCCGAAGCCGTCATCCCGACGGACATAGAATTCGACTCCCCTCGAGTCACCATGTACACCGAAGAGGAGGCAAAAGAAGCATGAGAAGACGGCGTCGGTCTGCTGGAAGAGTGCCGGCTGTTGGCACTCAGCCGGTCCACCATCTACCAGCAGAGTCTACGCCGATACTACAACCAGAAGGTCAAGCCAAGATCCTTCCAAGAGGGAGACCTTATGCTCCCTCTGATCCAGCGAACAGTCGGCCAGCACAAGCTCTCGGCACCTTGGGAAGGCCCCTTCATCATCAGCAAGGTGCTAGGCAATGACTCCTACTACCTGATCGATGCTCATAAGCCTCGAGCATGCAAAAGAGACGACTCCGGCAAGGAGACAGAGCGACCATGGAATGCGAATCTCCTTCGAAGGTTTTACAGTTGATGCAGCATGTACCACGTTAACTTTTGTATTAAGTACGAAGACTCCGGGTCCCCCGAGAAGAGCTCGGGGACTGCCCTCTTTTATCTATATGATAAGCGTTATGCCTATCGATGTGTTTTTTTCATTAGTCCGCCTGGCACCGGGTTCGACTAGTCGACCCGGGGACTCACCGCCTTGCGCTATGTAATGCTTCCTGCAGCCGGACAAGTAATGTGTTGGCACTTAAGCTTTCTCCTGCCTGAAGCCGCAGCTCGCAGAGCGACTGTCCGGCCGGTAGGAGTCAAGGCAAAAAGGGTGTCCACATGAAAAATACCGAAGGACCCAAAGCATGCAGATAGTTCAGGATGGCCTCCCGCCTCACCGACCGGCTTCTGTTTAATTTGCTAAAAAAACTCTAAACGGCTAAGTACTTATCCTCCCAAAGCAGCCGAGTAATGAACCCAGCTACAGTCCACAGAGCGGCCATTTGGCTGGCCAGTCGGCACCCTAGGGAGGGCGACAAAGGAAAAAAGCCAAGGAGCAAAAGCAAGGAAAGACAGAACCTGGCAAACATATTTACATACAAAAAGGCGCTTGGCCAACATTCAACAGGAGTTTGAAATACACCCCGCGGGTGGAATTGTGTGAAATTAACAAAGTTAGCTGAGACTAATAGGCAGGTAAAAACAAAGATAAGTTGTCGGCCTAGGGAGCAGCGGACGGGTTTGGCAGAACGGTGGAGTCGGCGGTGCCGGTTCGTGGAGTGGCCGGCTGGTTGGTCTCTGCTTGGTCGCTCTCTGCAGAGTCGGCTGTGCCTGTTCGTGGAGTGGTCGGCTGATTGGTCTCCACTTGGTCGCCCTCTGCGGTAGCTGGCTCGCTCGCGCGTGGCTCGTTGCTGGAGGCGCGGTCGAGCTGAGGCTGGCCATACGCCCCGACCTCTGGCGCCTCCTCTTCACTTTCCTCCTCCTCCCAGCTTTCCCCCTCGTCGCTGGAGTCGAACACTTCGGCCGAGTCCTTGCCGTCTTCTGGGTTCAGCCCAAACCACTCTTGCGGCACCTCGGTGCCGTTCTCAGCTAGCTCCGGGATGAGGACGCTGGTGTTGGTGTACTCGGCGATCGCTGCGGCTCGCTGGACAAGTTCACGCTCCACCGCCGCCAGCTCCTCTCGGGCTTCTAGTCGGAGCATGGCTAACTGGGCTAGATCTAGCCCAGGGTACCACGCCTTGACAAATTCCAAGGCCCGGCGTGCCCCAGCCCAGGCCGAGGAACCCTTCCAGGCCTCAAGGCGGCCGACCGCCACCTCTAGCCAGTTGTCGGTCTGGCTAGGGGTGCGTAGAGCTGGCATGTCCGACCACAGGGCAGCAATCGCCTGGGCGCCGACACGCTGAAGACGGCGCAGCATCCGATGAGTCGGCCGAAGACGGGCCTGAATGCTAAGGAGCTGCTCGCTCAGGGTCCGGGGGGCATTGGCAACAATTTGCGCACCTTCCGCCCTCCGCTCTTCGCCGTCAGCTTCGATGGCCTGGTTGGCGACGTCAGAATGACCGGGGAAGAAATCTGCTCAAACGGAAAGCGAAGAGCCCAAGTTAGAGACAAGAGGCTGGCTTGGTCAGCAGCCGGCAGCTCGAAGAAGGAAAAAGAGGGAAGCTCACCATAGACCATGTCCTCAATTTTGCCAAAGCCGGCGGTTAGCAAAGCCTCCTTGTTGGTCCAGGAAGAGCGTTCGGACTCGAACTCAGCAAGGAGACCGGCCTCTTTGTCCTCCGCATCCTTCTGGGCCTTCTTGAGAAGCTCCGCCTGCTTCGCCAGTTGCACAGCCCGCCGATCACGCTCTTCGGCCAGCTTGCTGCAGTCCGCCTCCTTGGCAAGCAGCGCGGTGTTGGCCTCGCCCAACTACCGCTGCAGGGCGGCGTTGGCCTCTGCAAAAGTAGAAGAAGAAAAAGACATCAAACAATCGATAAGAAAGGATATAGTTTCCCGGGAGATCTGGCCCAACTGCTCAGAAGTCGGCCCGAATCTCGGGGACTACAGCCCGCGGGTGTGCCAGCGCGCCCCCGCGAAGAAAGAAAAACCAAAACTTACTCCGTCTTTCCGACAGGTTGGCGATCCGTTGAGTCAGCTCCTGGACCTTGGAGTTGAAAGCGGCTGCGTGAAGGTTATGATAATCCTGTAGTAAAGAGATCAGACAATGTCAGCACTCGGAGCTTGTCAATGAAAGTTCCGAGCCGCCTGCTCAGCAGCCGGCCTGAAACTCGGGGACTATACCTAGTGGGTGTGCTGGCTCGCCCCCATAGGGAAGCGTAAGAGATACAAGAGTCAAAACAAAGAATTAAGAAGCATACCCGGACGGCTGCCCGCGACTGCAGGAACGCCTGGTTGCACCGCTTCAAGGCATCGGCTTCAGCTCGAAGCTTGCCTTGGACGTCCAGGATCGCCTGGTTCAAGGGGCTCGTCCCGCCTCCTCGCACCTAGTCGTCGGTGCTGCGCTGGTCGCCTCGGCGTCCGGGATCGATGATCTCGCGGCGCCGACTTCCAATGGGCGCGGTGCCGAGGCTGCATTCAAACCGGCGGCGAGATGGTGTGCGTACCTCAGGAGTCGGGCCCGTCACCATCTCGCTCCCAGTTGGTGGCGCTGGTGAGTCGGTCGGCTGCTTGTCCTTCGCTCCTTCGGCTGGCGGTGCTGGGGGCATGACTACGTCCGGCATAACGATGTCGCCGCCCTCCCTCTCCATGACTGGGTGGTCGTCGCCGGCACCCCCTGCCGGCGCCATGAATTCTAGCGGTGGTGGCGCGGAGTTCAGAGGAACGACGAAGACCGGCTCCTGGCGGCGCACGGCTTCCTCAAGCTGTTTCTTCGCGGCGGCGTGAGCCTCGGCTTCCGCTAACTTCTTCAAAGCGACGACTTCCGCCTTGTCCGCCTCCGCCTTCTCTCGGCGGGCGGCTTCCTGCTCCTCGCGCACCTCCCGTGCATTTCGTTCTCGCGCCTCCCGGAGGTCGGCGCCTAGATCGATTCGCTGGGTGGTGGTGGAGGTCTCCGCCGACCCAACAATGGAGGCGGCGGCCGACTTCTCAAGAGAGAGCGGGGCCCTAAATCAAGAAAGACGCAGAGGGAAAGCTCAGAAGGAATCAACAAGAAAGAAGAGCACGGGGGAAAGATACTTATGCCGACACCATAGGAGGCGCCTTTGGGAGCTTCTGGTACTTGGCCGCCTTCGCCGCGGCCTCTTTCCGCTTGGTCGCAGCGATCGGATTCTTGGTCTTCTTCGGCGCGCTGCCGAACAAGGCGGCGCCTTGCTTACGCTTGCGTGTGCCGCCTCGGGCTGTTGGCTCGACGGAGGGACCCGTGTCCGCCCTGTCGGCGCCCCGCACAGGGTGGGGCTCGTCTTCCTCCTCCTCCTCATCAGGCCAAGTCCCGATGCCGCCTTCTTCGGAGCCGCCTACTTCATATACGCCGCCTGTCACGGTGTCCTCCAAGGCGGCCGCCCCCCAAGTCGGGGTCGTCCACGTCGCTCACCGCCCACTTCGGCTCATAGTCGCCGCCTGCCCCTATGATGGCGGCCACTGATTCCGACATGTAGATCTATTTCAAGTGGGGAGAGGCTGGCTGGTCAAGACCAAGTTCAAGGCCAAGGAGAGTATCAAAAAGAAAGAATTGGAAAACTTACCGCAGGCGGCGGGTCAGCGCGGGAATATGGCCGCTTGCCGAAGTGCCAAGACCCCTCCAGCTTGAGGCTGGAGATCTCGTTCACCAAGTTCACGACCTTGGCAGCCGACATCTCCTTGGTACTCAGCCGGCATGGGTCGCGATGCTCGCTCATCCGGCTGATCAGGTGAGGCTGGCTTTGGAGTGGGAGAACCCGGCGCACGATGAAGGCAACCAACAAGTCGGACGCCCTGAGGCCTTCGGTGTTGATTAGCTCCCGGAGTCGTTGGATGGTGGCGGCACCGTCTGCTGACACCGGCTTCAGCTTGTAGCCCCAGCTGGCCCGAGGCTCAGCCGGCGGGCTGGCTTCATAAGCCGGCAGGTTGATGAAGTCGGCGGCCGGGTCCACATTCTCCACGTAGAAGTAAGATTGCTGCCACATCTTGACCAATTGTGGCAGCTTGAGGGTGGGGAAGATGTTCTTCAGCGATGGCTGGCGAACCACGATGAAGGCACCACACTAGGTAGCCACCTCCTGGACGGAGGTGCCCAGCTTGGTGTAGAAGAAGGCTCCCCACAGCTCGATGGTGGGGAGGATGCCGAGATAGCCCTCGCACATCATGACGAAGGCTACGAGGAGCATCACCGTGTTGGGCGTGAGGTGATGAGGCTGAAGGTGACAAAAATCAAGGAACAAGCAGAAGAACCCGCTCGCCGGCAGGCCGAAGCCGCGGATGAAGTGCGAGCGGAAGACGACCCCCTCGCCCTCCCCCGGCACCAGTGAGATCTGTCCCTCCGGCGGCACACGCACCTTCACGTGGCCCGCGCCGGGGAGACGTCGCATCTTGCGGAGGAAAGTGATATGGTCTTCATTGACATTCGACCCATCCCAGTCTCCTCCTCGCTCGTGCGCCATTGAGAAGCTCGACGAAGAAAATGGCTCGGGACGGACGAGCGCAACGTAGGCGAACGGCGGCGGCGCTCCGGCAAAGCTCGGGGGCACTGCAGCAAGAGGAAGAAGAAGGAGGCGAGAGTAGAGTGAGGGGGCACACGCGTGCTCCACCACTCCCTCTCCTCCCCCTACTTATAGCCTATGGGCTATGAAGCCGAGGGGGCGGGCTTGGGATCGTGGGATTAACTGCGCCCACAACCCCACGTTCCCACCTTTTTTTGTGCGGGTTACTGTGCGCAGTAACTCCGCAGGGAAACTCAACCGCCCACCTCGGCCGCAGCGGATCCGCTCACGTGCCGAGGCTCGGTGGTGGCGGGCCCAACCTGCATTCACGTCCCATCACGTGCATGGGCTTGCAGGATGGCCCGGCTGGCTGACGCCATGTGGCGCGCCCGCGACGTGCGGCGGGCCAGGAAGCTTATCTTGCATGCCACCCAGTTCCCGCCGTAGAGTTCAAAGTTTCAGCCAAATCCGACTGGTCGTGGCCGACTCCTGCTGACCGACTTGCCAGGAGTCGGATGAAGCTTCCTTCCAAAGCACCCGGGGGGAAACTATTGAGGCCACTCGGCTCTTCAGCCGCGGCTCCTCACCAGCTTCGGGGACTACTGTCGGAGTAATGGGCCACGGGTAGCCTAACCCGAGTCCCAGAACCTTTCAAGATGTTGGGCCGGCTGCGCCCCTCAAGACATCAAGATGAAGCGCCGCCTTCTGGTGGCCGGCTGGCTGAAAGGTCGACTGCCAGAAGGCGGCCATGCTGAAGAAGACAGCTCCAAGACGGGCCGACTCCTGGCAGGCGGCCTCCAGAGAGGCCGGCTCCCAGCAGTCGGCCCACGATGCCCTCAAAGTCTGCACCCCCATTAAGAAGACAAGACGGGTGAGGCTACAGTGTAGCCCATCACCCTCGTACCCTGGGCCGGGCGTGGCCACAGTGCTCCGTACAAGCGGAGATCTCCGCCCGGCGCGGCACTATTACCACTCCACACTTGACTTCACTCCTGTCAGGCAAAGCCTTGCTCCCATGACCGCCTGTCGGTACGACCCGAAGACGGCGGGCCCTACCGGTCAGCGAGGGCTCGGAAGAAGGCGGGAGCCTCGCTAGTCGAACCAGGGGAAGGCCGACTTCTAGCAGGCGGCCGGTTCCTTCCTCGGGACCCACGCGCCATTAATCAGATGAGACTCGGAGTGGCTACAGTGATCTCCTGCCAAGCGGCGGGACTGTAGCCCCGCTCCCCATGACCAAGCAAGCGTCATTAGCATTACGGCTATAGTAATCAGCAGCCGGCAAGACCCGCGAGCGGCGGGAGCAGCCTGTCGGCTCCATACCAGACCAGTCGGCGAGGCCCACCAGGCGGCGGGCCCCAGTAGCCAGCGGAGAAGCCGGTGACCAGAGATACTGATAGAGGGGTCCCACACCCGGCCATATTACCAATGTACCCTTGGGGGGTAGGCCTATATAAACCCCCCATGGCTCCCATGCAAAGGGTTCGAACCTGTTAGGATTAGACTCACACCTAGGGGGGAGGAGAGCAAGCCCTGCCTTCTTCTACCTCTAGCATACAGCTCAAGGAGCATGATTGTACTCACTAGTGCCTTGGTGATCATGCAGAGACCCCGCAGAGCAGGACTAGGGGTGTTATCTCCTAGGAGAGCCCTGAACCTGGGTAAAGTACGTCGGCGTTCGTGTCTACGCCTCATCCCGCTTCCAGGCACCGGCGACGGTGTACTCGCTCCCACCACGATAAGCCATCCTTTGGCATATGTCGCACCCAACCCCCGACAAAGAACACTTATACCTTGAAATTTAGTGAAAGATCATCTTATAATGCTACCGTCGTACTAAGCAAAATAAGATGGATAAAGGATAAACATCACACGAAATCAAAATAAGTGATATGATATGGCCATCATCATCTTGTGCCTTTGATCTCCATCTCCAAAGCACCGTCATGATCACCATTGTCACCGGCTTGACACCTTGATCTCCATCGTAGCATCATTGTCGTCTCGCCAACTATTGCTTCTACGACTATCGCTACCATTTAGTGATAAAGTAAAGCAATTACATGGCAATTCCATTGCATACAATAAAGCCACAACCATATGGCTCCTGCCAGTTGCCAATAGCTATTACAAAACATGATCATCTCATACAACTATTTATATATCATCACATCTTGACCATATCACATCACAACAAGCCCTGTAAAAACAAGTTAGACGTCCTCTACTTTGTTGTTGCAAGTTTTACGTGGCTGCTACGGGCTTCTAGCAAGAACCGTTCTTACCTACGCATCAAAACCACAATGATTTTTCGTCAAGTGTGTTGTTTTAACTTTCAACAAGGACCGGGCGTAGTCAAACTCAATTCAAGTAAAGTTGGAGAAACAGACACCCGCTTGCCACCTGTGTGTGAAGCACGTCAGCAGAACTAGTCTCATGAACGCGGTCATGTAATGTTGGTCCGAGCCGCTTCATCCAACAATACCACCGAATCAAAGTAAGACGTTGCTGGTAAGCAGTATCACTATTATCGCCCACAACTCATTGTGTTCTACTCGTGCATATAGCATCTACGCATAGACCTGGCTCAGATGCCACTGTTGTGGAACGCAGTATTTCAAAAAATTTACCTACGATCACGCAAGATATATCTAGGAGATGCATAGCAACGAGCGGGGAGAGTATGTCCAAGTACCCTCGTAGACCGAAAGCGGAACCGTTTAGTAACGTGGTTGATGTAGTCGAACGTCTCTGTGATCCAACCAATCCAAGCACTGAAAGTACGGCACTTCCGCGATCAGCACACGTTCAGCTCGATGATGTCCCTCGAACTCTTGATCTAGTTGATGCCAAGGGAGAGTTCCGTCAGCACAACGGCGTGGCGATGGTGATGATGAAGTTACCGGCACAGGGCTTCGCCTAAGCACTATGATGAAATGACCGAGGTGTGTAACTGTGGAGGGGGGCACCACACACGGCTAAGAGAAGACTTTGTGTGCCTTTGGGGTGCCCCCTCCCACGTATATAAAGGGGAAGGAGAGCTGGCCGGCCCAAGGGGGCGCGCCAGGTCTAGGGAGTCCTACTAGGACTCCCTAGTCCAAGTAGGATTCCCCTCTCCTTTTTTCCTTTTTCGGAATAGCAAAGAGGGAAAGAGAGGAGAAGTAGGAGAGGGAAAGGGGGGTGCCGCCCCACCCCTCGTCCAATTCGGACTGGGCAAGGGGCCGCGCGCCACCTCCCTGGCCGGCCATCTCTCCTCCACTAAGGCCCATGTATGGCCCATTAACTTCCTAGGGGGGGGGCGGTTTCGGTAACCCCCGGTACTCCGAAACTCATCTGATACGACCTGAACCATTCCTGTGTCCGATTGTAACCTTCTAATATATGAATTTTTACCTCTCGACCATTTCAAGACTCCTCGTCATGTCCGTGATCTCATCCAGGACTCATAACAAACTTCGGTTCATCAAGTCACATAACTCATAATACAATTCGTCATTGAACGTTAAGTGTGCAGACCCTATGGGTTCGAGAACCATGTAGACATGACCGAGACACATCTCCAGTCAATAACCAATAGCGGAACCTGGATGCTCATATTGGTTCCTACATATTCTACGAAGATCTTTATCGATCAAACCGCATGACAACATACGTTGTTCCCTTTGTCATCGGTATGTTACTTGCCCGAGATTCCATCGTCGGTATCTCAATACCCAGTTCAATCTCGTTACCGGCAAGTCTCTTTACTCATTCCGTAATGCAAGATCCCGTAACTAACTCATTAGTCACAATGCTTGCAAGGCTTATAGTGATGTGCATTACCGAGATTCGCCCGGGATTCGTTTGTCGGTATCATCATACATAGTTCAATCTCGTCACCGGCAAGTCTCTTTACTCGTTCTGTAATGCATCATCCCGTGACTAACTCATTGGTCACATTGCTTGCAAGGCTCAATGTGATGTGCATTACCGAGAGGGCCCAGAGATACCTCCCCGATACATGGAGTGACAAATCCTAATCTCAATCTATGCCAACTCAACAAACACCATCGGAGACACCTGTAGAGCATGATACACCCATTTTGCATCATGCTTTTATATCGATGTTTATTGCATTATGGGATGTTATTACACATTATGTCATAATACTTATGCCTATTCTCTCTTATTTTACAAGGTTTACATGAAGAGGGGGAATGCCGGCAGCTGTAAATCTGGGCTGGAAAAGGAGAAAATATTAGAGACCTATTATGAACATCTCCAAAAGTCCTGAAACTCCACGGAATTATTTTCATAATATATAAAAAATATTGGGCGAAAGAAGTACCAGAGGGGGGCCACCCATCGTCCACGAGGGTGGGGGCGCGCCCTACCCCCCTGGGCGCGCCCCCTGCCTCATGGGCCCCTGGTGGCCCTCCGATGCCCATCTTTGGCTATATTGAGTCTTTCGCCGAGGAAAAAATCAGAAGCAAGCTTACGGGACAAAACTCCGCTGCCATGAGGCGGAACCAATCTAGGGCTCCGGCGGAGCTGTTCTGCGGGGGAAACTTCCCTACGGGAGGGGGAAATCATCACCAACGTCATCACCAATGATCCTCTCATTGGGAGGGGGTCAATCTCCATCAACATCTTCACCAGCACCATCTCCTCTCAAACCCTAGTTCATCTCTTGTATCCAATCTTTGTATCCAAACCTCAGATTGGTACCTGTGGGTTGCTGGTAGTGTTGATTACTCCTTGTAGTTGATGCTAGTTGGTTTACTTGGTGGAAGATCATATGTTCAGAACCTTTATGCATATTAATACCCCTCTGATTATGAACATGAATATGCTTTGTGAGTAGTTACATTTGTTCCTGAGGGCATGGGATAAGTCTTGCTATAAGTAGTCATGTGAATTTGGTATTCGTTTGATATTTTGATGAGATGTGTGTTGTCATCCTTCTAGTGGTGTCATGTGAACGTCGACTACATGACACTTCACCATTATTTGGGCCTAGAGGGAGGCATTAGGAAGTAATAAGTAGATGATGGGTTGCTAGAGTGACAGAAGCTTAAACCCTAGTTTATGTGTTGCTTCGTAAGGGGCTGATTTGGATCCATATGTTTCATGCTATGGTTAGGTTTACCTTAATACTTCTATTGTAGTTGCGGATGCTTGCAATAGGGGTTAATCATAAGTGGGATGCTTGTCCAAGTAAGTGCAGTACCCAAGCACCGGTCCACCCACATATCAAATTATCAAAGTACCGAACGCAAATCATATGAACATGATGAAAACTAGCTTGACGATAATTCCCATGTGTCCTCGGGAGCGTTTTCCTTTATATAAGAGTTTGTCCATGCTTCTCCTTTGCTACAAAAAGGATTGGGCCATCTTGCTGCACCTTATTTACTTGCATTACTTGTTACTTGTTACATCACAAAACTATCTGTTACCGATAATTTTAGTGCTTGCAGAGAATACCTTACTGAAAACTGCTTATCATTTCCTTCTGCTCCTCGTTGGGTTCGACACTCTTACTTATCGAAAAGGCTACGATAGATCTCCTACACTTATCGAAAAGGCTATGAAAGAATTATGAACGGTGGCTTTGCCACAAATACGATGTCAACTACATGATCATGCAAAGCAATATGACAATGATGGAGCGTGTCATAATAAACGGAACGGTGAGAAGTTGCATGGCAATATATCTCGGAATGGCTATGGAAATGCCATAATAGGTAGGCATGGTGGCTGTTTTGAGGAAGGTATATGGTGGGTTTATGGTACCGGTGAAAGTTGCGCAACACTAGAGAGGCTAGCAATGGTGGAAGGGTGCACTTCCGCAGGATGCTACTAACGCGACACTACGATCAGAGACCCTTCGACGAAACTGTGTGTGATGCAATAATCGCAAACAATGATGTAAAAGAACCTTCAAAAAGGTGCAAAATGTTTGTGATGGCGGAGCCATCAAACAAGGTTCATATTTTAGTTGCGTGTGCAATGCAGGGCATATGGTTCAATTCAATGAACTGTTTGCGATGAGTCGGAACAAAAGAAATGGGCAGCCAGATGAAGGTGTGTGTGATATACAGCACACGGTTCACTCGGATGAACTGTTTGTGAGGAGTAGGAACAATAGAAACGGGCAGCTAGGTAAAGGTGTGTGTGATTGAGGGCATACGCTTCATAAGGATTGACTATTTGTGATTAGGCAACAGAACAAAAACGGGTCAGCCAGATCAAAGTGTCTGTGATTGATGGCATACACTTCACACGGATGAACTGTTTGCGATTAGCCACAACAAACTGAAACAGTTAGATAGATCAACGTGTGCGCGCTAGACGGGCACACATATTCTAATTAAAAGAAGCGTGTGTGATGGTAATAACGAGCGCACATGGTTGTTGGAACAAGATGTGTGCTGACATTGCCTATTGCGATGCACCCTAGGGTGCAAATGCCACGTACGCGGCCAAGAAGGCGTATGTGCCCATGTTACGCCTTTCGGGAATAGTGCCTCACTTATAACCGTCAGTAAATTTTGAGCATGCGTCCCGTCACATTCCAAATTGCAAACATATTCACACCGATCAAAACCTAAACGGTTTCCCACTTAGGAGCGTATTAGTACTCGGTTATAAATACTACTACTCCAAGATGACTGCACATTCCTCCTCAACTCCTCATCCACAAAAACAAACAAGTCATTCATCATCCTTCCCTTGTGTCAGCCATGGCCAGCGTGAGTTCTGGGTCGAGAGATTGCCACCAGGGAGATGCGAGCATGGAAGCGGAAGCACGAGAGATGTCCCACCTCGCTGCGAATGCAGCCGGCATGTCCCGCCACATGGCCATAGCAGCACAGAGGTCCCGCCGTGCCGCCGAAGCAGCACGCAGGTCCCGCTTCACCGTCGATGCGCCAGACTGGTCCGCCCGTGCCGCGGAAGCAGAATAGATATCCCGCTGCGCCGCGAATGCAACAGAGATGTCATCCCTCTCTGTGACAGCCTCGGATTATGTCTTGCGGGCAGGCGAGGACTATTACAGGCGCATGCAAGCGATCGTCCATAGCCAGATGGATCAGATCTCCAGCTGGGCGAGGTTGTAGGACGACATGAAAGCCTCTTTTGCCGGCGTCATCCGACAACTAAATAAGAGCAATGCGAAGCTCCGGGCCGAGCGCGACCTGTTGAGGACGAAGATCGTCGGAAGTGCGGAGCAGCATGAGGAAACCACTGCCTTGTTGAAGAGGACCAGAGTCATTGTTGAGAAACTTATGGACGAGAATGCCATGCTGCGCATGGAGCGCAGAAGGCTGGTGGAGGAATCCGTGGATGCTCTGAAGTAGCATCTTGAGGACAAGAGCTCATCGCCGCTCGCCGCGGAGACCAGTTCCCGTTGCCTGCAGCAACGGATCAAGAAAGTAGAGATCAGCGAGCCAGATCATTGTCTTCCTTCTTCTTTTGCCCTTGTGTATTTCGGGCACTACCGCATGTGGCTTTTTTTAATTATGTTCCTTTTTGCGGGGATTTTAATTATGTTCCTAAATATGTAAGACAATTATTATCCACTGTCATCATCCTTATATTCATCATGCTTGCTATAAGTCCCAGTCGATGCTATATAGGTCCGTCAGATCTTACATCAAGAACCGTGCAAAACTTCCTATTCAGATTTTCATTTTTCTTTTTTAAATCTCAGTCTAGTGAGACATATAGGCACGACGTAGAGCAGGGGCTCGGGTGCCATTAATGGAGAAGTTGGGAGGGAGGTGCGCGGCGGGTAGAGGTCAAAGGGCTCTCCTCCCGATGAGCACATGCAGGGGTCCGATCGCATGCCTCCCATACTCAAATAGCTACCCCGCACGGCACCTCCTAGCCAATAAAAAAAGGGGACGCGTGGCGGCACGTAATTGGTAAGTAGAACACCCACGTTTTCAATAATACTTGTGTTTCCGATTTGTAATGTGATAACACTTGTTCCATAATGACTTTGTTGATTGTTAATGTGTGCGCCTTCGCAAATCAGACAGAAAAATTACCACAGCATGTTGGTGCCATGTCATGACACCATGCCAAGTTTCATGATTTTCAGGCATGTTTTGGATTTACGGGAATTAAAAAACCAAGTTTCTCAATCTTTTTGGCCGAGCCACGATGCCTAGATGTTTGAATTTCATTCCCATTTCTTGTATGGGACCTAGAAATTCACCCACGGACACGCATGTGATTTTTCAACCAACTTTGGTGCACTGCAGCATGTGCTTGTAGTTCAAATTTGAATTATGCACATTAAATGCGCAGAAACTCAATTAATGTATAGAAAAGGCCAAATGAACCCAGAATAATTCCAAAATTTAGCACGATACTTCTATTTGGTCTAATCAGCCTGTGTAAAAAAATTAAGGCGGGAGAAGGCATTGACGCATGTCGTTTCGCACACGGAGATGACACGTTCCCTCTCGGAACCACGAGCCTTCTTGAGGGAAGCTCCGATTTGCAAGAATCTTACACCAAAGCTTATCCCAATTCGGCCAAAAAAATTATCGCAGCATTTTGGTGCCATGTCATGACACCATGCCAAGTTTCATGATTTTCAGGCGTGTTTTGAATTTACAGGAAATAAAAAACCAAGTTTCTCAATCTTTCCGGGCGAGCCACGACGCCCAGATGTTTGAATTTCATTCCCATTTCTTGTATGGGACCTAGAAATTCACCCAAGGACACACATGTGATTTTTGAACCAACTTTGGTGCACTGGAGCATGTGCTTGTAGTTTAAATTTGAATTATGCACATTAAATGCGCAGAAACTCAATTAATGTATTAAAAAGGCCAAACGTACCCGGAATAATTCCAAAATTTAGCACGATACTTCTATTTGGTCTAATATGCTTGTGTAAAAAAATTAAGGCGGGAGAAGGCAGTATACGTATGTCGTTTCGCACACGAAGGTGACACGTTCCATGTTGGAGCCACGAGCCTTCTTGAGGGAAGCTCTGGTTTGCAAGAGGCTTGCACCAAAGCTTGTCCCAATTCGGCCAAAAAAATTACCGCAACATGTTGGTGCCATGTCATGACACCATGCCAAGTTTCATGATTTTCACGCGTGTTTTGGATTTACATGAATTAAAAAACCAAGTTTCTCAATCTTTCTGGCCGAGCCACGGCACCCAGATGTTTGGATTTCATTCCCATTTCTTGCATGGGACCTAGAAATTCACCCAAGGACACACATGTGATTTTTCAACCAACTTTGGTGCACTGGAGCATGTGCTTGTAGTTCAAATTTGAATTATGCACATTAAATGCGCAGAAACTCAATTAATGTATAAAAAGGCCAAACGAACCCGGAATAATTTCAAATTTTAGCACGATACTTCTATTTGGTCTAATCTGGGTGTGTAAAATTAAGGCGGGAGAAGGCAGTGTACGTATGTCGTTTCGCACACGGAAGTGACACATTCCCTCTCGGAAACACGAGCCTTCTTGAGGGAAGCTCCGGTTTGCAAGAAGCTTACACCAAAGTTTGTCCCAATTCGACCAAAAAATTTACCGCAGCATGTTGGTGCCATGTCATGACACCATGCCAAGTTTCATGATTTTCAGACGTGTTTTGGATTTACAGGAATTAAAAAACCAAGTTTTCAATCTTTCCGGCCAAGCCACGACGCCCACATGTTTGAATTTCATTCCCATTCTTGCATGGGACCTATAAATTCACCTAAAGACACACATGTGATTTTTCAACAAACTTTGGTGCATTGGAGCATGTGCTTGTAGTTCAAATTTGAATTATGCACATTAAATGCCCAGAAACTCAATTAATGCATAAAAATGCCAAACGAACCCGGAATAATGCAAATTTAAACACGACACTCATGTACTAGTTGCATGTTCACTGTACGTAAATATTCTAGCGATTCAAACACCATCCTTTCCCTTCGTAACACCATTTTGTCTTTCAAAACATAATGAAAAAAATCAGGTATACCACAAACAGTTTACTAGAAAGAATCGTGTGGGATGCGATATAAAATATCTTGGCGCACCGTCTTGTCTGGCTTACGCAGGAAGCTTCATCATCTACAGTCCACCGCCCCCGCTTGAACCACACTTGCGCGCCAGGTTCTCGCGGCACCGAGCGAAAAAAATTTAACACCACGGAAATATCTATCTCCCCGCCCCCTCCCCCCACCAAAAGCCACATTTCCACTGTTCCTCCTTGCTTTCCAAGTTCAAACCTTCACAGCTGCTTACTGGTAGCTCAGCCTCCTCGCCGGCGACCCTTCTTCTTGTAGCGGCGCCTCCTCGCCGGCTACCCTTCTTCTTGCAGCGCCGCCTCCTCGCCGGCGACCCTTCTTCTTGCAGCGCCGCCTCCTCGCCAGTGACCCTTCTTCTTGCTGCGCGGCCTCCTTGCCGCCGACCCTTCTTCTTGCTGCGCGGCCTCGTTGATATGGTCAGGTAATCCACACCCCACCCACACCATCCACCTCCTCTCCCGTCACACATGCCCTGACCGATGGCGTGACACCTCCACCGAAATCACTGCCCCCTCCTCCAATTAAGCCCCGCCCACAACCATTTTGCACGCAGTATAACGTGGAGCTCAGTAGCATGCGGCCGCACGCGCGCACGAGGTCGCTATGGCTGCCATGCGTGTCGACCGCTAGATCTTGGAGGATCACCTCATCTTCGAGGCCACCGCCGACACCGCCACACGGTTGTCTAATTAAAAATACAGTTCGTTATTTTTTTTTCGAGGCCACCACGGTTGCCTTCTAGTGATTTGTCCTCTGTAATGTTAATATGCAATATGATGTTCAGTTAACAGTTTGGTCCTCTAAAATGTAAGGTTCAGTTAACACTTTGGTCCAATAATTGCTACATTTCGTAGTACTGTTCTCAAGCATTCTTTGTTTTGTTAACTGTCTTATCTTCTAGTACATGTTTCTATTCTGCAATGTCGTGCGTAGTTAACTATTTTGGTTCATTTGGTCTGCTGTCCATTTAACTGGTTGGTTCAGTTTTACAATTTGGTTTCCATTTGTTGTGGGTACAATTTGTATTGTTATGCATGTGACACCAATCGAATTTGGCTGCACTCAATACATATTCTACTGATAGTATGGCAACTCTCAGTTAACCTGATCAAGATCTTCCTTATGTGTGTTGCATGGAAACAATGGAGACATGGTTTACCATCGAGGTTTGTTCAAGCAGGGTCCTTTGGCTAATAGCACATTATTGTGCAGTTGCAGGAATCATTTTAATATTTAGGTTTCTTACAATTTGGTCTTGCACATGTAAGTCTTGCTGTCAGAGGCTTAGACCCACCGTTCGACCCATTTTGCATATGGGGAAATGAGATGTCCATGAATATCAGTCAAGTCAAGAAACTCGGAAAGATTGTTAGGATGAAGAAACTTGCGACGAATAACAGCAAGATCTTTGTTTGCACAATGAAGAAGACATCAGTCAACTATAGGAAGGTACTAACTCTTTAACCTTGTTTTTACCCCTTGCACCATTTCAAAATTTATAACAGTGATTTATGCATAGCTTTGTTATAAGTACTTTTCAAAGCAGTTCACCGATGATTACCTCTCAAACCACCTGCATGGTCAAGAGGTGAGGAAGGTATTCATTCAATGCCGGGGTACTGATCCACTGGCACCTATGGGACCGGCGGACCGGATCCCTTTCGGTTCGGCGGGGGCGGAGATCGTGCAAAGAGAAAATCGAGGCGATACACGCGAGCGATTTACCCAGGTTCGGGATGCACGGATGCGTAAAACCCTACTCCTGCTTTGTGGTTTGTATTGATTTCTTGCTCGGGAGCGCGGAGTGCTACAGTACACTTTAGCAGCTAACGAGACCGAGCGTGAGTGTATCTGAGCTAGCTAACCCCCCTCTACGTTGCGCACGGGCCTCCTTTTATATGCTCAAGGGGTCACCGACAGGTGGCAACGGAGGCAAAGGGTAGAAATGGAAAGGTGCTGCGGTAGGCACAGCTACCTGCTACAGTGTATCATACCTAACCCTGACGGCAGGGGACAAGGGCCTTAAATGCCCGTCTACGTCGCCTAAACAGTGTAAAAGGGACCGTCAGGGATGCCACCGCTCGCCACGATGGCAAACTTGTCAGCGCCGCTTGCCACCGCACGCCGCTGGCTGCACAGCCTCCCGCCACGTACGCCTGGAAGGGCCCCAAAGCGACACGTTGGTGGATGTGCTGGAGCGCGGGCCCAGAGAGGTGGCTTGCCGCGGCAAGCGCCTTGTCGCTGTCGTTGTCTTGTCGCGTCCGGGAGCTTGTCGCTCACCGGGCCTTGCCGAGACGCGTGGTGCGCCGCGGCAAGTTTCTTGAAATGCCTTGGGTGGCCTTCCCGGCAAGCTCCTCTTGCCGGTGTCTTGGGATGCTTTTGTTAGCCTTCCCGGCAAGCTCCTCTTGCCGGGGTCTTGTCTTCTTGGCTTGGACACTTTGTTCTTGAATGGCTCCAAAGGAACCACGGAGGACCTTGGCGGTCACCCGGCAAGCCTTGCCTTGGGATGCTGCGACTGCCCGTGCACAAGTTCGGGATACTAGGGTACCCCTACTCTAGTACACCGATAGGAGCCCCCGGGCCTGGGCCATACACGGTGCCGAGCGCTGTTGGGCCAGGCCCAAAACAGGGCACGCGCGGCCTAGGTTACGCCGTATCTCACTCCGTATCCACCGCGCCCTCTCCGAACGGCACGCGTCGAATGCGGCGTCGTGGGAGAGATCGTGGGTGGTTTCTTTATTCGGAAATGCGGAACGTCCGCCCCCTCCCTCTTTATAAGCAGGGGAAACAGGGGAAGTTCGCCCATTCGCCCGTTGCCGCTTCCAATCTCAGAAATCTCCGCCGCTCCCTCGCCTTCCCAAAGCTGAGAGAGAGAGCAGCGCTCCGCCCCCCATCGCCACCAACACCACCAACGCCGTCGACCTCCTCCACTACTTCCGCCATGGCTCCGAAAGCCGACAAGGGGAAGGTCGTGAAGTCGACCGAGGCGCAGCGGCTCGCAGCGCTGCGGAAGGAGCGGGCCGTCTTCCCCCCCAAGCTTGCCGCGAAGGAGCTGAGGGAGAACTACTACCTCTTCTGGTCGACGGAGACGCGCGCGCATCCGCGCACGAAGGTACTCCCCGCCGCCGCTTGGAAGAAGGCTCCGAATGGATACCCCTTCTTTGCTCTGTTCTTCTACTGCGGGCTCTGCCCGCCTTTCTCTGAATTTTTCTGCGACATCATGAATACCTACGGATTCCACCTCCTTGACTTCACCCCCAATGCCGTCCTGACCATGGCAGTTTTCGCACATCTCTGCGAAAACTTTGTCGGAGTGCTTCCCAACGTAGCCCTCTTCCGCCACTTCTTCATACCCCGAGTAGAGAGAGGAGAGCCTCTATCCGGCGGAATCGCCTGGATCTCAAGGGCCGGCAAGAAGGAAACCTATCTGGAGGGAGAATTCCGCGGCAAGTGGGAGGAGTGGAGAGCAGACTGGTGCTGGATTGACGAGGAGAACCCGCAGCCATTCACCACCCGGCGCCAAACCCCAGTAGCACGCGGCAGCGATTGGAGTGACGTGGCCCCAGAAGATGACAGGCTGAAGATTGCCGTCACCAGGATCCTGCGCCTCAGGCTTGCCGGGCTTACTGTAGGCGCTGTTGGCGCAGACTTTCTTCGCCGCCGCATCGCCCCCCTGCAGGAACGGGGGAGGCCTACTTGGGTGTTCAAGAACGCGGCAGACATCATGAGGCTGCGGCCGGGCCTCAATTTTAACTTCACAGTTCTGGAGCTCAACGCGATGTTGCAGGAGCTGTTCAGGTTGCCGAGGGGCGTCGTTCCGTTGTGCAACAATTCCTCGCTCGACCGCATTCGCGCAATGATGCCGGAGTGTGACTCGCATGGAATTGTGCCAACTTGGCAGGAGCCTGCAGACGACGTCGTGCAGCAGTTCTTCGATGACTTGGTGGAAGTGCCAATCCGCTCCGACGAGAAGGACAGCCTCACCCGCAACACCACTGATGCAGAGATGGCGCTCATTGCCACTAGGCTGGAAGAGGCAGCGGCAGCAGCAGCCGCGGGCGAGTTTGGATTCACCGTGGAGGAGGCAGATGCAGCGGAAGCGGCAAGCCGTGCCGAGCGAGGGGAGCCCGCCCGCAAGAAGGAGCTTGCCGGGCGTGACGCCGAGCCGAGCGAGCCCGCCAAGGACACGAGCGACTCGTTGGAAATCAACTCCTCTTCCTCCTCATCTTCGGGCAGCTCGCCGCAAGCAGAGCCTCCATCCCCACCAAGAAGGCGTCTCCGCAAGGCCGGTGACGTGGCGGAGCGGCAAGTGGGTCAACAGTCGCCACGCCGCGTGACACGCTCCACCGCGGCAAACACTGTTGCCGCGGGAGCGCCTCATGCTGCGACGGCAACTGGAGCGGAGTCTAGCCGGACCACCGCTTCAGTTCCTGCCGCTGCTCACGCCGCGCCGATAGCCGGAGCGGGGTCGTCTCAGACCACCGCCACTGCTCCCGCCAAGCGGCCAAGGGAAGCCTCTCCTCCGCCTCCTCGCGCCGGGCGCGCCCCAGACTTTGACTTTTCCGCGTTCAGCTCCGACGAGGAAGAAGAAGAAGAGTAAGCTTCTCTTGTTGTACTTGTAGTTCTTCAATTCTTGCTGTTTATCTTGTATCTTATTTGCTTTTCTTTCTGAATTTGTTCCTCTTTAGGACTCTGGCCCAGAGAGCGGCAAAGAGAGCTAAGGTCCCGGTGATCGTCATCGAGGACGAGCCCACTGCGACAGCAGGTGGCGTGCCCGAGACAACCTTGCCGGACCCGGCGACTTTCCTCCAGAGCAGCCCCCAGCGTAAGTGTGTGATTTACTTTCCACTGCGAGGCGCGCATGGGTACTTGTCTTTGCTGATATCTGCTTGTTGATTTGTGTAGGAGCAGAACAGCCCCACCAGGAGCCAAGGGAGAATCCCCCGACAAGGGAGAACTCTCCGGCAAGGGAGGGCTTCCCGGTAAGGGAAAAGTCTCCGGCAAGGGAGGGTTCTCCGGCAAGGGACAGCACCAGCGGCCCCCCGACGGCGGAGACCACGACTGCAGAACCCGGCAGAGGTAATCCTTTTGCTGCAAAATTTCCCTTGGGTCCTTCTTCTCTTGATCTTTCTGGGTTTTTGCTGGATTTTGTTTGACTCTTCTCCCCTTGCCGGCTGTCAGACCCATCTGCTGCGGAGCAGATGGAGACCAAGGTCGCCGCCGAAGACGTAGCCGGCGCTGGTGATCCCGCCGGTGCCGAGGCCGCCAAGGCTGCCGCCGCAGCAATTGGCGAGGGGTCTGGCGATCGTACTGACGGCCCAAAGGCCGCAGGAGCACCAGGCGCTACGCCGACCGCCGACCCGTCCGCCGAAGCCGCAGCGCCAAGCACCGAGGAGCCCCAGCCGGGCATCTACTTGAAGGCCGGCGATGACGTCTTCATCAACCTCCGCTGGGCGTCAAGCTCCAGGGCGCCGGTCGAGGGGGAGATCTTCGACGGGGAGGTGCTCGCCTCCGCTGGGTTGACGGTGGTTGACGCGCCAAGCAGCAGCAGCAACGAGTCTGAAGAGGAGCGGCTGCTGCGGAAGTTGCTGTCGCTCTATCGCGCGCGGCAAGCCAAGCTAGAGTCCCGCGAGGCACTTGTCGCGAAGGCGGGAGCAGACATTGAAAAGCGCGCGGAAGAGCTCGGGGGTTTCCACCGGGAAGCCCTCCGATCCCTGGCGGAGGAGCGGGAGCAGCTCGCTGAGGCGCAGAAGGCCTTTCTCCTCGTGAAGGCCGAAGTCGAAGAGCGGCACCAACTTGCCGCTGTGAAGCTAGCCGCGGAGGAGGGCGAGCTGGCGCAGCGGAAGGTCAATCTCGAAGCCCACGAGGAGGAGCTTGCCGTGCGCGAGGAAAAACTCGGCGGAGCACTCAAACAAGCAGAGGACGCCACCGCCGCCGCCGAGGCCGCCATGGGGGAGTTGAAGACGAAGGTGGCGCGGCTGGAGGCCGGTCTCGCCGAGAAGGGCAAAGAGCTCAGCGCCGCCAAGGTCTCCAACGTGGATCTTGAGTTGAAGCTAACCACTTTGACCAAGACTCTGGACAGCGCCAAGAAGCGGGAGGCGGCCTTGAAGGAGGAAATCAAGGGCGACAAGGCGCTGCTGGAGAGTGCTGCCGCCGCCCAGAACGCTTTCAGGGAGACTGTGACGCACTGGACGGAGAGTCTTGTGAATGCCGCCACAGACATCGACAAGGAGCTGGCGCAGTTGGGGATGGAGGATCTCGGGTATCCTTCTGACGAGAACCTCCAACCCAGCGCCAAGCTCGTCTTGTTCTTCAAGGGCGTGGCGACGGCCCTCCAGCGGCTCCGGGAGAAGATCCCGAAGCAGCTGGCCGACGAGTCGTGCAAGATCTGCGCGGGAGCTCTTCAGAAAGTGTTGATGAAGGTGGCCTTCCGCAATCTGGGCCTCAACTTCACCAATGTCCTCAAGACCTTGCCGCCGGATGCTGATCTGGAGGCGCTCAAGGCCCTTGTCGCACCCATTGTGGACAAGGTGAGCGGAATCAAGAGGATCGAAGGCGATCGCGTAGACTAGGCCGCCCATTTCTTCTTTTCTTGTCGCTGTTTGTCATGTTATGAAAACAATCTATTAGAGCCGCGACAAGCTATCTTTGTAATATAACTCTATTCTGGGTATTGATTGCAGTGTTATTCCCTTTACTTGATTCCTCCCTTTGTATGTTTTTGCCCTACGCTTTTAGGGAACTTGCCGGTGCAGGCACCTGAGCCGCGAGCGCTGAGTGCGGGACGTCAGCAGCCTGCTGGCGGTGCCGCTACCGGCAAGAAACCTTGTCGCAACTAGTTGCAGCTCACTTAAGTTGTTGAGCGGACTCGAAACAAAGTAAGGGCGCAACTAGCTACGAGTTGGTTCCACCGCGCACAGGTTTTCCATACAAAGTGCGGTCGTTCAAGGGGGATAACTTAAAATTTTAAAAATCAGATTGCTCAAACTTTGGCAACTTAGCTTTTCTGTTGTTTACTTCCCGGCAAGGCGAAACTTTCTTGAACGACGCCTGGTCCATACCATCGTCTTCTCCTTTCCCCCCGACAAACTTGTGGGCGAGGGGAACCTTCCTTTCAAAAGAAAGAAGAGACAATACAGATATGGAGCTTTACGGCTCGTTATTGCTTACCGTGGAATAAGTGCTGCACAAGGTGTCAGATCATATATGCCAAAAAATAGAAAGCATGAAATCGACAAAATGTGCGGAGCACATGAGCTTTACTTATGCACGGGGTCTGCGCCCGGCTTTGTACAAAGGATTACATGCAACAGCGGCAAGACTTGTACAAAAGGTGGTTGCCGGAACAGGTTCCGGCAACCGCGCCTTACGGGTAAAACTTACGAAGATGCTCTATGTTCTAGGAGTTGCACACCGGAATGGCGTCTTCGGTCTCAAGGCGGACAGCACCAGGCCTAGTGACTTGTTTCACCCGGTAAGGGCCTTCCCACTTCGGCGTCAACTTGTTGGAATTCTTGGCGGACTGAACACGCCGAAGAACAAGGTCGCCTTCCTCGAGACTTCTGGCATTAACTTTGCGGCTATGGTAGCGGCACAAAGCTTGCTGGTAGCGAGCAGCTCGCACAGCAGCCTGAAGACGGTCTTCCTCAAGGAGCAGCGCGTCATCTTGTCGCAGCTGCTCTTGCTCAAGCTCATCATAAGCGAGCACTCGAGGTGAGCCGTATACGAGTTCCGTGGGGATAACTGCCTCTGCTCCATAGACTAGAGCGAAAGGTGTCTGGCCAGTGGCTCGATTTGGCGTCATCCTGATCGACCAAAGAACCACCGGCAGCTCCTCGATCCAGTTTCTTCCGCACTTGTGCAGCTTGTCGAAAGTTCTGGTCTTGAGCCCGCGCAGCACTTCAGCATTTGCCCTCTCCGCTTGACCGTTGCTTCTCGGGTGAGCAACAGAAGCGAAGCAGACCTTGGCGCCAAGATCTTGGACGTACTGCATGAAGGTGCGGCTCGTGAATTGTGTACCATTGTCGGTGATTATCCTGTTAGGGATCCCGAAGCGGCAAACAATTGACCTGAAAAACTTGACTGCTGACTGTGTTGTCACCTTCCTCACTGGTTCCACTTCCGGCCACTTTGTGAACTTGCCGATTGCAACGTACAAGTACTCAAAGCCCCCGACAGCTCGGGGAAAGGGGCCGAGGATGTCGAGCCCCCAGACCGAAAATGGCCAGGATAAAGGGATCGTCTGGAGAGTTTGAGCTGGCTGGTGTATCTTCTTGGAATGGAACTGGCACGCTTCACACTTGGTTACTTGTGCAGTTGCATCATGGAGGGCTGTCGGCCAAAAGAAACCTTGCCGGAATGCTTTGCCGACAAGTGCTCTTGCGCGAATGTGGTGACCACATATGCCTCCATGTATCTCTGCCAACAGCTTTTGTCCGTCTTCCCGGTGAATACACTTCAATTTCACACCGTTGAGTCTTCTTCTGTACAGTGTCTTATCGACAAACTGGTACATACTTGACTGCTGGGCTACTCTTTCCGCTTCTTCTTGCTCTTCGGGAAGTTCTCCTGTCTGAAGGAAACGGACAATCTGCTGTGCCCATGCTGGAGCTTGTGGCTCGACAACAAGGACTAAAGGCAAATCTGCTGCTGCGGGAACATCCGCTTCTACGGCGAGAACCTGCGGCTCTGCCGGAGCTTGACGTTCCCCGGCAAGCTTGCCGGAGCAAAACTTGCCGGGAGCTTCTGCTTCAACGGAACAAACCCTGGGGTTTGCCGGAGCAGACTGCTCCTCAACGCTCTTGACGTTGATCTTGGGGACTGCTGCGGGAACATCCGCTTCTACGGCGAGAACCTGCGGCTCTGCCGGAGCATGACGTTCCCCGGCAAGCTTGTCGGAGCAAAACTTGTCGGGAGCTTCTGCTTCAACGGAACAAACCCCAGGGCTTGCCGGAGCAGACTACTCCTCAGCGCTCTTGGTATTGATCTTGGGGACCTTCTTGGCGGCGGCTTCGGGAAGCTCTGCCGGCAAATAGTCACCAGAAATCAACAACCTCTTCTTGCTCTGTCCAGTTGATGGCGTTACGGACGGCTGAGTCAGCTTGAGCACAAAAATCCCTGGTTCCGCAGGTAATTTAAGTGCGGCGCATTTAGACAGGCCATCGGCAATGGCGTTCTGAGCTCTTGGAACATGCTCCATTTGTAGGCCGTCAAAGTGCTCTTCTAGCTTTCTCACTTCGTCAACGTAAGCTTCCATCAAAGGACTCTGATAGTTCTTGTTTACTTGGCGGACGACAAGCTGTGAGTCACCCCTGACAATGAGCTTCTTGATCCCAAGGTCTGCCACGATCCTGAGACCGGCAAGCAAGCCTTCATACTTTGCAGTATTGTTTGTTGCTTGCTCCTTGGGAAAGTGCATCTGGACGCTCTCCGGTGGGTGCGACAAGCAGCATACCAGCGCCGGCGCCTTGCAGCGAAAAGGCACCATCAAAGTACATCAGCCACTCTTTGCTTGCTTCCTTGACGGGGATGCTCGTTTCTGGAATTTCTTCATCTGGTGTTGGCGTCCATTCTGCTATGAATTCTGCCAATGCTCTGCTCTGGATAGTTGAAGTACTTTCAAACTTGAGGCCAAAGCTTGACAGTTCCAGTGCCCACTCAACAATCCTGCCTGTCGCTTCTGGATTCTGTAGTATCCTCTTCAGCGGAAAGCGAGTGACAACTGTGATCTCATGTGCTTGGAAGTAATGGCGCAGCTTTCTCGAGGCCATGAGAAGGCCGAAAAGCAATTTCTGCACGCCAGAGTACCTTGACCTAGCCCCCTGCAGAAGGGAACTGACAAAGTAAACTGGGCGCTGCACCATCTTCTTCTGTGTCTCCTCGTGCATCTGCGTAGATCCATCTTTGTCGGGACCAGAGCTTGTCGGAGAAGCTCCCTGCTTGTCGCTGGATGTGCTTGCCGTGGTTGCTGGCTCGTCATCTGCCTCCCTCTCTGCTACTAACACAGCACTAACCACTTGATTGGTTGCCGCTATATACAGCAGCAACTTCTCTTGTGGCTTAGGTGCGACAAGTATTGGAGGGGAGGACAGGTATCTCTTCAAGTCTTGCAGCACAGCCTCCGCTTCCGGAGTCCATTTCATTAGACCTGCCTTTTTCAATAATTTGAAAAACGGCAGGGCGCGCTCAGCAGACCTAGAGATAAACCTGCTGAGAGCAGCCACGCAACCGGCAAGTCTTTGTACATCCTTGACGCGCTTTGGTGCTTCAATCTGCTCAATGGCCTTGATCTTGTCGGGATTGGCTTCAATTCCCCGCTAAGACACAAAGAACCCGAGAAGCTTGCCGGAGGGGACTCCAAACACACACTTCTCTGGGTTGAGCTTGAGGCTGATCTTGCGCAGATTTGCAAAGGTCTCGTCTAAATCTTGAATCAGAGTTGCTCTGTCCTTGCTCTTGACCACTATATCATCCATGTAGGCTTCCACATTTCTATGTATTTGCGGCTCAAGGGCGACATGGACTACTCTTGCAAATGTTGAACCAGCATTTTTTAATCCGAAAGGCATCCGTATGAAATAGTATGTGCCACATGGAGTAATAAATGCGGTCTTCTCCTCATCCTCTTCTGCCATGAAGATCTGATGATATCCTGAGTATGCGTCAAGAAATGAAAGCAAATCACATCTGGCTGTGGAGTCAACAATCTGGTCAATGCGCGGCAAAGGAAATGGGTCTTTGGGACAAGCTTTGTTAACATCGGTAAAATCGATACAAAGTCTCCATTTCCCGTTTGCCTTGCGCACGACTACAGGATTGGCCAACCACGTAGGATGGAGCATTCCTCTGACAAGGCCTGCTTCTTCCAACTTCTTGATCTCCTCTGCAATGAATTCTTGGCGCTCCACTGCTTGTTTCCTGACCTTCTGCTTGACGGGCCGCACATGAGGACAAACGGCAAGGTGGTGCTCAATTACTTTCCTGGGAACACCGGGGATGTCAGACGGTTGCCACGAAAACACGTTGACATTCGCCCGCAGGAAAGCAATGAGCGCGCTTTCCTATTTAGGGTCGAGAGTGGCGCTGATGGTGAAGGTACCACCAGTGCCGTCCTCCTTGGCGGACACCTTCTTCATCTCTGGTGGAGCTGCCATCGTCTTCTTACACTTGCCGGTGGAGCTCGATGGTGCGTCCTCGACGGCAGCGCAGCACTCCGAAGAGGTGCGCTTGCCGGAGTGGGCATCAGAACTCTTGCCGGACTTGGTCTTCTTCCCCCCGGGTGCTTCCGTGGCAAGTGACTCACGTTCTGCTGCGGCTGCTGCTTCCCAGTAGATCTTGTCGGCACAGATAAGTGCATCCTTCTTGTCGCCAGGGACAGAGATGACGCTTATCAGGCCTGGCATCTTCAGCATGTTGTATGCGTAGTGAGAGGCTCCCATGAACTTGGCGAGTGCTGGACGGCCAAGTATCCCATTGTAAGGTAATGGAATATCGGCAACGTCAAAAGTGACCCTCTCAGTCCTGAAGTTCAGCTCGCTGCCAAATGTAACTGGCAACGTGACTTTCCCCTTCGTCTTGCTCCTTCCCGGGTTGATTCCTTGGAATGTGCCGGTCTCTTCGAGCTCGCTGTCAGGGATCTGGAGTTTCCGGAGTACAGCGGAGGAGATCAGGTTCAAGCCGGCCCCGCCGTCAACTAACATCTTAGTGACCTTGAGGTTGCGGATAGTTGGTGAAACCAACATCGGCAAGCACCCGACCGCAGTTATGCGATTAGGGTGGTCCTCAATGTCAAAGATGATAGGCGTGCTGGACCATTTCAGAAGCTTGCGTGACTCGACAGGTGGCTCCGCTGCATTGACTTCCCGCACCCACTGCTTGAGCTGGCGGTGCGAAGTATGCAGAGAAGCACCACCGTCAACGCATAAGACCTCTGTGGCTTTCGGGAACTCCTGCTCACTGGTCTCGACATCATCCATGTCTTCGTCGTCGTCGTCTTCATCGTTGTCGCGGCTGCGGGGAGGTCTATCTCCTTGCCGCTGCTTGGCCTTGCCGCGGCGTCCTCCCCGGCCAGCGCGCTTCTTACCAGATTCTCCAGCGCCTCCTTGGGCCCTCTCCTTGTCTCGCCGCTCGTACTCAGCCTTTTGTTGCTGGACAAGCTGCTCGACCTTCTTGCAGCTTTGGAGGTCATGGCCCTTGGTGCGGTGAATCTTGCAGTACTGCTTGTCGATGCCGTCCTGCTTGTCGGCGACCGCCACAGCCTGACAGTTGGTGCATGCGGCAACCTCCTTGCCGGAGCTACCAACTTTGTCCTTCTTGGCGCCACCTTCGTTGCCGGACTGCTCAACGACTAGCACCTCTTTGCCTTTCTTCTTCTTGTTCCGCCGCCGGTTTTTCCTTGCCGGGGCGGCATCCTCGCTGTCAGATCCTCCTGGTCCTGCATTCTCTCCAGGGAGTCTCCTCCCTTCCTCAGCACGTGCACACTTGTCGGCCAGGGCATACAGCTCACTGACGTCTCTGATCTTGCACATCTCCATCTCTTCCCGCATCCTGCGGTTACGCACGTTCTGATGGAACGCGCTGATGACCGCGGCAGGGTGGACGTCTGGGATGTTGTGCTGTACACGGCTGAATCTCTGAATGTACTTGCGCAGAGGCTCTCCTTCCTTCTAGGCGAGCAGATGAAGGTCACTCTCTTGGCCATGAGGTTTGTGGCCGCCTGTAAAGGCGCCAACAAACTGATGGCATAAATCTGCCCAAGAGGATATGGAGTTGTCTGGCAAGTGCATGAGCCAGGACCTGACGTTGGGTTTGAGCACCAGCGGGAAGTAGTTGGCAAGGATCTTGTCGTCCCGCCCCCCAGCAGCCTGTACCGCAATGGTGTAGATGCTGAGGAACTCCGACGGATGCGACTTGCCGTCGTACTTCTCTGGTACATCTGGCTTGAAATTCTTCATGCTGGGCCACTGGACTTGCCGCAGCTCACGAGTAAACGCAGGGCAACCTACCGCGTACAGCAGGTCGCCTGGTTCCCCTGGCGCATGCATGTCAACAGAGGGCCCAGCGCGCTGGTCTGATTGACGTCGCGCTTCTCTTCGGCACTCGATGCGAGTACGAGCGTCTTCTTGCTGTCGTTCGTGAAGAACTTGGTGCTGATCGCGGCGAGCTCGTGGATCTGATGACGCGGTGGAGTCGCTATCGAGGTGGATCCGGCGAGTCGGCGATCTTGGCCTTCGGGGCGGAGAGTGCATAGAGGTTGCACCCCCACCGGTTTTGTCGCCACCGGCTCGTGCCTGGCTGACTGGCTGCGGCTGCGACGTGCTCGGCTGCTGTTGAGTTTTGCCATTGGCGAAGCCGATGAGACTCTGAATGGTAGCCCTCCAGTC
The DNA here is from genome assembly GCF_003073215.2 of Triticum urartu. Classification (NCBI taxonomy): domain Eukaryota; kingdom Viridiplantae; phylum Streptophyta; class Magnoliopsida; order Poales; family Poaceae; genus Triticum; species Triticum urartu. The sequence continues at coordinate 521,434,863 of NC_053023.1, forward strand.
ATCGATCTTGTCTGCCGTTGGAGGGTAGTCTAGGAGCAGTTGAGCTCGCGCCAAAGCTTCTGCTGCAGTGGCGGGTGGTGGTGGCGAACGGTGCGAGGAGCGGGATATGCTCGGACTTCTAACCACGTTAGAAGGAGCAGTATCCCGTCTAGGCGACCGTGTCTCGCTCGCGCCAGCATGTTGGCGTGCATGGTGGTTCTGAGCGCTCCGAGATCCACCAGCTCGATCTTGGTCTAGCAAACGCATGGTACCGTGAGTACCATGACGCTGCCGGTCCCGCGCCTCCTGAGACGGGCGTGGTGCATGTACAGACGCCGAGGTCTTGGAGTGCACCCGGTCGTTGTGGGAGCCGGCTACGCCGCCGATGGGCAGCGCAGCCTTGTCCTTGGACCTGGCAGCACCGCGAGCTCCCTCTTCGACGCCCGTTCTTCCGCCGGCGTCTGCACCACCAACCGTTTGCTCTGGCGATGGTGGGCTCGGCGCGGACGGAGCAGCTGCCTCCGAAACCTTCTTCTTCAGCGGTATGTTGATGAAGATGATGAAGATCTAGCTCGCGAGAATGTCGGATCTGGTTCACACAACTTTGATGCCCCCTACCTGGCGCGCCAAAGATGCTGGGGTACTGATCCACGGGCACCTATGGGACCGGCGGACCGGATCCCTTTCGGTTCGGCGGGGGCGGAGATCGTGCAAAGAGCAACTCGAGGCGATACACGCGAGCGATTTACCCAGGTTCGGGCCGCACGGATGCGTAAAACCCTACTCCTGCTTTGTGGTTTGTACTGATTTCTGGCTCAGGAGCGCGGAGTGCTACAGTACACTTCAGCAGCTAACGAGACCGAGCGTGAGTGTATCTGAGCTAGCTAACCCCCCTCTACGTTGCGCACGGGCCTCCTTTTATATGCTCAAGGGGTCACCGACAGGTGGCAACGGAGGCAAAGGGTAGAAATGGAAAGGTGCTGCGGTAGGCACAGCTACCTGCTACAGTGTATCATACCTAACCCTGACGGCAGGGGACAAGGGCCTTAAATGCCCATCTGCGTCGCCTAAACAGTGTAAAAGGGACCGTCAGGGATGCCACCGCTTGCCACGATGGCAAACTTGTCAGCGCCGCTTGCCACCGCACGCCGCTGGCTGCACAGCCTCCCGACACGTACGCCTGGAAGGCCCCCAGAGCGACACGTTGGTGGATGTGCTGGAGCGCGGGCCCAGAGAGGTGGCTTGCCGCGGCGAGCGCCTTGTCGCTGTCGTTGTCTTGTCGCGTCCGGGAGCTTGTCGCTCACCGGGCCTTGCCGGGACGCGTGGTGCGCTGCGGCAAGTTTCTTGAAATGCCTTGGGTGGCCTTCCCGGCAAGCTCCTCTTGCCGGTGTCTTGGGATGCTTTTGTTAGCCTTCCCGGCAAGCTCCTCTTGCCGGGGTCTTGTCTTCTTGGCTTGGACACTTTGTTCTTGAATGGCTCCAAAGGAACCACGGAGGACCTTGGCGGTCACCCGGCAAGCCTTGCCGCGGGATGCTGCGACTGCCCGTGCACAAGTTCGGGATACTAGGGTACCCCTACTCTAGTACACCGACATTCAACACCCATGGTACAATATTGAAGTCTTGCTGAAGAGGATGAAGGTTGGGCGGGAAATTATCCATAGCCACTGGCCTAAAGTTGCATGGACATTCAACATCACTGAAGACTCAATATTTTCCTTCCACTTCTACAGTTTCCCAGATGAGTTCATGTGTCTATTTACCTTGCATGATGCTACTTTCCAAAGGTTTCTGATGTTGCATGTGAAACTTGGTGTTGTTGTGTAATGGCGTAACTGAGTGCTGAAGCTATCTGATGTAATTCGACTATGAAATCCTGGTTGCTGTTATATGGATATGAAATATCTGATGTGTTTTATAAGAAATATCAATTTGATTAGTACATGGATTATCAATAATAGGCTAATTACCCTGCTTATTGGGGTTTATTGCAGACGGTTACTCAGAAAACACCGTGGGCGATGAAATCAAACAACCCGCATGGTTTCTAGAAAGTAGGCGTGTTCAACCAACTAACAATCACACACGGCTTCCGGCAGTGAACTGTTTGTGTTAGGCCACCTTGCACAAACGTTTCCACACAAAGAAATCTGTGTGATATACATACCTACGGAAATGTTTTTCTAGGATTCACCGTGTGGGATGTACATACCTACGGAAATGATTGGGATTCGATGCCTTGCCCGATCGCACACGAGCTCATTTGGTGTCCCAGGAGGGCCTATCCCCGACGGTTTCTGGGTCGTGTGGGAAGGACCCCCTGCTACCTCTTGAGCACTGCGTTGGTTTTTCCCTGAAGAGGAAGGGATGATGCAGCAGAGTAGCGTAAGTATTTCCCTCAGTTTTTGAGAACCAAGGTATCAATCCAGTAGGAGGCTACGCGCGAGTCCCTCGTACCTGCACAAAACAAATAAATCCTCGCAACCAACACGATAAGGGGTTGTCAATCCCTACACGGCCACTTACGAGAGTGAGATCTGATAGATATGATAAGATACTATTTTTGGTATTTTTATGATGAAGATGTAAAGTAAAATAAAAGCAAAGTAAAAAAGCAAAGGAAATAACTAAGTATTGGAAGATTAATATGATGAAGATAGACCCCGGGGCCATAGGTTTCACTAGTGGCTTCTCTCAAGAGCATAAGTATTCTATGGTGGGTGAATGAATTACTGTTGAGCAATTGACAGAATTGAGCATAGTTATGAGAATATCTAGGCATGATCATGTATATAGGCATCATGTCTGAGACAAGTAGACCGACTCCTGCCTGCATCTACTACTATTACTCCACTTATCGACCGCTATCCAGCGTGCATCTAGATTATTAAGTTATGAAAACAGAGTAACGCCTTAAGAAGATGACATGATGTAGAGGGATAAACTCATGCAATATGACGAAAACCCCATCTTTGTTATCCTCGATGGCAACAATACAATACGTGCCTTGCTGCCCCTACTTTCACTGGGAAAGGACACCGCAAGATTAAACCCAAAGCTAAGCACTTCTCCCATTGCAAGAAAGATCAATCTAGTATGCCAAACCAAACTGATAATTCGAAGAGACTTGCAAAGATAACCAATCATACATAAAAGAATTCAGAGAAGATTCAAATATTGTTCATAGATAGACTTGATCATAAACCCACAATTCATCGGTCTCAACAAACACACTGCAAAAAGAAGATTACATCGAATAGATCTCCACAAGGGAGGGGGAGAACATTGTATTGAAATCCAAAAAGAGAGAAGAAGCCATCTAGCTACTAACTATGGACCCGTAGGACTGAAGTGAACTACTCACACTTCATCGGAGAGGCTATGGTGTTGATGTAGAAGCCCTCCATGATCGATGCCCCCTCCGGCGGAGCTTCGGAACAGGCCCCAAGATGGGATCTCATGGATACAGAAAGTTACGGCTGTGGAATTACGGTTTTGGCTCCGTATCTGATCGTTTGAGGGTACGTGGGTATATATAGGAGGAAGAAGTACATCGGTGGAGCAACAGGAGGCCCACAAGGGTGGAGGGCGCGCCTGGGGGGTAGGCGCGCCCCCTACCTCGTGGCCTCCTCCTTTGTGTCTTGACGTAGGGTCCAAGTCTCCTGGATATTGTTCGGTGAAAAATCACGTTCCCGAAGGTTTCATTCCGTTTGGACTCCGTTTGATATTCCTTTTCTTCGAAACCCTAAAATAGGCAAAAAAACAACAATTCTGGGCTGGGCCTCCGGTTAATAGGTTAGTCCCAAAAATAATATAAAAGTGGATAATAAAGCCCAATAATGTCCAAAACAGTAGATAATATAGCATGGAGCAATCAAAAATTATAGATACGTTGGAGACGTATCAAGCATCCCCAAGCTTAATTCATGCTCGTCCTCGAGTAGGCAAATGATAAAAACAGAATTTTTGATGCGGAGTGCTACTTGGCATAATTTTAATGTAATTCTTCTTAATTGATGTATGAATATTCAGATCCGAAAGATTCAAGATAAAAGTTCATATTGACATAAAATAATAATACTTCAAGCATACTAACTAAGCAATTATGTCCTCTCAAAATAGTAGGGCCAAAGAAAGTTCATCCCTACAAAATCATATAGTTTAGTCATGCTCCATTTTCATCACACAAGAATGCTCTCATCATGCACAACCCCGATGACAAGCCAAGCAATTGTTTCATACCTTAATAATTTCAAACTCATAAACTTTCACGCAATACATGAGCGTGAGCCATGGATATAGCACTATGGGTGGAATAGAATATGATGATGGGGGTTATGTGGAGAAGACAAAAAGGAGAAAGTCTCACATCAACAAGGCCAATCAATGGGCTATGGAGATGCCCATCGATTGATGTCAATGCAAGGAGTAGGGATTACCATGCAACGGATGCACTAGAGCTATAAATGTATGAAAGCTCAACAAAAGAAACTAAGTGGGTGTGCATCCAACTTGCTTGCTCACGAAGACCTAGGGCACTTGAGGAGGCCCATTGTTGGAATATAGAAGCCAAGTTCTATAATGAAAAATTCCCGCTAGTATATGAAAGTGACAAAACAAAAGACTCTCTATCATGAAGATTATGGTGCTACATTTAAGCTCAAGTGTGGAAAAGGATAGTAGCATTGTCCCTTCTTTATTTTTATTTTTTTATTTGGACTTTTTTGGCCTTTCTCTTTTTTTATTTGGGACAATGCTCTATTAATGATGATCATCACACTTCTATTTATTTACAACTCAATGATTACAACTTGATACTTAGAACAAGATATGACTCTATATGAATGCCTCCGGCGGTGTACCGGGTTATGCAATGAACCAAGAGTGACATGTATGAAAGAATTATGAATGGTGGCTTTGCCACAAATACTATGTCAACTACATGATCATGCTAAGCAATATGACAATGATGAATGTGTCATGATGAACAGAATGGTGTAAAGTTGCATGGCAATATATCTTGGAATGGTTGTTGAAATGCCATAATAGGTAGGTACGGTGGCTGTTTTGAGGAAGATATAAGGAGGTTTATGTGTGAAAGAGCGTATCACATCACGGGGTTTGGATGCACCGGCGAAGTTTGCACCAACTCTCAATGTGAGAAAGGCAATGCACAGTACCGAAGAGGCTAGCAATGATGGAAGGGTGAGAGTGCGTATAATCCATGGACTCAACATTAGTCATAAAGAACTCACATACTTATTGAAAAAATCTACAAGTCATCAAAAACCTCGGCACTACGCACATGCTCCTAGGGGGATAGATTGGTAGGAAAAGACCATCGCTCGTCCCCGACCGCCACTCATAAGGAAGACAATCAAATAACACCTCATGTTTCAAATTTGTTACATAACGTGTACCATACGCGCATGCTACGGGACTTGCAAACTTCAACATAAGCATTTCTCAAATTCACAACTACTCAACTAGCACGACTTTGATATTATTACCTCCATATCTCAAAACAATCATCAAGCATCAAACTTCTCTTAGTATTCAAAACACTCATAAGAAAAAATTTATTAATCTTGAACACTTAGCATATTAGGATTATTTAATAAAATTACCATGCCATTTAAGACTCTCAAAATGATCTAAGTGAAGCATGAGAGATCAATAGTTTCTATAAAACAAATCCACCACCATGCTCTAAAAGATATAAGTGAAGTACTAGAGCAAAACTATATAACTCAAATGATATAAGCGAAGCACATAGAGTATTCTAAAAAATTCCAAATCATGTATGGCTCTCTCAAAAGGTGTGTACAGCAAGGATGATTGTGGTAAACTAAAGCAAAGACTCAAATCATACAAGACGCTCCAAGAAAAACACATATCATGTGGTGAATAAAAATATAGCTCCAAGTAAAGTTACCGATAGAAGTAGACAAAAAGAGGGGATGCCTTCCGGGGCATCCCCAAGCTTTGGATTTTAGGTGTCCTTAGATTATCTTGGGGGTGCCATGGGCATCCCCAAGCTTAGGCTCTTGCCACTCCTTGTTCCATAATCCATCAAATCTTTACCCAAAACTTGAAAACTTCACAACACAGAACTTATAGTAGAAAATCTCGTGAGCTCCATTAGCGGAAGAAAAGAAAAGACCACTTCAAGGTACTGTAATGAACTCATTCTTTATTTATATTGGTGTTAAACCTACTGTATTCCAACTTCTCTATGGTTTATAAACTATTTTACTAGCCATAGATTCATCAAAATAAGCAAACAACACACGAAAAACAGAATGTGTCAAAAACAAAACAGTCTGTAGTAATCTGTAGCTAGCGCAAGATCTGAACCCCAAAAATTCTAAAATAAATTGATGGACGTGAGGAATTTATCTATTAATTATCTTCAAAAATAATTACCTAAATAGCATTTTCCAAATAAAAATGGCAGCAGTTCTCGTGAGCGCTAAAGTTTCTGTTTTTTACAGCAAGATATCAAGACTTTCCCCAAGTCTTCCCAACGGTTCTACTTGGCACAAACACTAATAAAACACAAAAAACACAACCTAAACAGAGGCTATAAAAATTATTTATTACTAAATAGGAGCTATCGTTTAACGCCCCTAGCTAGGCATAAAAAGCAAGGATAGATCTAAGTATTGCCATCTTTGGTAGGCAATCCATAAGTGGATCTCATAATAGATTCATAAGGTAATTTAATTTTCTTTCTAGGAAATTGTTCCGTGCCTTTCCTTAACGGAAATTGGAATCTAATATTTCCCTCCTTCATATCAATAATTGCACCAATCGTTCTAAGGAAAGGTCTACCAAGAATAATAGGACATGAAGGATTGCAATCTATGTCAAGGACAATAAAATCTACGGGGTACATAATTCCTATTTGCAACAATAAGAACATCATTAATTCTTCCCATAGGTTTCTTAATAGTGGAATCCGCAAGGTGCAAGTTTAGAGAGCAATCATCAAAATCATGGAAACCTAAAAAATCACACAAAGTCTTTGGAATCGTGGAAACACTAGCACCCAAATCACATAAAGCATAGAACTCATGATCTTTAATTTTAATTTTAATAGTTGGTTCCCACTCATCATAAAGTTTTCTAGGGATAGAAACTTCCAACTCAAGTTTTCTTCATAAGATTGCATCAAGGGATCAACGATATGTTTAGTGAACGCTTTATTTTGACTATAAGCATGAGGAGAATTTACCACGGATTGCAACAAGGAAATATAATCAATTAAAGAGAAATTTTCATAATTAAATTCCTAGAAATCCAAAATAGTGGGTTTAGCAACATCTAGGGTTTTAATTTCTACGATCCCACTTTCATCAATTATAGCATCAAGATCTAAAAACTCTGAATTCTTGGAACGCCATCTAGGTAAAGGTGGATCATATTCAGTCCCATCATTATTAAGATTCATATTGCAAAACAAAGATTTAATAGGGGACACATCAATAACTTTTAGATCTTCATCTTTATTTTCATAGGAACTAGAAGAACACGCTCTTATAAAGGCATCTTTCTTAGCACGCATCCTAGCGGTTATTTCTTTGCACTCATCAATGGAAATTCTCATGGCTTTGAGAGACTCATTGATATCATGCTTAGGTGGAATAGATCTAAGTTTCAAAGAATCAACATCAAGAGAGATTATATCAACGTTCCTAGCCAACTCATCAATCTTAAGCATTTTTTCTTCAATCAAAGCATTGAAATTCTTTTGCGAAGTAAAAAATTCTTTAATATTAGATTCAAAATCAGAGGGCATCTTATTATAATTTCCATAAGAATTGTTGTTGGAATTACCATAATTATTAGAGGGATTACTAGGATAAGGCCTAGGATTAAAATTTCCTCTATACGCGTTGTTACCAAAATTGTTCCTACCAACAAAATTCACATCCATAGATTCATTATTATTCTCAATCAAAGTAGACAAGGGCATATCATTAGGATCAGAAGAAACACTTTTATAGCAAATAATTTCATAAGTTCATCCATCTTTCCACTCAAAACATTAATTTCTTCTATCGCATGCACCTTTTTATTAGTAGATCTTTCAGTATGCCATTGAGAATAATTAACCATAATATTATCTAGGAGTTTAGTAGCTTCTGCTAAAGTGATTTCCATAAAAGTGCCTCCGCGGCCGAATCTAAAAGATTTCTAGAAGCAAAATTCAATCCGGCATAAAAATTTTGTATAATCATCCACAAATTCAAACCATGAGTAGGGCAATTACATATCATTAATTTCATCCTCTCCCAAGCTTGTGCAACATGTTCATAATCAAGTTGCTTAAAATTCATAATATCGTTTCTAAACGAGATGATCTTAGCGGGAGGAAAATACTTAGAGATAAAAGCATCTTTGCACTTATTCCATGAATCAATACTATTTTTAGGCAAATACGAAAACCAAGCTTTAGCACGATCTCTAAGCGAAAAAGGAAATAGCTTCAATTTAACAATATCATTATCCACATCTTTCTTCTTTTGCATATCACACAAATCAACGAAGCTATTTAGATGGGTAGCGGCATCTTCACTAGGAAGGCCGGAAAACGGATCTTTCATGACAAGATTCAGCAAGGCAGCATTAATTTCACAAGATTCAGCATCGGTAAGAGGAGCAATCGGAGTGCTAATAAAATCATTGTTGTTGGTATTGGTAAAGTCACACAATTTAGTGTTATCTTGAGCCATCGTGACAAGCAAGCAATCCAACACACAAGCAAACAAAAAGCAAGCGGGCAAAAAGAGGCAAACGGGAAAGAGATGGAGGATAGAGAGAGAGGGCGAATAAAACGGAAGGGTGAAGTGGGGGAGAGGAAAACGAGAGGCATATGGCAAATAATGTAATGCGAGAGATAGGGATTGTGATGGGCACTTGGTATATTGACTTTTGCATAGACTCCCCGGCAACGGCGCCAGAAATGGCTCGTTGTCGGGAGTCAGATCTTGACTTGCGCGAACCTCCCTGGTAACGGCACCAGAAATCCTTCTTGCTACCTCTTGAGCACTGCGTTGGTTTTTCCCCGAAGAGGAAGGGATGATGCAGCAGAGTAGCGTAAGTATTTCCCTCAGTTTTTGAGAACCAAGGTATCAATCCAGTCGGAGGCTACGTGCGAGTCCCTCGTACCTGCACAAAACAAATAAATCCTTGCAACCAACGCGATAAGGGGTTTTCAATCCCTACACGGCTACTTACGAGAGTGAGATTTCATAGATATGATAAGATAAGATTTTTGGTATTTTTATGATGAAGATGCAAAGTAAAATAAAAGCAAAGTAAAAAGCAAAGGAAATAACTAAGTATTGGAAGTTTAATATGATGAAGATAGACCCGGGGGCCATACACTACAAAAAAAAGACACATCCGTGACATTTTGGGCTGACCGAAATTTTTTTCTGTCATACATATGACACTTCTATGATGATAATTGTGACAAAACCCGGTATCATCATAGATGTGGTGGGCTCCTACTTCTATGACAAAAAAATCATGACAGAAAATGGGCTTTTCATCCTGGGCGGGCCGGAGACGCAGCTGCATGATTGGGTCGTCCATGACGGACAAAAACCGTGGTAGAAGCGAGGGCGAGGAAAATTTCGAGGAGTTCCCTGTTACGGTGGGAGGTCGGGGGCCGAGAGATGCGCGTCTCTCGTACACGTACGCGCGTGTGTGCGAGGCTTTGGCTCTAACTGAACCCGAGCGAGGCGTTGGTCTCTAACTGAACCCGAGCGATCAATCGATGGCTGTTAACTGAACCCGATCGAGCGATTCCTTCGCTACTGCTGCTAACTAAAGCCAATCGATTGGATGAACAGTGCGGGGGGGGGGGGGGGGGGGGGGGGGTTGGATGAATAGTGAGCGGTGGCGTTGCCTCTGGATGAATAGGACCCCGTGGTGTGGAGGGCTGGATGAACAGTAGACGGTGGAGGGGTGCCCGTGGAGGGGTGGTTGAACAGGACCCCGTGGTGTGGAGGGCTGGATGAACAGTAGAAGGTGGAGGGGTGGTTGAACAGTAGCCAGTGGAGTAGCGCGCGGTGGAGGATGGATGAACAGGAGCCCGTGGAGGCTGGAGGAGGTCGACGGTGGAGATGAACAGTATCTCGTGGAGTCCCGTTTTGCGGTACGCCACACCCCTCCCGATGAACAGGACCCCTGTTTCGATCGTAGGAGGTTTGTTCCGTCCGTTTTGCGGTACGCCACACCCCCCCGATCAACTGGACCCCCGTTTCGACCGTAGGAGGTCCGTTTCCTCCATTTTTCGGTACGCCACACCCCTCCCGATCAACAGGACCCCCATTTCGACCATAGAAGGTCTGTTTCCTCCGTTCTGCGGTACGCCAGGCCTCGTTTCCATCGCCTATTCCATCCAAGCCCTCCCGATGAACACGACCACGCATTCCGTTCTGACCCAGCCGGTTGGCTCCCACACGTTCTGTTGCCTCCCGATGAACACGACGCATTCCGTTGCCTCCCGATGAACACGACGCATTCCGTTGCCTCCCCATGAACACGACGCATTCCATTGCCTCCCCATGAACACGACAACGATGCTATTTCTCCGTTCCGACCCAGCCATGTACACGAGCCCTGGCCGTACGTATGCGCGAGTAGGCGTTCGAGACCCTGCCCGTATGTACACATACATGGCCGTATTTTCTTTCTTGCACCCTGGCCGGTGTATGTACATGTACATGCTACGTGCGCGCCTCTACTACGACACGTGCACGCCTCTACATCGACCAGTATGTACGTACATGTTCACGACCAGAATGACAACGCTACATACGCTTCGACCAGGTGGGTCCCGACTGTCAGGCACTTCCTTGCCTGCGAAGATGTAGCTGGTGGGTCCCAACAGTCAGGGGGGCGAATCGTTTTGTCTTTTTTGCCTGGATGCACTTCCTTGCGTGCGAAGGTGTAGCTGCTGGGTCCCAGCAGTCAGGGGGGCGAATCGTTTTTTTTGCCCGGACGCACTTCCTTGCGTGCGAAGGTGTAGCTGGTGGGTCCCAACAGTCGGGGGGTGAATCTTTTTTTCGGACGCACTTCCTAGCGTGCAAAGATGTAGCTGGTGGGTCCCAGCAGTCAGGGGGGCGAATCGTTTTTTTTCTTGGACGCACTTCCTTGCGTGCGAAGATGTAGCTCGTGGGTCCCAGCAGTCAGGGGATGAATCATTTTTTCGCGAAATACGGTGGCCCGTCCGGTGGGTCCCCGCTGTCAGGTGGAGGAATAAATATTTTGCGCGTAATAAGGAGGCACTTCCTTGCGGCTGCCGTGGACCCAGCTGTCAGCCTCTCCACGTACAGTCCACGTCTGATGGAAGTCATTCCTTGACCACGTTGACCACGCCACGCCGACAGCACCAGGGCGGTGGACAATGGCGAGGCCTAGGAAGGGGATGACGCGGAGCCGGGGAAGACGCGGTAGTGGATGCACACGCGGAGAGGAGAACGAGGGTTCACTGGTTCGGCTGCGCTGCCGTCACCGCAGAATAACAGGGGGTGTGGGTGAGTGGAGGGATGGCCTGGCCAGCGGTGGGAGTAGTAGGGTGCGGTGAGGCCTCCGCGGCAGCACAGCCGGCCACGGGGGTCAGGAGCAGGCGGCACGACCGGCTCTGCTTTAGGCGGCTGGAGCAAGAAGACCAGAGGTTGAAGAAGCACGACGGTGAGGCCTAGGAAGGGGACGACGCGGAGCCGGTGAAGACGCGGCAGTGGATGCCCACGCCGAGAGGAGTATGAGGGTTCACTCGTTCGGCTGTGGTGTGAGGCTGCCGTCGTCGCAGGGCCTGGCCAGCGGTGGGAATAGTAGGGGGCGATGAGGCCTCCGCGGTAGCACAGCCGGCCACGGGAGGCAGGAGCAGGCGGCACGACCGGCGCTGCTTTGGGCGGATGGAGCAAGAAGACCAGAGGTTGAAGAAGCACTACGGCCGTTGGATGGACATCGTACGGTCACTGCAGCTAGAATTGTTTATATTGACAAAGCCCTTGGTACGTCAACTTAGTAAGCCCACAGGCCAGCTTCCGAAATGGTGCGCCCCAAATGTCAGGGGGAGGAATCATTTTTGGGGCGGGTGAAGCTAGAATATCCGAGACTGAAGAAGAAGCACGGCATCCGTTGGATGGACATCCAACGACCACTGCTGCTAGAACTGTGTGTTGACTATAAGTTGACAAAGCCTTGCATACGCGTCAACTCTGTTTTTTTAGGGGACGCGTCAACTTAGTAAGGCCAGAAGTGTCTGGCAGAGAACTTATAGCCCATTTGAGATTTGTAAGAATGTGTAGCCCATTTTTGAATTCTAATGGAATTTACTACAGCCCATTTACAGTTTGTTAAATGTACAGCCCATTTCAACCAACCATTCAAAACAGAATTCAATAAAATTTCCCACATTTTGATGGGATCCAAAATATTTTTATCCCGAAATTTCTAGTCAGATTAAATACAATTTCAATATAAATTTATATTACGTAAAAATCCAACAAAACATTGCGCTCGCAACAATTACTGAAATTAAAATTTTCAATATCCAAAAATAATATTTTATAAAGTAATCACGTGCTTGGTGCATTTTTTATAGTTACTGCCCAGTTTTTATAATTACATCCCATTTATTATTTCTTAAAGCTCATTTTCTTGTTAAGCCTAATGCATCCCTCCTAGGAAAGATTTACAGCCCAGTGGGGCGGAGAATAACAACTTGACCTTGCCTGCGTATTCCTAAAAAAAGTATAGCTGGGCTAGCCATTTTCATCTTGAAAAAAATTAATATCTGGGCTGGATATCTGGCCTGGGCTAGACGGGCCACAGCCCACCCAGTTAATGCCTGCAGCGATGTTTTTGTTGTTGTTCAGAGGAGAAAAATTAATATCTGGGCTAAACATCGAAATACTCTACAGTGCTCACACCTCAAAAACACAAATACTGCTCGAGCTGCTTGGTCCCAGCTGTCGGCTGCTTCTTGTGCAATTCTCTCGTTTATTGACTAGTCCCTCCTTTCCGGTTTATAAGGCTCAATTCAAAAATCTCACCAACCAAGGTAGATGATGAGTGGTGGAATATTTTTTCTAGTTTGCAAAAGCACCCAATTAATGCTCTTGTTTTCCTCAAAAAATTATGTTTACGAATGCATTAATTGCAATGCATGCATGCATAAAGTGCATGCATTGGTCAGTTTTCTCTTAATACTTGCACGCAATGATTTAATGCACCTTGAAGTCTGAACATGTGATGGGGAACAACCAAATTGAGCCTTATAAAATGGAAAAACTAAAATTTTGAGATAAGCCCTATAAACCGGAAAGGAGGCAGTACTACATAGGTTGACAATGGTGTGGGACCATGATGTCAGCAAACCAGGAGGAAGCAAAATAAATTATAGTTATATATATAATAAGGAGGCACTTGCATACGTGAGGCTATGGACCTGGTGGGTCCCCATTGTCATCCTCTCCAAGTAAAGTCATCTCCTCGCCCGCGCGTGCTTTCCGCCTGAAACAGTCAGCGTCGCCCTCCCCGCTTCCCGGTGCACGCGATTGCTCCACCTTCGAGCGACAAAAGTGTCGTCCGTCCGTCCATCTGCTGCCCACATTAATGATACGCGGTTGCCGAGGCGGCTACTCCGGCGCCACATGTCCGTCCCTCCGCTCGCCCACCATTGCTATATAAACTGCTGCACCGGCCATAGCCGCAGTCATCCGCATCTGTTCCGTTTCTCCTGTCCACACCACTACTGCCCACGATGGCTTCCTCGTGCTCCAGCGCTCTTCGGGACGGGCCGACGACGGACCACAAGGATATGGCAGCCATTGCTGCCGACCGGCTGGCCGGCAGGCAGCCGGAGGATGACGACGTCCCAATGGAGAACATGGTAGTTGACGATCCGGCGCCAACCCCCTCCTCTGCGCCATCCTCTCCGGTGCATTGCACCATGACCATCGGTGAGGCCCATGCCCAATATATGGACAGGGTGAGGTAGATGCGTGAGGAGCAGTTCCGGGAGGCGCAGGCCGACGCCGCCTACAACCACCATCTCCTCGAGGATCACATGCAAGCGGAGGAGCAGATCGCCGCAGAGCGGGCGTAGCAGGAGGCGCTGCTGGACTCGTACCGCTCCGCCCGCAGGGGCCACCTCGAGCGCTGGCGGTACCTCATGCAGGTAGCGGAGACTGCGGCCGCCTACAAAGAGGCTAGCAAAGAGGGCGATGAAGCGGGCGAGGCGCTGTTTGGCGAGACCAAGGACGAGGCAGAGGACAATGCCGGCTCCGACGAGTCCGCGCTCCGCTGGCGTCGACGAGGCCCTACTCTGCCGAGGCCCCGCGGCGCCAACAACGAGGTAGAGGACACCGCCGGCTCCGCCGAGGCCCCGCCCCACCAACAACGAGGCAGAGGACACCGCCGGCTCCGCCGAGGCCCCGCCCCGCCAACAACAAGGCAGAGGACATCGCTGGCTCCGCCGAGGCCCCGCCCCGCTGCCAACGAGGCTGCACCACACAGAAAATGAGAAGAGTAGAACATGGTAGGTCACCACCGCTCGGGTCCAAGTAAGGCCACCGCTGCTACCCTCCAGTTGAAGCCAAGCTAGGCGGGTTGACCATTGACGGTCCGTTAGCTTCTTGGCGGCGACATGGAGTCGGAGAGCTGCGCTAGAGAAGAACGCTGCTTCTACTTAACTACTGGTGCAGTTGGCTGACTGGCACGTGGGCCCAACAGGCCACATGTCAGTTACGCAACTGCACCTGCAGTTAAGTCACTGAAGCTTCTGTTCGGCTCAGCGGGACACAGGTGGGTAGCTTCGGTTAATTAATTATACCTCCAGTGCACCCCTTTTTAGTTGAAGAATGTATGAAATGTAATGAAATGCGGCATGTTTATATGAAATCCGATCGTGTATGAATGAATTTATTTTGATTAGTTCAAATTCCTGTATCACTGGCATTGGATGAACATGCAAAACAATACGTACTAGCATTATTCCCAGGGTGACCACCTCGTTTGCAGCAGTTTCACATGTACTCCCTCCGGTCCTTTCTAGTCTACATACAAGTTTTGTCTGCAGTCAAAGTATCTCTACTTTGACCAATCTTATACAAAAAAGTATGCACTTTCACAATGTGTGAAGTAAAAAGGAACATAAGGAGTACAAAGAGTTTGAGCAGCTTTTTAGCGTTTCTGTACATTGCAATCAAACACACGGGCCTGGCAATTCATAGAGAACATTCAAAACAATCGATGATTATGCATCTCAGCGACTCACATGTCAGAGGCAATATTTACTTCAGAACTAAAGAATAAAGAAAAAATTGATCGACGCTGCTAACAGCAAAGGGCGTCCCATTCGAAAATATCAAACGCATGTCTTGCTAAAATCAATGAGCAAAATTTGACAAGGTTGTCCCATTCCAAAATATCAAATACCTACGATTGTGGAATGGGCAGGGTTTGCCATCAGTTCAGACATTGACATGGCACCTCGTGCTAAATAAACCAGCTGTTCCTTTTGTGCAGTTCCACCAAAATCAACCAAATTCGCGTGTAGCTTGTATGATTTCGCCCTTATATGTTGCAACGCCTTGAACTTATCGGCACCTCCTTTCTTGTGGTGGAAATGAATGATTCGATGTATTCATGAACATTTTCTGCAGTTCCCATTGAAATCAAGCTGAGCATCCCTATTTGCACAAATACAAAAAAGTGATTAGTATAAAGCAAACTGTACTATGAATTGACAGTTTCAACAGGCACATACATGGTCCATGTAGAGCACACTTTTAGAAAAATGGAACTCACCAGAAAGAATCCTAGAACAACATTGTACTCGCGCATCAAAGCAAAGAGATGGAGATTTGTCGGTCCTTCTGAGCTGAAGTTAGTTTGGTATTGTGGGGAGTAACGTAACCATCCTTCAACTGCTCCTTCTGATGAGAATATAGATAGGGCTTCTTCATCCTGGCATAATCGGAACTAGTCACTTCACGTACTCCATATTCTTCTTCAGAGGAAGATGATCCTGTTGTGCAAAGACAAGAGGACTACTAAATGCTAGCATCCCTGTTTGCTCGAAAAAAGGAAAGGAAATATTTAAAACAACACAGATGAAGCACTTCTCAAGGACAATACCACTTTTTCATGACAGTATCTAAACAGTAGCACAACACCAATAGAGATGACAAAGCTCAATCATATAGAGGAAATCAGTGGGCGAGTACCAACCTTTGTCAGGAGGCTTATTGTGTAGAGCATACAGATGAAGCACTTCTCCGGAACCATCTATTGCTATCTACGGTGGTGGCCATGCTTACTATATACTCCTCGATTAGTTTAATGTTTCCAACATCTTCTTGTGCCGTTCCACTAAAATATATGGTATCTTCAAAGAAGATCCATGTTTGCACAAGTTGAGATAATTACATATTACATTAAGAGTGGCATCAAATCAGTGGCAAAACAATTGCTCGTTCCAGCCATAGCAATAAATTAAGATGCAAAACTATATCATTACTTGTGTCATCACAGTTCCAGTGCTTCATTACAGCACCGGGAGTTGATTTTTGTTTTTCGTCCGCTTGTTCTTCCCCTTCATCACTTGGTTCAATAACAGACAAGCTTCTCCTTCAATGTAAGATTTGGCATGTCAATTAGGGAGCAGAAGTACAGTACTAAACTTAATTTTGTGATGAAAGTGGCAAAATACAGGCCAACAGTTGTGAAATATCCTTATCTTACCTCAATGGGATATTACGGTGCACATACAGACTGCAAGTCTTGTCTCCATTTGTGCAGTTCACTCAAATCAAGCAACATTATCATACAAGTAGCACAACATATGAAAGCACACTGCAGAATCATGTGAAAGAAGGCTAGTACTGACCTCTCATGATGCGGAATTCAAACAACTCACAAGAAGAAGATCTAAACCAAATTTGCCTTAACGGATAGGAAGTAAGATCTCCTCTTGTGCAGTTCCACTAAGATCAAGCAATAAAGCAACGTTGTCGGTGTGACATTTTGGTTGAACTGCACAAAACACTCTTAAAACAAAAGTGTTTTGTGAAGTGCAACAAAAGGTCACAATGGCAACAAGGTGAAGCAGATAACCCTCTTTACACAGAGGTGCAAAGGAAACAATTAGTGGTCAATAACGGTGGATGACACAGAAGGCAACAAAAAGAAGCATCTAGCTTATCTAAATGGGAAAGAAAGCAAGACAGTAGCATTTCTCAAACGGTGGCATTGATTAATATTAACATAGAGATTATATTAACAATAAAATTCGTTAAACATGTAATTTGCTTTTAACTGTGGCATTGCATCAATTTTCCAGCGGCATTATTAGAGGGTGTTTGTTTACATGAACATTTTGGTGTAGGGACTAAAAAAACTCCATGTCAGTCCCATCTAAACCAAACAGGAGGGACTTTTAGGGACTAAAAGTGGGCATTTGGGACTAAAGAAAGAAGACCCCGAGGGAGTCTTTTTGGGACTTTTTCCAACAGTTGCCCCTGCCACGCATCACACCTTGTCTCTATTAGTTCATTACTAGGGGTAACATGGTCTTTTAGCATGTCATTTAATAACCTCTAGTCCATGTTTAGTCCCTAGAACCAAGCAGGTAGGGACTAGGGAGTTTTCAACCAAACAGGGCCTTAGATTAACAACAGCTAATGAGTTGCACGGGACAGTGGACGCACCAGCACCATGTGCATCTACCGATGTACTGTGGTCATGCACAGTCTATTGCAACAAAGAACAAACAACCAAGGAGCATTTGTGTTGGTCCCAGTTTTGTTATCTTTAGACACATTTCCCTATGTGAGCGCAGCAAATCTAGTCCTGCTCAAACTCTACAGCCTTGTCCCTTCCTTTCCTTTTTGAACTAGTACCTTCGCCCCTTCCTTTCCTCTTTGAACCACGTCCTAGATTTATGCGATACAACTTTCCCACTACTTTCCCCCATTCCTTTCCTCTTTGAACCACGTCCTAGATTCATGCTATACAACTTTCCCCCCTTCATTTCCTCTTTGAACCACGTCCTAGATTCATGTTATATACGACTTTTCCCACTACTTTCCCCCACTCCTTTCCTCTTTGAACCACGTCCTAGATTCATGGTATACATGCAGCTAGAGCAATGCATGTGGAGTAAGTAAATTATACCTTAAGGTTCTTGGGGTGTGGTTCAGTGGGCGACGGGATGACGGCGAAGAAGAAGGGGTCGGAGGCTCTCCTGCGTCGCCGCTAGGTGGAAAGTGAACAGCTACGCCGGTAGTCCCCCGACGGCGACAGCGTTAAGCCTCCTTCCCTTCCCGGCGGACGGATCCTGCCGGCTCTTTGAGCAGCAGTGAGGGGAGAGAGAGGCCAACGAAGTCTTGTTTAGATCTGGAGAGGGCAAGAGAGTGTGAAGAGAGCAACTACTCCCTCCGTTCCAAATTACTCGTCGAAGAAATGGATGTATCTAGAACTAAAATACATCTAGATACATCCATACTTGCGACAAGTAATTCGGAACGGAGGGAGTACAAGCGCAGAGGCTCCAGCGGGAGAGGGCGAGAGAGTGTGAAGAGAGCAACTACAAGCGCTGAGGCTCCAGCGTGTATATATATACTGCAGAGAGAGTGTGAAGCGTGCAAACCTTAGAAAACATTTTGACCAGTCAAAGAATCCTCCTGGCACAAATTATGCTCAAGTGTAGTTATCGAACCCGAGACCTCAAGTTAGAAGGTGCAACGGGACCAAGGTGCGTGTGTGTGTGTTTAACAGCACGTGTGTGTTAGAGAGAGCGACAGATCGACCTACTCCTACAGAGAGATGTTGTGTAGTGTACGATTTTAGCTGCGAGAGTCGGTGCATCCTCTCGTTTCCGGGCGTGTCCGGTAGGGACATGCGGACAGCTGCCACGCCCGCTCCTGACCAGCCTGGCCCACCCAAAGCCCCTCCATCGCCCCCGCGCGCTTCCCGCCTGAAACGGTCAGCGCCGCTCCAAAGAATCGGTGCTGCATTCATGCCCGGGCAGAGCGGACGCGACCTCTCACTGGCGCAAGAGTGATGGTTACTGCTGGGTCTATGTGATTTGACGGCTCATTGGTCTTTATTACTGAGGTGTTAGGACTGCTGGATGTCCCATGCTTTCGGCGAAAGGAGGTACTACTACTAGATTACAATTTTCTCCATTCTTACAGCGGAGGCTTGCAAGAGCAGTGAAAACACGCAAGCTCAGTGATTACATGGCCCACCTCACACTATCACCGTGCGACACCTAACTCTTTACATAGTACTCCCTCCGTTCCTAAATATTACTAGATGAGTCCCCGCGCGTTGCTGCGGAACAGCAGTATATCTCTCTACGCAAAATTATCGATTTCATAGAACTAAAAAAACTCTATAACCGCATGACAAATGTGGTAGCCGAACTAAATAAACTCCCATCATCATTTAGATCATCCCACGTAAGGAAAAATGACCAGCCAACTCCTACTGCATAATGGGATTATATTTTTCTTTTTGACATGTTAATGGGACTTAAAAGCTCACTTACATGCATGCTACCGGTGCATGCTTGCATGCAGACATGTTGATGTGATTTAAAACCCACTCACATGCATGTGCCACGGTATTTCTGCATGCTTGCATGTGGCTTAGTGCGGAGCCTCTCAACGTCTAGATCAGACGGCTATTATGGACTGATTTACTTCATCTAACGGCTACATCAATTTTGATGATGTGGCTCAAGGAGAGGATAGAGAATTCCTAGTAGTGGGGGCTAGCTATTACTAGTAGATAAGTCTTTGTAGAGATTCCACTACATACGGAACAAAATGAATGAATCGACACTTAAAATGCATCTATATACATCCACATGTGGTTCATGGTGAAATCTCTACTAAGACTTATATTTAGGAACGGGGGAGACAGCGTACTAAGCAAGCTTCTCCTTGTTCCGCGAGTTGAGGGGACACATCAAAAGTACTCCAGTGTATAGAGCCTTGCCTCTAAGGTAGGCCCCACATGGTTTGCCTCTTTTTTTAACATAACACGTCAAGTCGCAATTTGTTTGTTCACCCGTGGTAGACGATCCTCCCTCCACCAAGTGGACAACCAGTACACGTGCCAAATTACCACATGGGCTGCCTTTTTCGTACAAAAATGAGCTCCACAGTGTACCCGCGCGGGTGTGGTTGGGAAAGAGACGGGAGTACGTGCGCCGTGCATGCACCTATTCTCTTTGTGCACGTCCCCCACCTACGTGGGTGTGTGTGAGAGATACAAACCGTGTTCATGAGTGTTTTTTTGGGTGGGGTGGGGTGGGGGTTGATTTCATGAATTATTTGTGGTAATATGTGTCAATGACATCTCAAACAAAATTTTGGATGCAATGTGTGTGAAATGGAGGCCTATCCATATCATACATAGAGGGTCGGGCAATCCACGAGAAGAGAGGGAGGGGTCATAGCTATCGATAGAGTTGAAGAGAGGATCAAGTGGGTGGGTGCGGGATCGATGAAGAGAGCCATCGAAATTGTGTGTGTGTGCAAGTCAAAGATATAGGGCGATCGGCCTACCGGAACGTTAGAGGGCACATGTCAAGTTTGTGTGTGGTAGGGAGACATGACTAGAGCGCTCGATGTATCGGTGTGTGTAGGGGGGGTGGGGGGAGGGGTAGGCAGAGGCCTAACTATAGAGGTAGAATGACTCGTATATGTGTTGAAAAGGAGAGACCCAGCTATGTCTTGAGGGAGATTGGTCGACATCCATACATAACTGAAGGACGGGAAATATGATGGGACAGAGAGAGAGAGGAGAGAGAGAGGGAGGGAGAGGGAGGGAGAGGGGTAGAGTGTTGGATGCGTGATGGAGTTGCTTCTCGAAGATGGTGGGAGAGGCCTACTAGACAAACTGAGGGTGGAACTGCAATGTTATCAATAAGAGTGGGGATGTGCTTCTGTGTGTGCATGTGCGTGATAGATCTGTCGGGACGCATCCATGGATGATGAAGGGGAACCATGTGTTTGGTAAGCAAACCTAACTAGATCGGTAGATCAATTGTTGTTTGTCGGAGGAAGGGAGAGACACAACTAATGAGGTAGATCGATTGACGTGTGGGTAAAAACAAGTTATAAGGACCTAGCTAGCTATATGTATAGCGAGAGATCGGTCGGTGTACGTCCATTGTTAGAGGCAAATAAGGCCCAGCGAGACGGATAGACAGAGAGAATGGAGCTAGGAGGTGGTGCGAGAGGCCCAACTACTAGCTAGATACGGGGAGGAGTGTGCGGTTGTGAGATTGATGAAAAGAGGGGCGAGAGTTTACATGTGTGTCTGACCGTATGAGAGACACGAGGCAAGGACACATAAAGGAGGAGATTCAAGGTGTGTGTGTGTATGTTGTAGGCAGGCATCGCTGGAGAGGTTTATCGATCGGTGTGTGTCAGAAAGGAGTTGTGGAGACTCTGGGAGAACGACCTAAAGAAAAAAATGAATGTGCCCGGTGTATAGAATGCTGAGGGAGGGGGAGGGCGAGGAGGGCGTGTGCATGCACGAGAGAAAGTTAGTGGTAGCTACAAAGGTTAGAGGATTGTGTGGGTGTAAGAGACTAACAAAGATCATAATTTGATATGAAAGCGGATTCATATATTTGAATAGGAGATCATAGTGTTTTTTAAACATTGCATGCATGAATATAGCGGTGATACACGTGCTGTGCACCTGTTATACCATAATGTGATAATGCATGACGTTTGCAACTCACAGCTAAATACCGAACAATCTAAACCATACTATACATCAAACAATCTCACATTTTATTTGAATTTGTGATAATGTGTGGTGTTTGCAGCTTACAACTAAATATCGAACAATCTAAACAATACTATATATCGAACATTCTCACATTTTATTTGAATTTGTGGTAATGTGTGGTGTTTGCAACTCACATCTAAATACTTGTAGGCGTAGGGGCGGGGCACCATACATAATGTGATAAACACATTATACATATGAGACATGGTTTAGATTATGAAGATCTAGCTAGAGCTAGAAATGTAATGTGACTTGAAATCAAAATAAAGTGGATTCAAAAAATCTAGTTCGAGTTCAAATAGTACACATAGTTCATATGTAACTCGAGACTAATCATGTGGTGTGCTGTGAAGATAATACACAAACGATGGTTTAACTTGACAATAATGATGATTGTAGATCTTATTAAAATAGAGAAACGAATTCAAATGCTTTGACTTCACAACAATCATTACTGTAGATCTTATTCAAATAGAGAAACGAATTCAAATTTAGTTCATATTGAAGCGGTAGTATATATGTTTGGAATGCACTAAAACGTTCATTTGAGTAGTAGGTTGCATGCATTATACACGTAGCGAAATATTTTAATTGAACATAAAATGAATTCAAAGTTTTGAATGACATTTGTAGTGCGCATTGATTTGGTACAGTACACATTAGGCTTGTCCAGAAATTTCAACCCGCGCCTTGTTAGCCCGAAATATTTAAGATATATCTTTGTCTCGTTGTGCTCCAACAACTCCCTCCATCTCAACCCGCGCCTTGCTATTCCGAAATTACAGCGCGCGCAAAAACTCCCACCTCCTGTGAAATCCCGACACGCGAAATGCCCGTCGTACCCCTGAACCGAAAGAACCACCTCAAATCGGTGGGGGTAGTTTCGTAACTTACCCCACATTTCAGACAAGCGCGTCTCTAAGCCATGGTTCCCCACTACCATCCCATCCGCCCACCCATTCGTACACCGAGGCCGCGAAAACCCGTGACGAAACCCCACACCCTGCTCCATCCGCCACCCACCCGGAGCCTCTTCCCCGATGACGTCGTCCACAGCAACACCTCGACGTCCCTCATCCATCGTACCGGATGAGGATCCGTCGTCGATCTCATCGTCCCGCCGGTTCAGCCACCCCGTCCTCCACCTCCAAGGAGCTGCCCCGATGTTCCCCTCATCTTTCATGCCACCTCCATTCCCACACCGCCGTCTTCACATACACCACCGGAAGAGCATCATCATCACCGTTTCCTCGGATGAAGCTGCGGGCTAATCGGCGCCACCAAAGAGGTTGTACACTAATCGCCGCATTT
Source organism: Triticum urartu (assembly GCF_003073215.2). Taxonomy (NCBI): domain Eukaryota; kingdom Viridiplantae; phylum Streptophyta; class Magnoliopsida; order Poales; family Poaceae; genus Triticum; species Triticum urartu. The sequence goes on from NC_053023.1 coordinate 521,457,992, forward strand.
TCTTCTTGATTCGATCTCACGGTGCTGCCGGCGCTCGGTCCCGAGCCGACACGGCGCGGCTCCATCCACGGCGGTTTCGCCGGCCACTTCCTCCATGGAGTCGCTCCCTCGGAGGTGACGTCCACATCAGTAGGAGCTGTTGTTGCTTTAGCTCTCGCTCGCGTTGCTGCTCTGCTCTTGCTCTCGGTCCCCTGCCTGGTCTCCTCTTGCTATTGCTCTTGCTCGCGCTGCTGCTCTCGCTCTTGCTCTTGCTTGTGATGCTGCTCCGATTTAGCTACACTTCAGTCGACTGAATCGACTTTTGGGTCAGTCGATTTTCAGGGGGTAGGGGGTTCGCCGGGGTGAAGGAAGAACCATCCGCAGCGGGGAGGGGGGCTCGCCGGAGAGGTACCCCACTATCTATCTTAGGGTTCAGGATGGGGGGTGGTCGCCGGCGGTGGCGGGGCGTTGGCGGGGCGGTGGCGTGGGGATCGTCGGAGAAAAAGCTCGGCACGGGGGACCTAGAGGGATGGCTGGGGCGGCGGTGGACCGGCGGTGGGGAGTGTTTTCGGGGCGGGCGGGGCGGTGCACCGCCGGCCGCGGGCAGCGGGGGGCTGCTATTTGGCCGGTGGTGGCTGGCGGCTCAGGGGGGTGGAGGTAGAAGATGAACCGCAGGCCCTTGATTTCATATCCAACGGCTGCAAAATTGACTGACCAAAGATGAAAAAGCCAGTCGACCGACGTGTAGCCTCACCTTGCTAGTGCGTTCAGTTTCGACAGCAAAATTCAGTTTCGACAGCAAAATTCAGTTTAGACAGTTAAGTTCAGTTTCGACAGTTAAGTTCAGAGATGAGCAGCTGATGTATTTTACATCTAGCACTTTGTGGTTATGTATTTTACGTCATGTATTGGAGATGCTATTAGAATTCCACTCAAGTTAACATTGTTCGTTGTCTCTCTTGTCCTGCTTCAGCATCGGCATCGTACAACTCACCGGAGCTGCTCCAACGACGAAACCCTCCATCACAGCGGAGCAGTACCTCGAGCTCCATCTCCAGACGCCTAAGATCTTCTTCCCCTCCTCCGACAGCAAAGTCAGCCGGAGCATCCTCACCGGCCAACCCAATCACGCTGAGATCGACATGGCTTCGCCAAAGAGGTTGTACACTTGTTGCATCTCTTTTTTACTATACATGTTATATATATTATCCACTGAGCACACTGATTTGTTCCTTTAGTGTCTCCTTGAAAGAAAAAAATGTAGGAATTTTAATTTTCACTTGTCCTCCTTTTCAAATTCCTATTCATGAAGCACAAGACTAAGAGATAGTAGCATAATAGCATTATAACCGTACATTTTCTTGTGGTTTAACTTAATCTCACCATGCTTCTTTGCATCCTGTGATCTTCCGATTGTTGTGAATCAAACACCCAGATTGGCAGAAATCTTGTGTTTTTAAATTCTCTGTTTTGCACGTGCATCCCTATCCTATTCCTGTCTATTTCCTATCCATGCATTGTTGGAATCCTCCAATTCAAACGAGCCCTTACAGAATTACTTCTCTTACAGATAGTTGTCAAAGAAAACCTTGCGTGGTTTGTCCCGCTCCTGCTGCACCGTCGTCCACCCCAGCTCAGCTGCTCCAATGACAGAAGGGTCCAGCACAGTAGGAATCCGACCTCCAGACTGTCTTTCGCCGCCTCAGATCTTCTTCCCTGCCGCTGGCAGCCATGAAAATTGCATTACCATCATCAACCGAGCAGATGACCTCGAGGACTACACGGGTCTGCAAGAGAGGTCGCACTCTTTCATGTCTGCTTACGTTATGCATCGCTTAATATTACATTCTACTTTATCGTCCTGTTCACCGATTAGACTTTGAGTCAGCTCCAAACTGATGGTCAAACTTGAGTTTTTAAATGGTTGTGGGGTACATATCGGGGCCGCTATCAATAGTATCTATCTACTATCTGGTTAATCTCCGGTGTCTACTATGAGTTTCATGTTGGGTGGGAAACAAACAGTAAAGAAGCCATTATCTGTATTTTTTAACTGAAGCCATTATCTGCCTGCTATTATTTGTTTTGGGTCTATCCACAGGTTGCTACCATCACTCTAGATTTCTGCATGCACTCCTTACATAATCTCACTATGTTTTATTCCTATGCATGACAGTTATTGTAAACAATGGAACTGAACATGTAGAGCAAAAGAGACGAGCCTTGCGTGGCAATAAAATTTCATGCAGACGTCGCTCCATGGTAGGCGCAAAGGCAGCCCCCCTCCATGCATTTCGGATTGTAATTGAGAGGAAGATATCTGTTCTGAGGGGGATTTAGAAGGAGAAGACAACTCCTATTTACCCCCTGAGGTCTTCGCTCTTACTTGGCATGCTGATGTTGGTTATATCATGCATATGGTGTATTGCATTGCTTACTTTATACATCAAATATGTCATCTGCTTAGTTTAGACATCCTTTGTGCGAATGCCATCTATTTAGTTTATTCATCGTTTATGTGAATTATGCAACGCCATCTTGTTTAGCCAGGCATCATATATGTGAATTTTCCAATGCCATCCTGCTAAGCCAGTCATCTTATATGTAAATTATATTAGGCCATCCTTTTTTCGTTACATATTACATTTGTCAACAATGTTAGTACATTCAACTGCTCTTCGTGTGCATCAGCCATTTGACACGGTGATGGCAAATTCTGGAGTGAAAATAAGGTCTTCAGAGCAGACTATGCTATCTGATGAAGCACATATCTCGCTGGTTACGGATAGCTCCTCAGAGGAGGATTCAGAGACAGATGACCAGTCCTATCCCCCCCTGAGGTGTATGCTCTAACTTGGCAGGGTTATGTTGCTCATATCATGCGTATGGTGTCTCGCATTGCTATGTCATTTGATTAGTTTAGACATGATTTGTGTGAATACCACCTGTTCAGTGTCTAATTACCATATATGTGAATTATGCATTGCCATCTTGTTGCAAGACATTATATATGTGAATTATACAATGATATCTTGTTGCAAAGGCATTATATATGTGAATTATGCAATGCCGTGCTGTTTAGCCAATCATCATGTATGTGAATTATATCATGCTATCATTTTTTTGTATTACGTGTTCCATTTGTCGACAAGGTTTGTATATTCAACTACTCTTCCTGTGCATCAGCCATTTGAAGCGGTGATGGAAGTATCTGGAGTGAAAACAAGGTATTCAGAGCAGACAATGCTACTTGCTGAAGCAGACATCTTGCTGGTTACAGAGAGCTCCTCAGAGGAGGATTCAGAGAATGATGACCAGTCCTATTTCCCCCCTGAGGTCTATGCTCAAACTTGGCAGGGTTATATTACCCATGTCATGCATTTTGTCTTGCATTACTTAGTTTTTACATCATATATGGATTGCCATCTGCTTACTTGCTTACTATATAAATCATATATTTGAATTATATCATGATATCATGTTTACATAGTACATACACATCATCTATCTGAATTATGGCATGGCAACCCATTTAATAAAGACATCATATAGTTATATCATCTCATCCTGTTTAGTGTTTACAGTCATCATATTTTGAATTATGGCATTCTATCCGTGAATGTATGTGAATTATGGCATGCCAACCTATTTAATAAACACATTATATAGTTATGTCTTATCATCCTGTTTACATAATCTCATATTTTGAACTATGTCTTTCCATCTTTTTTAGTTAGCCCTCATAATGTGAAATTGTGTCGTGCTATCCTGTTTAGTTAGCCATCATATTTGTGAAATTGTGCCATGCTATCCTGTTTGGTTAGACAAAATAAATATGAATTGTTTCATGCCCTCTTTTATTCCCCACTATCCATTGCACCTGTCTATCATACAATGTCTATACTTTCAATTACTTTTCTTGTTTATCAGCCATTTGAATTGGAGAGCGTGATGGCAGTATCTAAGGGAGTAACAACATGGTCTTTAGAAAAGATAGTGCTACCAGTTGATGCAGATAGAACCACGGTTGTACTTGCCCAAGGACCAGATCCACCACACATAACCCAGACTCTCGCGGATTGTACCCCTACCTAGTTGGACAGAGAACCAGCTACACCCCTTCTAACCCCAACCCCGGCAGATAGTAACCCAGTTCCAGTTGACACAACACCATCTCCACCACAGAGCACCCAAACACGAGCAGTTAGTAAGGGAACTGCAGTGCCCAAAGCACGAGGACCACCACTCCGAATCCCAACTCAACGCTTAAAGGAGAAGAAGATTTGTTCTCAGGTCAGGTTATGTAGCTATGGTTCATACTCCTTTGCTCTTGCATTACTGTATTTACTCATACCAATTATTTTCAAATTTGAAGGATGGAATTGAAACTCGAATGGCGCAATAGGTATGTTTTAAACATGTTTCTTTAACTGGTTTGCTGTTGTAACCTGCTCTATGTTGATTTCAGTTTCAATTGAATAAACAGTTATGTTCTCATGTCATGCACATTACAAGTGTTGTTATTGATCTATAGTTACCCACACTTATATTCTGTCTATTCTGCTTTGTCTTGAACAAATATTATTTGAACTGTGTCTCTATCTTGATTTGGCAACAAAAACTAGAATGATATAGACCATAAAGTGACCATGGTACATAGATATATGTTTGTTTCATGCTGTTATTCTGTCCACTTTACTACTGAACTCATTTACCAAAATGAGTTTCATATACAACATGGTAAACATGTGATGTGTCTGCTTGTTTCTATTTTAGAATGCAGAAAAAATATTGGAGAACAGTACTGCGTTATCCAATGGTAAAGGAAGTAATGCAGATAAGGTTCAAGATAGTGAGACATCCCTGTTGGTCTCCAAGAACGCTGATAAAAACTATCTTGACGACGGTGAGGGAACCCAAAAGTCCTGTCTTGATGTAGTGTTCGAGTTACTGGCCACTACTGCTGGCACAAGCTCTTCAAACTCGCTGCCTAAATCAGTTCGTCTTCTTGAGTCTCAACTTCAAGTTGAGAGACATCGATCAGATGTGCTGCGACAGGAAGCTGAAGGACTGAGGAAGTCCCTGCAGAATTCAGATGCATATTTTCTGGTGCAACAGCAAGCGCTGGAGGATTTAAGCGCCAAACAAGAGAAAGTTAATAAGCTTGCTAAGCATCTTGCCAGCATTATGGGTACCCATGATATTGTTTCTTGAGATCTTCTGAAGTGGTTTCAGTTCTGGATTTGTTTTGCTATGGCGTTTATTTGCGCTGGTCGCCAACTTTGACAACCAGTGTACATGATTGTTTCTTTGTTCCCTATATTTGCACTGGTGGCGAACTTTGATGCCCAGCGGATGTAATATGTGTAATAGCCGTGGTAGCCTAGCGTTAGTTGCTTGCTTATTTATTTCCTTGTTGTCTTGTTTATTTGTTTGCTTGTAGTCATTGCAGTTCTTTTTCCGCGGTTCGCTAGTGGCTGCAATAACCTACTTTTTAAAACTAGGCCACAATAACCATGGGCTAATATTTACTGTAGTGACACTGGGCCTCCTACTGGCCGTAGAAACAGTGGGCCTTCTACGGGCCATAGAAACAATGGGCCTTCTGCGGGCCGTATCATCAATGGGCCTTATATGGGTTGTATGATCGATTGGCCAAACATGGGCCAAACAGACCGCATTATGGCCGTAAACGGGCTAGAGTTGGAATCATCCATTCATGGGCCGACCATAACGGGCCATCATTAATAGGCCATATTTGATGACGCTATGAAAATGGCCCAACGTATTAACGGACCACAAACGGGCCGACTGTAACCACGGGTTGAATTTGGCCCACAAGCAGAAAATGATAGTAATGGGCCGTAAGTAAACGAATGCTGGAAATGAGCCCAAAAATAAATGGGCTCTGAGAAGGCCGAAAGATAACATGGGCTGGAAACGGCCCAACGGAATATCGGGCCGTTAATGGGTATAAAGTGATACACTATTCATTACGGGCCAGTTTCACCACGGGTCGTTAATGGGTGTAAAGTGATACACTGTTCATTACGGGCCAGTTTCACCGTGGGCCGTTAATAGGCCAAGAGTTACATAGGGCCTCATATGGGCCGAAAGAAGTCATGGGCCATACATGGGCCGGAAGTGAAAACGGGCTGGAATCATATTGGGTGGCCCAGATGACGCTACTGGGCCTAATTCGGATATGGCGTAGTGGGCCTTGGGTTAGCGGGCTGTAAATGGGCTATATGCGAACAGGCCGTTAACATGCTTTACATGGGCCAGCCCACCACCTTTTGACCAAGTCTAATGGGACGGCCTTTTCACAGGAATGGGCCTCTGTTGGGCCATGCCACGTGTCGGCGTATCATAGGCGCCTTCTGTCCAATGAGTGGATGACATTTGTCCCAACGATGAGCCGAGACGTGTTTCCTGCAGCCAATGATGATTTTACACGTGGAAAATCCCCATTGGTCAGGGCTGTTAACGGGTTATCGGATCCAAAACCCAACCCGATATATTAATAGCGTTCCGTTACGGTGGATGCCACATGTCGGTCACCCTTGACGAAAGCACTTCTGTGACGCGGGATTTATCGTCATGGAAGTGGACACTTCCGTGATGATAATTTTGGTAATGTCATGGAACACTTCTACGACAGCACATGTATGACTATCTTGATTCTGTCATAAAATTGTCATGGATGTACATGCATGACAGAAAATGCGACCTACTGTGACAAACACGTATCATCACGGAAGTGTATTTTTTGTAGTGATAGTTTCACTAGTGGCTTCTCTCAAGAGCATAAGTATTCCACGGTGGGTGAACGAATTACTGTTGAGCAATTGACAGAATTGAGCATAGTTATGAGAATATCTAGGCATGATCATGTATATAGGCATCACGTCCGAGACAAATAGACCGACTCCTGCCTGCATCTACTACTATTACTCCACTCATCGACCGCTATCCAACATGCATCTAGAGTATTAAGTTATGAAAACAGAGTAACGCCTTAAGCAAGATGACATGATGTAGAGGGATAAACTCATGCAATATGATGAAAACCCCATCTTGTTATCATCGATGGCAACAATACAATACGTGCCTTGCTGCCCCTACTGTCACTGGGAAAGGACACCGCAAGATTGAACCCAAAGCTAAGCACTTCTCCCATTACAAGAAAGATCAATCTAGTAGGCCAAACCAAACTGATAATTCGAAGAGACTTGCAAACATAACCAATCATACATAAAATAATTCAGAGAAGATTCAAATATTGTTCATAGATAGACTTGATCATAAACCCACAATTCATCGGTCTCAACAAACACACCGCAAAAAGAAGATTACATCGAATAGTTCTCCACAAGAGAGGGGGAGAACATTGTATTGAGATCCAAAAAGAGAGAAGAAGCCATCTAGCTAATAACTATGGACCCGTAGGTTTGAGGTGAACTACTCACACTTCATCGGAGGGGCTATGGTGATGATGTAGAAGCCCTCCGTGATCGATGCCCCCTTCGGCGTTGCTCCTGAACAGGCCCCAAGATGGGATCTCGTGGATACAGAAAGTTGCGGCGGTGGAATTAGGGTTTTGGCTCCGTCTCTGATCGTTTGGGGGTACGTAGGTATATATAGGAGGAAGGAGTACATCGGTGGAGCAACAGGGGGCCCACGAGGGTGGAGGGCGCGCCTGGGGGGGTAGGCGCGCCCCCTACCTCATGGCCTCCTCCTTTGTGTCTTGACGTAGGGTCCAAGTCTCCTGGATCATGTTCGGTGAGAAAATCACGTTCCCGAAGGTTTCATTCCGTTTGGACTCCGTTTGATATTCCTTTTCTTCGAAACCCTAAAATAGGCAAAAACAGCAATTCTGGGCTGGGCCTCCGGTTAATAGGTTAGTCCCAAAAATAATATAAAAGTGGATAATAAAGCCCAATAATGTCCAAAACAGTAGATAATATAGCATGGAGCAATCAAAAATTGTAGATACATTTTTGACGTATCACCCCCCTATCACCCACACTCACTTGGCGACGGATCCAAATGCCGCCGTGGAAAGGAGTTAAAAACCGTTTGTATAGCACGTCGTCGTCGTACCAGTGGTGAGAGTGCGTATAATCCATGGACTCAACATTAGTCATAAAGAACTCATATACTTATTGCAAAAATCTATTAGTTATCGAAACGAAGTACTACACGCATGCTCCTAGGGGGATAGATTGGTAGGAAAAGACCATTGCTCGTCCCCGACCGCCACTCATAAGGAAGACAATCATTAAATAAATCATGCTCCGACTTCATCACATAATGGTTCACCATACATGCATGCTACGGGAATCACAAACTTTAATACAAGTATTTCTCAAATTCACAATTACTTACTAGCATGACTCTAATATCACCATCTTCATCTCTGAAAACAATCATAAGGAATCAAACTTCTCATAGTACTCAATGCACTTTATATGAAAGTTTTTATTATATCCCTTTTGGATGCCTATCATATTAGGACTAAATTTATAACCAAAAAATTACCATGCTATTTAGAGACTCTCAAAATAATATAAGTGAATCATTATAGCTCATCAATTTCTATAAAATAAAACCACTGCCGTCCTCTAAAAAGATTTAAGTGAAGCACTAGAGCAATATTGCCTAGCTCAAAAGATATAAGTGAAGCACATATAGTATTCTAATAAATCATGATTCATGTGTGTCTCTCTCAAAAGGTGTGTACAAAAAGGATGATTGTGGCAAACTAAAAAGCAAAGACTCAAATCATACAAGACGCTCCAAGCAAAACACATATCATGTGGTGAATAAAAATATATCCTCAAGTAAAGTTACCGATAGACGAAGACGAAAGAGGGGATGCCTTTCGGGGCATCCCCAAGCTTAGGCTCTTGGTTGTCCTTGAATATTACCTTGGGGTGCCTTGGGCATCCCCAAGATTAGGCTCTTGCCACTCCTTATTCCATAGTCCATCGAATCCTTGCCCAAAACTTGAAAACTTCACAACACAAAACTCAACAGGAAATATCATAAGCTCCATTAGTATAAGAAAATAAATCACCACTTTTGGTACTGTTGTGAACACATTATTTATTTATATTGGTGTAATATCTATTTTATTCCAACTTTTCCATGGTTCATACCCCCCCCCGGTACTAGCCATAAATTCATCAAAATAAGCAAACAACATAGAGAAAACAAAATCTGTCAAAAACAGAACAGTCTGTAGCAAGCTGGATATTTAGAATACTTCTGTAACTCCAAAAATTCTGAACAATTAGGAAACCATAAGAAATTTGTTTGTTAATCTTCGACAAAGAAATCAGTATTTTATCGCGCTTCTGTTAAAAATGAAAATTGATCTCCTAGGTGCAAAAGTTTCTGTTTTTCAGCAAGATCAAATCAACTATCACCGTAAGGTATCCCAAAGTTCTTACTTGGCACAAACACTAATTAAAATATAAAAAACTACATCTAACCAGAGGCTAGATAAATTATTTAATGCAAAACAGAACCTAAAAATCAAAAACAAAAATAAAATTGGGTTGCCTCCCAACAAGCGTTGTTGTTTAACGCCCTTAGCTAGGCATAAAACACGAATAGATCTAAGTATTATCATATTTGGCATGCAATTCTTCAATTACACTCTTATACTTCTTAGGAGATTTTTTTTTGTTTTATCAATGATCAATATCCTAGGCAAGAAATCAAGAAATTCATCCGTGACAATTGGTTCCTTAATGATATCGAGAAAATTGGGATGAATACTTATTAATTTGACATCTTGATTATCTTTACTAGAAGATTCGCCCTTATTCTTAGGAACATAAGTAAACTTGGCAATCTTGGTAGGAGGAATATTTTGAGTAGTTTTAATAGAGGAAAAAATTGAACCCAAGTTGGTAATAATATCTTCTAGTTTGCCAATTCTCGAAGAATCTTGATCTATCTTCTCATTAACGATGGGTTCCTTTTCCCTAAGATTCTTTAAAGTAACTCCTACTTTAGATCCAGATTGAGTAATCTGATTATGAACCTTTTGTCCAAATTTTCAATCAAGTCAACAGTAGCAATTTTATTTTCAATAATATCAAGTCATTGCATAACATGCTCCAAAGTTAAAACAGTTCCATTAATCGAAAGAGGCGGGGGCCCTAACAAATCTATCATAGCATTATAAGAATCAAAAGTATGGCTCTCTAAGAAATTTCCTTCGGTAATGGTATCTAGGACATATCTATTCCAAGGAGTAACGCCTACATAAAAATTGCAAAGAAGAACGACAGTAGATTGCTTTCGAGTGGATCTATTTTGAGCATTGCAAATTCTATACCAAGCATCCTTTAAATTTTCTCTTTACCTTTGTTTGAAATTGAGGAGTTCATTATCAGGAGTGCTCACGATAATGGGAGGACTAGCCATGAGACAAATGATCTAACACACGAGAACACAAAAAGCAAGCGAAGAAGACGAACGGAAGAGGGGCGAAGAAAAGGCAAATCTTTTCGAAAATCGTTTTAGAAGTGGGGAGAGGAAAGCGAGAGGCTAATGGCGAATAATGTAATGCAAGAGATGAGAGTTTATGATGGGTACTTGGTATGTCTTGACTTGGCTTAGATCTCCCCGACAACGGTGCTAGAAATTCTTCCTGCTACTTCTTGAGCTTGTGTTGGTTTTTCCCGTGAAGAGGAAAGGGTGATGTAGCAAAGTAGAGTAAGTATTTCCCTCAGTTTTGAGAACCAAGGTATCAATCCAGTAGGAGACAACGCGCAAGTCACCGAATACTTGCACAAACAAACAACAACTTGCACCCAACGCGATAAAGGGGTTGTCAATCCCTTCATGGTTACTTGCAAAGGTTAGATCTGATAGAGATAGATAAACAGTAAATTAAATATTTTTGGTATTTTTGGTGTATAGATCAGAAAGTAAAAGATTGCAAAGGAAGTAAATCAGAAACTAAAATTGTAGATCAGAAACTTATATGATGGAAAATATAAGATAATATGATGGAAAATAGACCCAGGGGCCATAGGTTTCACTAGAGGCTTCTCTCAAGATAGAAAATATTATGGTGGGTGAACAAATTACTGCCGAGCAATTGATAGGAAAGTGCAAAATTATGACGATATCTAAGGCAATGATCATGAATATAGGCATCATGTCCGTGTCAAGTAGACCAAAACATTTCTACATCTACTACTATTACTCCACACATCGACCGACTCCTGCCTGCATCTAGAGTATTAAGTTCATGAAGAACAGAGTAACACATTAAGTAAGATGACATGGAAGACTAACTCCCAGTCTACTATCTTATCTGGAAGATTAACTCCCACTTGATTCAAGCGATTGTAGTACCCAGACATTCGGAGTACATGCTCACTGGTTGAGCTATTCTCCTCCATCTTATAGGCAAAGTATTTGTTAGGGGTCTCTTACCTCTCGACACGGGCATGAGTCTGAAATACCAGTTACAGCTCTTGGAACATTTCATATGCTCTGTGGCGTTCAAAACATTTTTTAAGTCCCGGTTCTAAGCCATAAAGCATGGTGCACAAAACTATTAAGTAGTCATCATATCTAGCTTGCCAAACATTCATAATGTCTGCATCTGCTCCTGTGTGTCACCCAGCGGTGCATGAAAGACATAATTCTTCTGTGCAGCAATGAGGATAATCCTTAGATCACGGACCCAGTCTGCATCATTGCTACTATCATCTTTCAACTTAGTTTTCTCTAGGAACATATCAAAAACATATAGGAGCTATATCACGAGCTATTGATCTACAACATAAATATGCAAAACTATCAAGGCTAAGTTCATGATAAATTAAGTTCAATTAATCAAATTACTAATGAACTCCCACTTAAATAGACATCCCTCAAGTCATCTAAGTGATACGTGATCCAAATCAACTAACCCATGTCCGATCATCATGTGAGATGGAGTAGTCATCAATGGTGAACATCTCTATGTTGATCATATCTACTATATGATTCACGTTCGACCTTTCGGTCTCCAGTGTTCCGAGGCCATGTCTGTACATGCTAGGCTCGTCATGTTTAACCAGAGTATTCCGCATGTGCAAAACTGTCTTGCACCCGTTGTATGTGAACGTAGAGTCTATCACACCCGATCATCACGTGGTGTCTCAACACGATGAACTGTAGCAACGGTGCATACTCAGGGAGAACACTTTTACCTTGAAATTTAGTTAAGCTGTCATCTTATAATGCTACCACCGTACTAAGCAAAATAAGATGCATAAAAGATAAACATCACATGCAAACAAAATAATGTGACACGATATGACCATCATCATCTTGTTCTTTTGATCTCCATCTCCAAAGCATTGTCATGATCTCCATCTTCACCGGCTCGACACCTTGATCTCCATCGTAGCAGCATGGTCGTCTCGCCAACTATTGCTTCTACAACTATTTCTAACACATAGTGATAAAGTAAAGCAATTACATGGCGTTTGCATTTCGTACAATAAAGAGACAACCATAAGGCTCCTCCCGGTTGTCAGATATCTTACAAAGCATGATCATCTCATACAATAACGTTTATCACATCATGTCTTGACCATATCACATTGATATGTCCATTTTGCATCATGTTTTCTTACTATTATTTATGATGTTTTAATCCATAATAATGCTTTTTGGAGTAACTCTAATGCCTTTTCTCTCATAATTTGCAAGGTACACACCAAGAGGGAGAATTCCGGCAGCTGGAAATTTGGACCTAGAAAAGCTACGTCAGGCTACCTATTCTGCACAACTCCAAACAAGTTGGAACTTCATGGAGATTTTTTATGGAATATTTGAGAATTATTGGAGCAAATAACTACCAGAGGGGGCCCACCAGGTGGGCACAACCCACCTGGGCGCGCCAGGGAGCCCAAGCCTGCCCTGTCGGGTAGTGCTCACCCAAGCCCACCTCCGGTGCCCATCTTCTGGTATATAATTCATTTTGACCTATAAAAATAAGGAGAGGACTTTCGGGATGGAGTGCCACCGTCTCGAGGCAGAACTTGGGCAGGAGCACTTTTGCCCTCCGGCGTAGCGATTTCGCCGGGGGAACTTCCCTCCCAGAGGAGGAAATCCTGATGACCCACAAGTGTAGGGGATCTATCGTTGCTTTTCGATAAGAGTGTCGAACCCTACGAGGAGCAGAAGGAAATGATAAGCAGTTTTTAGTAAGGTATTCTCTGCAAGCACTGAAATTATCGGTAACACATAGTTCTGTGATAAGGTAATTTGTAACGAGTAGCAAGTAATAAAAGTAAATAAGGTGCAGCAAGATGGCCCAATCCTTTTTATAGTAAAGGACAAGCCTGGACAAACTCTTATATGATGTAAAGCGCTCCCGAGGACACATGTGAATTACCGTCAAGCTAGTTTTCATCACGATCATATGATTCCCGTTCGGTACATTGATAATCTGATATGTGGGTGGACCGGTGCTTGGGTACTGTCCTTACTTGGACAAGCATCCCACTTATGTTTAACCCCTATTGCAAGCATCCACAACTACAACAGAAGTATTAAGGTAAACCTAACCATAGCATGAAACATATGGATCCAAATCAGCCCCTTACGAAGCAACACATAAACTAGGGTTTAAGCTTTTGTCACTCTAGCAACCCATCATCTACTTATTACTTCCCAATGCCTCCCTCCTAGGCCCAAATAATGGTGAAGTGTCATGTAGTCGACGTTCACATGACACCACTAGAAGGATGACAACACACATCTCATCAAAATATCGAACGAATACCAAATTCACATGACTACTTATAGCAAGACTTCTCCCATGCCCTCAGGAACAAATGTAACTACTCACAAAGCATATTCATGTTCATAATCAGAGGGGTATTAATATGCATAAAGGTTCTGAACATATGATCTTCCACCAAGTAAACCAACTAGCATCAACTACAAGGAGTAATCAACACTACTAGCAACCCACAGGTACCAATCTGAGGTTTGGATACAAAGATTGGATACAAGAGATGAACTAGGGTTTGAGAGGAGATGGTGCTGGTGAAGATGTTGATGGAGATTGACCCCCTCCCAATGAGAGGATCGTTGGTGATGATTTCCCCCTCCCGAAGGGAAGTTTCCCCCTCCTAGATTGGTTCCGCCTCGTGGCGGCGGAGTTTCGTCCCATAAGCTTGCTTCTGATTTTTTTCCTCGACGAAAGACTCCATATAGCCAAAGATGGGCATCGGAGGGCCACCAGGGGGCCCACGAGGTAGGGGGCGCGCCAGGGGGTAGGGCGCGCCCCCACCCTCGTGGACGGTGGGTGGCCCCCCTCTTGTACTTCTTTCGCCCAACATTTTTTATATATTCTGAAAATAATTCCCTTGGAGTTTCAGTCATTTTGGAGATGTGCGGAATAGGTCTCTAATATTTTCTCCTTTCCCACCCAGAATTCCAGATGCCGGCATTCCCCCTCTTCATGTAAACCTTGTAAAATAAGAGAGAATATGCATAAGTATTGTGACATAATGTGTAATAACAGCCCATAATGCAATAAATATCGATATAAAAGCATGATGCAAAATGGACATATCAACTCCCCCAAGCTTAGACCTCGCTTGTCCTCAAGCGAAAGCCAAAATTGAAAAATATGTCCACATGTTTAGAGATAGAGGTGTCGATAAAATAAAATACGAACATGAGGGCATCATGATCATTCTTAGAACAACAACATATATATATTGTCATATGATCTCTTATGCTAAGGTAACAATTCATTCACATACTCCAGTATGAATCAGAAACTTCATTGAAAACTAACAAACTATAATCTCAGTCATTGAAGCAATTGCAATTTATCATAATATAGGAAAGAGTCACTATAAGAGCTTCTCAGCAAGCCCACATACTCAACCATCTTTTAGTCTTTCATAATTGCTAACACTCATCTTTTAGTCTTTCATAATTGCTAACACTCATGCGATATTTATGGTTATGAAGTTTTAATCGGACACAGAGAAATATAGGGGCTTATAATTTTGCCTCCCAACTTTTTACCTCAAGGGTAATGTCAATAATAATACTTCATGCAAACCCACATCCAATTAGCCACATATATATATATCAGGATCTTTCCAACACATTGTGCTTGCCAAAGGATAAAATGTAAAAAGGAAAGGTGAAGATCACTGACTCTTATATGAAGTAATAGACAAGAATAAAAGATAGGCCCTTCGCAGAGGGAAGCAGAGGTTGTCATGTGCTTTTATGGTTGGATGCACGAAATCTTAATGCAAAATAACGTCACTTTATATTGCCACTTGTGATATGGAGCTTTATTATGCAGTCCGTCGCTTTTATTTCTTCCACGTCACAAGATCGTATAAAGCTTATTTTCTCCACACTAATAAGTCATACATATTTAGGGAGCAATTCTTATTGCTTGCAACAATGACAACTTACTTGAAGGATCTTACTCAATCCATAGGTAGATATGGTGGACTCTCATGGCAACACTAGTTTTAGGGATATTTGGAAGCACAAGTAGTATTTCTACTTGGTGCAAAGAACATGACTAGCATGAGAGGGAAAGGCAAGCTCAACATGTTGGATGATCCATGACAATATAATTTATCTCAGATGCAAGAAAACATAACCCATTACGTTGTCTTCCTTGTCCAACATCAACTCTTTAGCATGTCATATTTTAATGAGTGCTCACAATCATAGAAGATGTCCAAGATAGTATATATATATATGTGAAAACCTCTCTTTCTTTATTACTTCCTATTAATTGCAATGATGACCAAAACTATGTTTGTCAACTCTCAACAATTTTTATTCATCATACTCTTTATATGTGAGCTCATTACTCTCCATAAGATCCACATGATCCCTTTATTTATTTTTATTTCTTCTCTTTTATTTTATTATATTCCCTCAAGATCATAGCAAAATAATCAAGCCCTTGACTCAACACTAATCTTTATTATATAGCTCACGGACTCGATTACATAGAAGGATCATAAAGCAAAACTCACAACTAGATCATACTAAAACTTTATTCTACTAGATCAAGATATTATCAAAAGGATCGAACTAAGAAAAACGGTAAAGATAAAAGTGTGATGGTGATATGATACCGAGGCACTCCCCCAAGCTTTGCAGTTGCCAAGGGGAGTGCCCATACCCAAGTGTTTATGTTTCCTTCCACGGAGGTGGTGATGAAGGGGTTGTTGATGATGTAGGCTTGTCGTCCATCTTACAAGGCATAGGCTCACCATATAGAAGGATGATCGAGTCTCCGGGATCCTCAAATCTGCATCCAAACTCATCCTCTTGAATCTATATTCATACTCACAGTTTTGGTTTTGCAGGTCATAGATCTGGGCTTGGAGGCGCTCAATTTTCTCGTGAAGCTTGAAGATGTCCTCCCCAATGTTCTTGTCATCCAGCTTGTGGTTGTTGGTGAACTCCATGATCATTATATGGTTGGAGTCGAGTCCACGTTCGACCATCTCCTGGCAATTGAAAACTTGTTGCTCCAATGCCTCGAGCCTTGTATCCATGCTTCCGGTCCTCCTTGGTCCCTCAACATCGTGGATGTGCAACAACCCCTCACGCATCTCAATGGTTTGAGGGTATTGCAGCACCTCCGCGAGGTAGGGGTTGATGACCTTCTCGAAGAACTTGTCCTTGGGGGCACTTGCAGACGACATGGCGACCTAGATTTGTTAGAAAAACAGCTCGAAACAAAGACAGGAGATATTTTCATGATACAGTGGTCAAAACCTTCGGGAGATTATATAGTGAATTTTTACCGACCAAAAGAAGTATCGTGCAAGAAAACGGAGTCCGGAGAGCACACGAGGTGTCTACAAGGCAGGGGGCGCGCCCTCCTCCCTCGTGGAAGCCTCGTGTCCTTTCTGGTCTGCTTCTTATTTTCCTATTTTCTTAAATATTTCAAAACAGAGAAAAATTTCCATTAGAACTATTTTGGAGTCGGTTTACTTACCGTGCCACATACCTATTCCTTTTCGGGGTCTGAAACATTCTGGAAAGTGTCCCTTATGTATTCCTCTGGGGTTACGGTTTCAATAACATTAGTTTCAACATTTATAGGATTACTTGAGATATAATGTTTGATTCTTTGACCATACACTACCCTCGGATTTGTGCCTTCGAAGTTGTTGATTTTTATGGCACCGGAACGGTAGACCTCCTCGATGATGTAAGGACCTTCCCATTTAGAGAGGATTTTGCCTGCAAAAAATCTTAAACGAGAGTTGTATAACAATACATAATCACCTACAGTAAACTCACATTTTTGTATCCTTTTATCATGCCATCTTTTAACCTTTTCTTTAAACAGTTTGGCATTCTCATAGGCCTGGGTTCTCCATTCATCAAGTGAGCTAATGTCAAAAAGCCTCTTCTCACCGGCAAGTTTTAAATCATAGTTGAGCTCTTTAATAGCCCAATATGCCTTATGTTCTAATTCAAGAGGTAACTGACATGCTTTACCATAAACCATTTTATATGGAGACATACCCATAGGATTTTTATATGCAGTTCTATAAGCCCATAATGCATCATCAAGTTTCTTGGACCAATTCTTTCTAGATTTATTAACGGTCTTTTGCAAAATTAATTTAAGCTCTCTATTGCTAAGTTCTACTTGACCACTAGACTGTGGATGATATGGAGATGCAATTCTATGATTAACATGATACTTAGCAAGCATTTTACGAAAAGCACCATGAATAAAATGTGAACTACCATCAGTCATTAGGTATCTAGGGACTCCAAACCTTGGAAAACTTACTGCTTTAAGCATCTTAATAGAGGTGTTATGATCAGCACTACTAGTTGGAATAGCTTCTACCCACTTAGTAACGTAATCAACAGGAACTAAAATATGAGTATACCCATTAGAGGAAGGAAAAGGTCCCATATAATCAAAGCCCCAAACATCAAATGTTTCAATAACAAGTGAGTAGTTCATAGACATTTCTTGACATCTACTAATATTACCAATTCTTTGACATTCATCACAAGACAATGCAAACTTACGGGCATCTTTGAAGAGAGTAGGCCAATAAAAACCGGATTGCCATACCTTATGCGCTGTTCTATCTCCAGCATGGTGTCCTCCATAAGCCTCGGAGTGGCACTTGCGTAGGATCTGTTCTTGTTCATGCTCAGATACACAACGTCTAATGACACCATCTACTCCTTCTTTATAAAGATGTGGGTCATCCCAGAAGTAATGTCTTAAATCATAGAAGAACTTTTTCTTTTGCCGGTATGTGAAACTAGGTGGTATAAATTTAGCAACAATATAATTAGCATAATCAGCATACCATGGAGCAGTACGAGAAGCATTTGTGACAGCTAATTGTTCATCGGGAAAGCTATCAACAATAGGTAGTGGGTCATCAAGAACATTTTCTAACCTAGATAAGTTGTCTGCAACGGGGTTCTCAGCTCCCTTTCTATCAATAATATGCAAATCAAATTCTTGTAGCAAGAGAACCCATCTAATAAGTCTAGGCTTAGCATCTTTCTTTTCCATAAGATATTTAATAGCAGCATGATTAGTGTGAACAGTTACTTTAGAATCAACAATATAAGGTCTGAACTTATCACAAGCAAATACAAATGCTAAAAATTCTTTTTCAGTAGTAGCATAATTTCTTTGGGCACTGTCTAGAGTTTTACTAGCATATTGAATAACATTTAATTTCTTATCAACTATTTGTCCTAGAACAGCCCCTACAGCATAATCACTAGCATCACACATAATTTCAAAGGGTAAATTCCAATGAGGAGGCTGAACAATAGGTGCAGAAACCAAAGCTTTCTTAAGTATTTCAAATGCTTCTACACAATCATCATCAAAGACAAAAGGAATATCTTTTTGTAAGAGATTAGTCAGAGGCCGAGAAATTTTAGAAAAGTCCTTAATGAACCTCCTATAAAAACCGGCATGACCAAGGAAACTTCTTATATCTTTAATGTCCTTGGGACACAGCATCTTTTCAATAGCATCAACCTTAGCTTTATCAACGTCAATACCTCTTTCAGAAATTTTATGCCCCAAGACAATACCTTCATTAACCATAAAGTGGCACTTCTCCAAATTCAAGACAAGATTAGTTTCTTCACATCTCTTTAAAACTCGATCAAGGTTGCTTAAGCAATCATCAAAAGAAGTTCCGTAAACGGAGAAATCATCCGTGAAAACTTCAACAATCTTTTCACAAAAGTCAGAGAATATAACAGTCATACATCTTTGAAAAGTAGCAGGTGCATTGCATAAACCAAAAGGCATACGTCTATAAGCAAAGGTACCGAAAGGGCAAGTAAAAATTGTCTTTTCTTGATCCTCCTTTGACACAGGTATTTGAGAGAAACCAGAATAACCATCTAGAAAGCAAAAATGTGTATGCTTGGATAATATTTCTAGCATTTGATCAATAAAAGGTAATGGGTAATGATCCTTTTTAGTAGCTTTATTTAATTTGCGGAAATCAATTACCATTCTATAACATGTAACAATTCTTTGTGGGATCAATTCATCTTTATCATTAGGAACAGCAGTAATACCTTCCTTCTTAGGGACACAACGGACAAGACTTACCCACTGACTATCAGCAACGGTATAAATTATACCTGCCTCTAGAAGCCTTAGTATTTCTTTTCTTACCACTTCTTTCATCTTAGGATTTAACCGTCGTTGGTGATCAACAACTGGTTTAGCGTCTTTCTCTAATTTTATTTTTTGTTGGCATAGAGTGGACTAATGCCCTTAAGATCCTTAAGAGTATATCCAATAGCAGCACGATGCTTCTTCAGAGTTTTCAATAATTTCTTTTCTTCATGCTCTGAAATATTAGCACTAATACAAACAGGATATATCTCTTTCTCATCAAGATAAGCATATTTAAGAGTCTTGATGACCCACAAGTGTAGGGGATCTATCATAGCCTTTTCGATAAGTAAGAGTGTCGAACCCAACGAGGAGCAGAAGGAAATGATACGCAGTTTTCAGTAAGGTATTCTCTGCAAGCACTGAAATTATCGGTAACAGATAGTTTTATGATAAGGTAATTTGTAACAAGTAACAAGTAATGCAAGTAAATAAGGTGCAGCAAGATGGCCCAATCCTTTTTGTAGGAAAGGACAAGCTTGGACAAAATCTTATATAAAGGAAAACGCTCCGGAGGACACATGGGAATTATCGTCAAGCTAGTTTTCATCACGTTCATATGATTCGCGTTCGGTTCTTTGATAATTTGATATGTGGGTGGACCGGTGCTTGGGTACTGCCCTTACTTGGACAAGCATCCCACTTATGATTAACCCCTATTGCAAGCATCCGCAACTACAATAGAAGTATTAAGGTAAACCTAACCATAGCATGAAACATATGGATCCAAATCAGCCCCTTACGAAGCAACACATAAACTAGGGTTTAAGCTTCTGTCACTCTAGCAACCCATCATCTACTTATTACTTCCTAATGCCTCCCTCTAGGCCCAAATAATGGTGAAGTGTCATGTAGTCGACGTTCACATGACACCACTAGAAGGATGACAACACACATCTCATCAAAATATCGAACGAATACCAAATTCACATGACTACTAATAGCAAGACTTCTCCCATGTCCTCAGGAACAAACGTAACTACTCACAAAGCATATTCATGTTCATAATCAGAGGGGTATTAATATGCATAATGGATCTGAACATATGATCTTCCACCAAGTAAACCAACTAGCATCAACTACAAGGAGTAATCAACACTACTAGCAACCCACAGGTACCAAACTGAGGTTTGGATACAAAGATTGGATACAAGAGATGAACTAGGGTTTGAGAGGAGATGGTGTTGGTGAAGATGTTGATGGAGATTGACCCCCTCCCAATGAGAGGATCGTTGGTGATGATTTCCCCCTCCCAGAGGGAAGTTTCCCCGGCAGAACAGCTCCGCCAGAGCCCTAGATTGGTTCCGCCAAGGTTCCGCCTCGTGGCGGCGGAGTCTCGTCCCGAAAGCTTGCTTCTAATTTTTTACTCAACGAAAGACTCCATATAGCAGAACATGGGCATCGGAGGGCCACCAGGGGGCCCACGAGGTAGGGGGCGCGCCCCCCACCCTCGTGGCCAGGGTGTGGCCCCCCTCTGGAACTTCTTGCACTCAGTATTTTTTATATATTCTAGAAATAACTTCCGTGAAGTTTTAGGACTTTTGTAGCTATGCAGAATAGGTCTCTAATATTTGCTCCTTTTCCAGCCTAGAATCCCAGCTGCCGGCATTCTCCCTCTTTATGTAAACCTTGTAAAATAAGAGAGAATAGGCATAAGTATTGTGACATAATTCGTAATAATAGCCCATAATGCAATAAATATCGATATAAAAGCATGATGCAAAATGGACGTATCAAATCTCCATCAACATCTTCAACAGCACCATCTCCTCTCAAACCCTAGTTCATCTCTTGTGTTCAATCTTGTTACCGGAACTATAGATTGGTGCTTGTGGGTGACTAGTAGTGTTGATCACATCTTGTAGTTGATTACTATATGGTTTATTTGGTGGAAGATTATACGTTCAGATCCAATATGCTATTTAATACCCCTATGATCTTGATCATGATTATCGTTTGTGAGTAGTTACTTTTGTTCTTGAGGTCACAGGAGAAATCATGTTGCAAGTAATCACGTGAACTTGATATGTGTTTGATATTTTGATAGTATGTATGTTGTGATTCCCTTAGTGGTGTCATGTGAATGTCGACTACATGAAACTTCACCATATTTGGGCCTAAGGGAATGCATTGTGGAGTAGCAATTAGATGGTGGGTTGCGAGAGTGATAGAAGCTTAAACCCCAGTTTATGCGCTATTCCGTAAGGGACTGATTGGATCCAAAAGTTTAATGCTACGGTTAGAATTTATTCTTAATACTTTTCTCATAGTTGCGGATGCTTGCGGGAGGGTTAATAATAAGTAGGAGGTTTTTTGAAGTAAGAACAACACCTAAGCACCGGTCCACCCACATATCAAATTATCAAAGTACCGAACACCAATTAAGACAACATGATGAAAGTGACTAGACGAAAATCTCGTGTACCCTCAAGAACGCTTTGCTTATCTTAAGAGACCGTTTTGGCTTGTCCTTTGCCTCAAAAGGATTGGCTACCTTGCTGCACTTTTGTTACTACTATCGTTACTTTCTGGTTACAAATTACCTTGCTATCAAACTACTCTGTTACTTACAATTTCAGCACTTGCAGACATTACCTTGCTGAAAACCACTTGTCATTTCCTTCTACTCCTCGTTGGGTTTGACACTCTTACTTATCGAAAAGAGCTATAATTGATCCCCTATAATTGTGGGTCATCAAGGCTATTTTTTGGCACCATTGCTGGGGAGTGAAGCTCCTTTGGTAAGTGGAATTTGGTAAGGAAACATCTATATAGTGTGCTTAAATTTACTATCACTTGTTACTATGGAAAACAATCCTTTGAGGGATTTGTTCGGGGTATCTTCACCTCGACCTGAACCACAATTATCTACCCCTCAACCTATTGCACCTACTGAAAATATTGACTATGAAATTCCTTCAGGTATGATAGAACAACTGCTAGCTAATCCTTATGCAGGAGATGGAACCGAACATCCTGATATGCACTTGATATATGTAGAACAAATTTGTGGATTGTTCAAGCTTGTAGGTTTACCCAGAGATGATGTCATGAAGAAGGTTTTCCCTTTATCTTTGAAGGGAAAAGAATTGGCATTGTATAGGCTATGCGATGATATTGGATCTTGGAATTGGAATCGATTGAAATTGGAGTTCCACCAAAAAATTTATCCTATGCATCTAGTTCATCATGATCGGAATTATATATATAATTTTTGGCCTCGTGAAGGAGAAAGTATCGCTCTAGCTTGGGGAGGCTTCAGTCAATGTTATATTCATGCCCCAATCATGACTCTCAAGAGAAATTATTATCTAGAACTTTTATGCTCGGCTTTCTCGTGATGATCAAACCATGCTTAATACTTCTTATGTTGGTTCTTTTATGAAGAAGACTATTGAATTCTGGTGGGATCTTTTGGAAAGAATTAAACACAACTCTGAAGATTGGGAACTCGACAAAGGTAAAGAGTTAGGTATTAAACTTAAGTATGATTGTGTTAAACCTTTTATGGATACATATGCTTTTCAAAAGTTTAGCACTAAACATGGACTTGACTCTGAGGTAGTAGCCTCCTTTTGTGAATCATTTGCTACTCATGTTGATCTCCCTAAACATAAGTGGTTTAAATATCACCCACCTATTAAAGAAGAAATCAAAGAACTGGTACCTATTAAAGAAGAAACTATACTTTACAATGTTGATCCAATTGTTCCTTCTACTTATATTGAGAAACCACCTTTCCCTATTAGGATAAAGGAACATGCTAAAGTTTCAACCGTGGTTAACAAAAGCTATATTAGAACACCTAAACCTGATGAACAAATTAAAGTAGAACCTAGTATTGCTATGGTTAAAGATCTCTTGGAAGAAGATATGGATGGGCATGTTATTTACTTCTATGAAGAAGCTGCTAGAATTGCCAAACCTGATAAAAAAGATAAACATAGACCTATTGTTGGCATGCCCGTCATCTCAGTTAAATAGGAGATCACTGTTATCATGGTTTATGTGACATAGGTGCTAGTGTGAGTGCTATTCCTTACACCTTATACCAAGAAATTATGAATGACATATCACCCGCAGAGATAGAAGACATAGAAGTTACTATTAAACTTGCTAATAGAGACACTATTTCAACAATTGGGGTTCTTAGAGATGTTGAAGTCTTGTGTGGGAAAATAAAGTACCCTACTGATTTTCTTATTCTTGGCTCCCCACAAGATGACTTTTGTCACATTATCTTTGGTAGACCTTTCTTGAACACCGTTAATGCTAAGATAGATTGTGAGAAACAAACTGTCGGTGTTAGTTTTGGTGATGAGTCTCATGAGTTTAATTTTTCCAAGTTTAGTAGAAAGCTTCATGAAAAAGAATTGCCTAGTAAGGATGAATTAATTGGTCTTGCTTCTATTGTTGTACCACCTACTGATCCTTTAGAACAATATTTGCTAGACCATGAAAATGATTTCCATATGCATGAAAGAAATGAGATAGATAAGATTTTTTTGAACAACGTCCTCTACTTAAACACAATTTGCCTATTGAAACTCTAGGAGGTCCTCCTCCACCTAAAGGTGATCCTGTGTTTGAATTCAAACAATTGCCAAACACTTTGAAATATGCTTATCTTGATGAAAATAAGATATACCATGTTATTATTAGTGCTAACCTTTTAGAACATGAAGAAGAAAGATTATTGAAAGTTCTAAGGAAGCACTGAGATGCTATTGGATATACTCTTGATGATTTGAAGGGCATTAGTCCCACTTTATGTGTGACGCCCGGATAATTAGACTATAGTAATTCCCTGCTAATGATGCCACGTCACCTCGGTTACTGTTGATAAACCCGCGTTAGTTCGAAACCGGTTCGAATTCAAATTCAAAATCAAGAAAACAATAAAAGTTTTCAAACATTAAAACTAAAATGTTCATCATGTGCAAATAGTCCCTAACTAGTTTTGGTGGTCGAACCAATCTTTTACAAAGTGTTTAAATGCCCTAAACTAATTAAAACAGTGGCTAAAATAATAACTTAATTGCTTTTGAAAATATAAAAATATTAAACTAATTTATTTTGTGTCCAAACTAGGTTTGGCAGTGGCCTAATTTGTTGATGCTAATTTAGGTGCTAACTTCATATTTTAAAGAAACTAATATAA
Organism: Triticum urartu; assembly: GCF_003073215.2. NCBI lineage: Eukaryota > Viridiplantae > Streptophyta > Magnoliopsida > Poales > Poaceae > Triticum > Triticum urartu. Next base: position 521,482,855 of record NC_053023.1, read on the forward strand.
CAGAAAGTAAAATAAACAGAAAACAGTAAATAAAATAGAAAAAACTGTTTAACAGGAAAAATAAAACAAAAGAAACGGAAAAGGGAGAACCCCCCCTCTCCCCTGGGCCAGGTGGTCCAACTAGCCACACAGTCGGCCAGCCCAACAACAGGCCGGCCCAAACCCCACTCCTCTCCTTATCCCCTCACCCCCGCCACCCTAGCCACCACCCACCCCACTACCCCTCTCCCCCGATCCAATCGGGACCGTGCTCGACACCTCCACCTCGCCCTCGTCCGCCACCACGCCGTCCCGGAGCCGCCCCCGACGCCGTCGCTCACTGCTTCCCCCACTCCCCCCCCCCCCCCCCCCCCCCCCCCCCCCCCCCCCCCCCCCCCCCGCCCCCCCCCCCCCCCCCCGCCGGACTCCCCGTCCCTGCCTCTCCTTCGCCGGTCGTCCCCCCACCACCGTGTCGGCCCACCTCCCCGGTGCCGGCTGCTTCCCCGAACGGCGCCGCCCTCTGCCGCCGCCCATCGGCGGCGACCCTGCCGCCACCTTCCCGAGCCCGTTGCCATGCCCCTCCCGCTCCTATGTGAGCCACTACCTCCCTCTTCCTCCCTCTCCTCCTCTAGGCGCACGCGCCGCCATCACCATGCTCGCCCGCTGCATCCCGTGGCCGCTGTCTCGCCGCACTTGCGCGCCGCGCCACCCGCGACATGTGCCTCGCCCCCCAGCGCGCGTCGCCGCCCTGGGCGCGTCCTGCCCTACGTCACCGCACCCCCGGGCGCCCCTGCCCGCATCGCCGCGGCCGCGTGCCGGAGCTCACGCTCCAGGTAGCACGCGCCCCCCTGCGCCCAGCCTGGCGAGCTGCTACGCCGCCGCTCGCCTGCTCCCGCGCGTCGCCCCATTCCCTCCCACCTCCAGTCGGGCGAGCCCGCCTCACCGGGCCGCGCCTGTCCCAGCCACCGCCGCACCGCTTCGGCCTCTACTGCCGTGCGCCAGCGCCCCCGCGAGGCCACGGCCTCGCCTTGCCTTGCCCCCCGGGTCGGGCTCGGTCTTCGCACGGGCGACGCCGGCGCCCGTAACCCGCAGCGCCCCCTGTACCTATGACAAAGGGGGCCTGCCCACAGAATGTTTTTTGTAAAAAAGTTATTAATAAAAAAAGAAATATATAATTAAATTAATAAGAAGGCTTAATTAATTAAATAATACTTAATTAATTATGTAATTAATTAATTAACTTAATTAACACTATTTAGTTAACTAATTAACTCTAATTAAACCTGCTAATTAAATGTTAACAAATAATTAGTTAGTAGTCTATGACAACCAGGACCCACATGTCAGTTGACCCAATCAAACACACTGTTGACTGCTGACATCATGATGATGTCATGCTGATGCAGTAAACCTGTTTTTATTTAAGTTAAATCTGTTAATTCCAAAAATGAATTAAAACTTTAGAAAATTAATATAAAATAAACCGTATATCAGATGGAAAAACTTTGTACATGAAAGTTGCTCAGTACGACGAGACGAATCCGGATACGTAGCTCATTCGTCCGCCACACATCCCTAGCATGGCAAACACGCAACTTTCCTCCTCCGGTTCATCTGTCTGAAAACGCAAAACACCGGGGATACTTTCCCGGATGTTTTCCCCCTTCGCTGGTGTCACCTCCTACCGCGTTAGGGCATACCTAGCACCACGTATTGCCTTGTTATGTTTTGTGATGCTTTGTTTGCTCCGTATTTATTGTTTCTTCCCCCTCTTCTCTCCGGTAGACTACGAGACTGACGCCGTTGCTGGTGCCCGATCGACTACGTCGTTGACGACCCCTCTCTCTTGCCAGAGCAACCAGGAAATCCCCCCCCCCTTGATCACTAGATATCGCCTACTCTCCTCTATACTGCTTGCATTAGAGTAGTGTAGCATGTTACTGCTTTCAGTTAATCCTATACTGCTGCATAGCCTGTCCTTGCTACTACCGTTGTTACCATTACCTTCTATCCTACTGCTTAGTATAGGATGCTAGTGTTCCATCAGTGGCCCTACACTCTTGTCCGTTTGCCATGCTATACTACTGGGCCGTGATCACTTCGAGAGGTGATCACGGGCATATACTATATACTTTACACTGTTACATTACCTATGATACTGTTCGGAGTTGGGGGCTGAAGGGGCAGGTGGCTCCATCCAGGTAGTGGTGGGCCTGAGTTCCCGACGGCCCCCGACTGTTACTTTGAGGCGGAGCGACAGGGCAGGTTGAGACCACCTAGGAGAGAGGTGGGCCTGGCCCTGGTCGGCGTTCGCGGATACTTAACACGTTTAACGAGATCTGGGTATTTGATCTAAGTCTAGCCACTGGCTTATACGCACTAACCATCTATGCGGGGACAGTTATGGGCACTCGACGTCGTGGTATCAGCCGAAGCCTTCGTGACGTCAGCGACTAAGCGGCGCGCATCGGATTGGAACGTAAGCCTGCTCTTGTATTAAGGGGGCTAGTTCTGCTTCCGACCGCCCTCGCAACGTGCAGGTGTGCAATGGGCGATGGGCCCAGACCCCTGCGCCATAGGATTTAGACCGGCGTGTTGACCTCTCTGTTGTGCCTAGGTAGGGCTGCGACGTGTTGATCTTCCGAGGCCGGGCATGACCCAGGAAAGTGTGTCCGGGCAAATGGGATCGAGCATGTTGGGTTATGTGGTGCACCCCTGCAGGGAAGTTAATCTATTCGAATAGCCGTGATCTTCGGTAACAGGACGACTTGGAGTTGTACCTTGACCTTATGACAACTAGAAATTGGATACTTAATAGAATACACCCTTCCAAGTGCCAGATACAACCGGTGATCACTCTCTCACATGGCGACAAGGGGAGGATCATCGGCTAGGATATTGCTATGCGATGTTACTTGGTGAACTTACCATCTACTCTCTTCTTCTGCTGCAAGATGGATGTTACCAGAAGCGTAGTCTTTGATAGGACTAGCTATCCCCCTCTTATTCCGGCATTCTGCAGTTCAGTCCACATATGATACCCTTATTCCATTTGATACCAATGCATACATATGTAGTGTAGCTCCTTGATTGCGAGTACTTTGGATGAGTACTCACGGTTGCTTTGCTCCCTCTTTTCCCCCTTTCTATACTCGATTGCTGCGACCAGACATTGGAGCTCAGGAGCCAGACGCCACCGTCGACAACGACTACTACTACTACTCGGGAGGTGCCTACTACTACGTGCAGCCCGCTGACGACGACCAGGAGTAGTTTAGGAGGATCCCAGGCAGGAGGCCTGCGCCTCTTTTGATCTGTATCCCAGTTTGTGCTAGCCTTCTTAAGGCAAACTTGTTTAACTTATGTATGTACTCAGATATTGTTGCTTCCGCTGACTCGTCTATGATCGAGCTCTTGTATTCGAGCCTTCGAGGCCCCTGGCTTGTAATATGATGCTTGTATGACTTATTTTATTTGTAGAGTTGTGTTGTGATATCTTCCTGTGAGTCCCTGATCTTGATCGTACATGTTTGCGTGTATGATTAGTGTACGGTCAAATCGGGGGCGTCACAAGTTGGTATCAGAGCCGACTGCCTGTAGGAATCCCCCTTCCACACTCCTTGGCCGAAGTCGAGTCTAGACATTACAGAACTTTTACTAACATGGCTGTGTGCCTTACGGGCCCACGTCGCCATTTGGGTAGTATTAGGATCTTTTACTCCTCGATCTTTACTCTGGGACTCTGAACTGTCTTCTACTCGGGTTAAATGATTTTACTAAATCTAACATTAGGATCTCGTGATCACTTTCACCCGGAGAGCCCCTTATCACAGATGATCGCCTGCTGCACCGGAAGATTCCGAAGATACTCTCCGATGTTCTCTAAAGATTTTGTGCCATCGCTTTTGCAATTCCCTCCAATCGATAAACCCCCTAGGGATAACCACGTACACTTGTCCTTCATACAATCATTTCCCGTTAATCTTGTTATTACAAGATACCCCAAAATTCTTGTTGGAAATATGCCCTAGAGGCAATAATAAATTAGTTATTATTATATTTCCTTGTTCATGATAATCGTTTATTATCCATGCTAGAATTGTATTGATAGGAAACTCAGATACATGTGTGGATACATAGACAACACCATGTCCCTAGTAAGCCTCTAGTTGACTAGCTCGTTGATCAATAGATGGTTACGGTTTCCTGACCATGGACATTGGATGTCATTGATAACGGGATCACATCATTAGGAGAATGATGTGATGGACAAAGACCCAATCCTAAGCCTAGCACAAGATCATGTAGTTCGTATGCTAAAGCTTTTCTAATGTCAAGTATCATTTCCTTAGACCATGAGATGTGCAACTCCCAGATACCGTAGGAGTGCTTTGGGTGAGCCAAACGTCACAACATAACTGGGAGGCTATAAAGGTACACTACAGGTATCTCTGAAAGTGTCTATTGGGTTGGCACGAATCGAGACTGGGATTTGTCACTCCGTGTAAACGGAGAGGTATCTCTGGGCCCACTCGGTAGGACATCATCATAATGTGCACAATGTGATCAAGGAGTTGATCACGGGATGATGTGTTACGAAACGAGTAAAGAGACTTGCCGGTAACGAGATTGAACAAGGTATCGGGATACCGACGATCGAATCTCGGGCAAGTATCGTACCGCTAGACAAAGGGAATTGTATACGGGATTGATTAAGTCCTTGACATCGTGGTTCATCCGATGAGATCATCGTGGAACATGTGGGAGCCAACATGGGTATCCAGATCCCGCTGTTGGTTATTGACCGGAGAGTCATCTCGGTCATGTCTGCATGTCTCCCGAACCCGTAGGGTCTAGACACTTAAGGTTCGGTGACGCTAGGGTTATAGAGATATTAGTGTGCGGTAACCCAAAAGTTGTTCGGAGTCCCGGATGAGATCCCGGACGTCACGAGGAGTTCCGGAATGGTCCGGAGGTAAAGAATTATATATAGGAAGTGCTATTTCGGCCATCGGGACAAGTTTCGGGGTCACCGGTATTGTACCGGGACCACCGGAAGGGTCCCGGGGGTCCACCGGGTGGGGCCACCTACCCCGGGGGGGCACATGGGCTGTAGGGGGTGCGCCTTGGCCTATATGGACCAAGGGCACCAGCCCCAAGAGGCCCATGCGCCAAGAATCAAGGGAAAGGAAGAGTCCTAAAGGGGGAAGGCACCTCCGAGGTGCCTTGGGGAGGAGGGACTCCTCCCTGGCCGCACCCTTCCTTGGAGGAAGGGCCAAGGCTACGCCTCCCCCCTCTCCCTTGGCCCTATATATAGTGGGGGGAAGGGAGCGCAACCAAACCTAAGCCCTGGCGCCTCCCTCTCCCTCCCATGACACATCTCCCTCCTCCCGCAGGGCTTAGCGAAGCCCTGTTGGAATCCCGCTACTTCCACCACCACGCCGTCGTGCTGCTGGATCTCCATAAACCTCTCCTTCCCCCTTGCTGGATCAAGAAGGAGGAGACATCGCTGCTCCGTACGTGTGTTGAACGCGGAGGTGCCGTCCGTTCGGCGCTAGGATCATCGGTGATTTGGATCACGACGAGTACGACTCCATCAACCCCGTTCTCTTGAACGCTTCCGCGCGCGATCTACAAGGGTATGTAGATCCACTCCTCCCTCGTTGCTAGATGACTCCATAGATAGATCTTGGTGACACGTAGGAAAATTTTGAATTTATGCTACGTTCCCCAACAGTGGCATCATGAGCTAGGTCGATGCGTAGTTTCTATGCACGAGTAGAACACAAAGTAGTTGTGGGCGTTGATTTTGTTCAATATGCTTACCGTTACTAGTCCAATCTTGATTCGGTGGCATTGTGGGATGAAGCGGCCCGGACCGACCTTACACGTACTCTTACGTGAGACTGGTTCCACCGACTGACATGCACTAGTTGCATAAGGTGGCTAGCGGGTGTCTGTCTCTCCCACTTTAGTCGGATCGGATTCGATGAAAAGGGTCCTTATGAAGGGTAAATAGCAATTGGCATATCACGTTGTGGTTTTTGCGTAGGTAAGAAACGTTCTTGCTAGAAACCCATAGCAGCCACGTAAAACATGCAAACAAACAATTAGAGGATGTCTAACTTGTTTTTGCAGGGTATGCTATGTGATGTGATATGGCCAAAAGGATGTGATGAATATATATGTGATGTATGAGATTGATCATGTTCTTGTAATAGGAATCACGACTTGCATGTCGATGAGTATGACAACCGGCAGGAGCCATAGGAGTTGTCTTTATTTATTATATGACCTGCGTGTCATTGAACAACGCCATGTAATTACTTTACTTTATTGCTAACCGTTAGCTGTAATAGTAGAAGTAATAGTTGGCGAGACAACTTCATGAAGACACGATGATGGAGATCATGGTGTCATGCCGGTGACGATGATGATCATGGAGCCCCGAAGATGGAGATCAAAAGGAGCAATATGATATTGGCCATATCATGTCACTATTTGATTGCATGTGATGTTTATCATGTTTATGCATCTTGTTTACTTAGAACGACGGTAGTAAATAAGATGATCCCTCATAATAATTTCAAGAAAGTTTTCCCCCTAACTGTGCACCGTTGCGACAGTTCGTTGTTTCGAAGCACCACGTGATGATCGGGTGTTAGATTCTAACGTTCACATACAACGGGTGTAAGACAGATTTACACACGCGAAACACTTAGGTTGACTTGACGAGCCTAGCATGTACAGACATGGCCTCGGAACACAAGAGACCGAAAGGTCGAGCATGAGTCGTATGGTAGATACGATCAACATGAAGATGTTCACCGATGATGACTAGTCCGTCTCACGTGATGATCGGACACGGCCTAGTTGACTCGGATCATGTAATCACTTAGATGACTAGAGGGATGTCTATCTGAGTGGGAGTTCACAAGATGAACTTAATTATCCTGAACATAGTCAAAAGGTCTTCGCAAATTATGTCGTAGCTCGCGCTTCAGTTCTACTGTTTAGATATGTTCCTAGAGAAAAATTTAGTTGAAAGTTGATAGTAGCAATTATGCGGACTAGGTCCGTAAACTGAGGATTGTCCTCATTGCTTCATAGAAGGCTTATGTCCTTAATGCACCGCTCAGTGTGCTGAACCTCGAACGTTGTATGTGGATGTTGCGAACATCTGACATACACATTTTGATAACTACGTGATAGTTCAGTTAAACGGCTTAGAGTTGAGGCACCGAAGACGTTTTGAAACGTCGCGAAACATATGAGATGTTTCGAGGGCTGAAATTGGGATTTCAGGCTCGTGCCCACGTCAAGAGGTATAAGACCTCCGACGATCTTCTTAGCCTGCAAACTAAGGGAGAAAAGCTCAATTGTTGAACTTGTGCTCAGATTGTCTGAGTACAACAATCGCTTGAATCGAGTGGGAGTTGATCTTCCAGATGAAATAGTGATGGTTCTCCGAAGTCATTACCACCAAGCTGCTAGAGCTTCGTGATGAACTATAATATATCAGGGACATATATGATGATCCTTGAGATATTCGCGATGTTTGACACCACAAAAGTAGAAATCAAGAAGGAGCATCAATTGTTGATGGTTGGTGAAACCACTAGTTTCAAGAAGGGCAAGGGCAAAAAGGGGATGCTTCATGAAACGGCAAATCAGCTGCTGCTCTAGTGAAGAAACCCAAGGTTGAACCCAAACCCGAGACTAAGTGCTTCTATAATAAGGGGAACAGCCACTGGAGCAGAATTACCCTAGATACTTGGTAGATGAGAAGGCTGTCGATAGAAGTATATTGGATATACATTATGTTAATGTGTACTTTACTAGTACTCCTAGTAGCACCAGGGTATTAGATACCGGTTCGGTTGCTAAGTGTTAGTAACTCGAAACAAAAGCTACGGAATAAACGAAGAATAGCTAAAGGTGAGATGACGATATGTGTTGGAAGTATTTCCAAGGTTGATCAAATATCGTATGCTCCCTCTACCATCGAGATTGGTGTTTGCGTTGAGCATAGACATGATTGGATTATGTCTATCGCAATACGGTTATTCATTTAAAGAGAATAATGGTTACTCTGTTTATTTGAATAATACCTTCAATGGTCTTACACCTGAAATGAATGGTTTATTGAATCTCGATCGTAGTGATACACATGTTCATACCAAAAGATAGTAATGATAGTACCACCTACTTGTGGCACTGCCACGTAAGTCATATCGGTATAAAACGCATGAAGAAGCTCCATGTTGATGGATCTTTGGGCTCACTCATTTTTGAAAGGTTTGAGACATGCGAACCATGTCTATTGGTTTATATGCATGAAGAAACTCCATGCAAATGGACCGTTTGGACTCACTTGATTTTGAATCACTTGAGACATGCAAATCATACCACATGGGCAAGATGACTGAAAGCCTCGTTTTCAATAAAATGGAACTAGAAAGCAACTTGTTGGAAGTAATACATTTTGATGTGTGCAATCAAATGAGTGCTGAGGCATGTAGTGGATATCGTTATGTTCTTACTTCACAGATGATTCGAGTAGATGTTGAGTATATTTACTTGATGAATCACGAGTCTGAATTATTGAAAGGTTCAAGTAATTTCAGGGTGAAGTTGAAAGATCGTCGTGACAAGAGGATAAAAAGATCTATGATATGATCATAGAGATGAATATTTGAATTACGAGTTTGGCACAGAATTAAGACATTGTGGAAATTGTTTCACAACTAATACAGCCTGGAACACCATAGTGTGATGGTGTGTCCGAACATCATAACTGCACCCTATTGGATATGATGCATACCATGATGTCTCTTATCGAATTACCACGATAGTTTATGGGTTAGGAATTAGAGACAACCACATTCACTTTAAATAGGGCACCACGTAATTCCGATGAGATGACACCGTATGAACTATGGTTTATAGAAACCTAAGTTGTCATTTCTTAAAAGTTTGGGGCTGCGACGCTTATGTGAAAAAGTTTCAGGCTGATAAGCTCGAACCCAAAGTGGATAAATGCATCTTCATAGGACACCCAAAACAGTTGGGTATACCTCCTGTCTCAGATCCGAAAGCAATAAGGAATTGTTTCTGAAATCGGGTCCTTTCTCGAGGAAAATTTTCTCTCGAAAGAATTGAGTGGGAGGATGGTGGAGACTTGATGAGGTTATTGAACCGTCTCTTCAACTAGTGTGTGGCAGGGCACAGGAAGTTGTTCCTGTGGCACCTACACCAATTGAAGTGGAAGCTTATGATAGTGATCATGAAACTTCAGATCAAGTCACTGCCAAACCTCTTGGGATGACAAGGATGCGTACTACTTCAGAGTGGTACGTAATCCTGTCTTGGAAGTCATGTTGCTAGACAACAATGAACCTACGAGCCATGGAGAAGCGATGGTGGGCCCGGATTCCGACAAATGGCTCGAGGCCATAAAATCCGAGAGAGGATCCATGTATGAAAACAAAGTGTAGACTTTGGCAGAACAGCTCGATGGTCGTAAGGCTGTTGAGTGCAGATGGATTTTAAAAGGAAGACGGACAATGATGGTAAATGTCACCATTAAGAAAGCTCGACTTGTCGTTAAGAAGTTTCCCGACAAGTTCAAGGAGTTGACTACGGTGAGACTTTCTCACTCGTAGCGATGCTAAGAGTCTGTTGGAATTATATTAGCGATTACTGCATTATTTATGAAATCTTGCAGATAGGATGTCAAAACATTGTTTCCTCGACGATTTTCTTGAGGAAAGGTTGTATGTGATACAACTGAAAGGTTTTGTCAATCCTGAAAGATGCTAATAAGTATGCAAAGCCCCAGCAATCCTTCTGAGGACTGGAGTAAGCATCTCGGAGTTGGAATGCATGCTTTGATGAGATGATCAAAGATTTTGGGTGTATACAAAGTTTATGAGAAACTTGTATTTCCAAAGAAGTGAGTGGGAGCACTATAGAATTTCGGATAAATATATGTTGTTGACATATCGTAGATCAGAAATGACGTAGAATTTCTGGAAAGCATATAGGGTTATTTGGAAAGTGTTTTTCAATGGAAAGCCTGGATTAAGCTACTTGAACATTGAGCATCAAGATCTATAAGGATAGATCAAAACGCTTAATGGTACTTTCAAGTGAGCACATACCTTGACATGATCTTGAAGGTGTTCAAGATGGATCAGTCAAAGAAGGAGTCCTTGCCTGAGTTGTAAGGTATGAAGTTAAAACTTAAAGCTCGACCACGGCAGAAGAAAGAGGAAGGACGAAGGTCGTCCCCTATGCTTAAGACATAGGCTCTACAGTATGCTATGCTGTGTACCGCACCTAAAATGTGCCTTGCCATGAGTCAGTCAAGGGGTACAAGAGTGATCTAAGAATGGATCACAGGACAGCGGTCAAAGTTATCCTTAGTAACTAGTGGATAAGGAATTTTCTCGATTATGGAGGTGGTAAAAGAGTTCGTCGTAAAGGGTTACGCCGATGCAAACTTTGACACTAATCCAGATTATTCTGAGTAGTAAACTGGATTCGTATAGTAGAACAATTATTTGGAATAGCTCCAAATGTAGCGTAGTAGTTGCATCTACAAGATGACATAAGAAATTTGCGAAGTACATACGGATCTGAAAGATTCAGACCCGTTGACTATAACATCTCTCACAAGCATAACATGATCAAACCTAGAACTCATCGAGTGTTAATCACATGGTAATGTGAACTAGATTATTGACTCTAGTAAACTCTTTGGGTGTTAGTCACATGGGGATGTGACCTTGAGTGTTAGTCACATAGCGATGTGAACTGGATTATTGACTCTAGTGCAAGTGGGAGACTATTGGAAATATGCCCTAGAGGCAATAATAAATTAGTTATTATTATATTTCCTTGTTCATGATAATCGTTTATTATCCATGCTAGAATTGTATTGATAGGAAACTCAGATACATGTGTGGATACATAGACAACACCATGTCCCTAGTAAGCCTCTAGTTGACTAGCTCGTTGATCAATAGATGGTTACGGTTTCCTGACCATGGACATTGGATGTCATTGATAACGAGATCACATCATTAGGAGAATAATGTGATGGACAAAGACCCAATCCTAAGGCTAGCACAAGATCATGTAGTTCGTATGCTAAAGCTTTTCTAATGTCAAGTATCATTTCCTTAGACCATGAGATTGTGCAACTCCCGGATACCGTAGGAGTGCTTTGGGTGTGCCAAACGTCACAACGTAACTGGGTGGCTATTAAGGTACACTACAGGTATCTCCGAAAGTGTCTGTTGGGTTGGCACGAATCGAGACTGGGATTTGTCACTCCGTGTAAACGGAGAGGTATCTCTGGGCCCACTCGGTAGGACATCATCATAATGTGCACAATGTGATCAAGGAGTTGATCACGGGATGATGTGTTATGAAACGAGTAAAGAGACTTGCCGGTAACGAGATTGAACAAGGTATCGGGATACCGACGATCGAATCTCGGGCAAGTATCGTACCGCTAGACAAAGGGAATTGTATACGGGATTGATTAAGTCCTTGACATCGTGGTTCATCCGATGAGATCATCGTGGAACATGTGGGAGCCAACATGGGTATCCAGATCCCGCTGTTGGTTATTGACCGGAGAGTCATCTCGGTCATGTCTGCATGTCTCCCGAACCCGTAGGGTCTACACACTTAAGGTTCGGTGACGCTAGGGTTATAGAGATATTAGTATGCGGTAACCCGAAAGTTGTTCGGAGTCCCGGATGAGATCCCGGACGTCACGAGGAGTTCCAGAATGGTCCGGAGGTAAATAATTATATATAGGAAGTGCTATTTCGGCCATCGGGACAAGTTTCAGGGTCACCGGTATTATACCGGGACCACCGGAAGGGTCCCGGGGGTCCACCGGGCGGGGCCACCTGCCCGGGGGGGCCACATGGGCTGTAGGGGGTGCGCCTTGGCCTATATGGGCCAAGGGCACCAGCCCCAAGAGGCCCATGCGCCAAGAATCAAGGGAAAGGAAGAGTCCTAAAGGGGGAAGGCACCTCCGAGGTGCCTTGGGGAGGAGGGACTCCTCCCTGGCCGCACCCTTCCTTGGAGGAAGGGCCAAGGCTACGCCTCCCCCCTCTCCCTTGGCCCTATATATAGTGGGGGGAAGGGAGGGCAACCAAACCTAAGCCCTGGCGCCTCCCTCTCCCTCCCATGACACATCTCCCTCCTCCCGCAGCGCTTGGCGAAGCCCTGTTGGAATCCCGCTACTTCCACCACCACGCCGTCGTGCTGCTGGATCTCCATCAACCTCTCCTTCCCCCTTGCTGGATCAAGAAGGAGGAGACGTCGCTGCTCCGTACGTGTGTTGAACGCGGAGGTGCCGTCCGTTCGGCGCTAGGATCATCGGTGATTTGGATCACGACGAGTACGACTCCATTAACCCCGTTCTCTTGGACGCTTCCGCGCGCGATCTACAAGGGTATGTAGATCCACTCCTCCCTCGTTGCTAGATGACTCCATAGATAGATCTTGGTGACACATAGGAAAATTTTGAATTTATGCTACGTTCCCCAACAATTCTCTCTATTGTTCTGAAAATCCCTTGAGATACTGCCTTGCAGTTCTTGCCTCATGAATACCCCCTACGGATAATTCCTCGCTCTTACCGAGCATCCGGTCTTCCCACGTTGTTCATATGATTCACAAGATACATTGAAATACGATCTGATCTTCCGGTATCCTCTGCCCACTATTGCTCAGCAAATACTTGTCTGCTTGCATTATGGATGCGTTCCATATGGCTAGCAATATTCATAGTATCCTTTGTCATTGTCATTTTGAGTACGTTGATTCAATATGTTGTGAATGCTTGCAATCCTCAATCAGGTCCTAGAAATCATCCCTCCGGCTCAGACGTCATTTTGAACAGGAGCTAGTTCTCGACCAATCAATTGTTGTCGATTGTGCCCCTAAGTCTATTCAACTTATCCATCCCTGATCAGAGCATCTGTTTCTGATCCTTCAATTTGGAATCATAATTCCTTTGCATTTAAGCTTCGTATTATTCAGATGATTCCATAACCTGTTGCATTTGCATTCTTTCCTCTTCTGGTTGTGTACTGATACTCACATCAGATCCTTTGTGGACCATCAAGTCCTTTGTTGCATTTTATCCGACAACGTCCTTCATATTCAATCATGTTGGAAGTTCTTTCCCTGATACATAATGCCAAGGGTAAATCCTATTCCCTGAATTGGCCAACGATGCTCTGCTTTCGAGCTTGTGTTATTTACTCCTTAAGTTCATAGTATATGATCCTAAGATGCCCCGATGGGTTGAACCTATACCTTCCCTAAAACCGTATGAACCTGAAAGTTTTCACAAGTTATACCCTTCTGGTGTTTTACTAGATAATTTTCTACCCTACAACTTCTTTGAAGACGAGAAGTGAATGAAAGGTTATGCATTAAAGAAGTGGGAGTCGACCTTGAACTTTGTGTTCATGCCCATGGACCCGATGTGGAACTTATCATGGAAGCTTCTTGCAAAATATTTAATCATTTGGGTAATTCTTTCGGTGTCATTAAATTGGATCCCTTGCCGCTATGGTTCCGACCATGATTGATCTCCTTTGATTCCATTTCTCAGACAAGGTGAAGTACTTGTCTTTTGCAGAATATCCATATCAAACGGAGTCCAAACGGGATAAAAACTGATGGAGATTTTTTTGTCAGTCTAGTTTGTTGCAATAATGATTACCGGTCTAGTTATCGATTGCCTAGGGACAAATAACTTTCTCGTAACAACAAGTTCTTTACTAAAACTAATTTAGTTGTGTCTTTACCTAAACAGCCCCTACTTTTTATTTACATAATCTTTATTATCTTGCAAGCCTATCCAACAACTTCTACAAAGCACTTCTAGTTTCATACTTGTTCTAGGTGAAGCGAACGTCAAGCGTGCGTAGAGTTGTATCGGTGGTCGATAGAACTTGAGGGAATATTTGTTCTACCTTTAGCTCCTCGTTGGGTTCAACACTCTTACTTATCGAAAGATGCTACAATTGATCCCCTATACTTGTGGGTTATCAAGACCTTTTTCTGGCGTCGTTACCGTGGAGCAATAGCATGGGGTGAATATTCTCGTGTGTGCTTGTTTGCTTTATCACTAAGTAATTTTTATTTGATGTTCTTAGTTGTTCTTTATCTTTAGTTATGGATATGGAACACGGAATACCAAAAAAATAGGTGTACTTGCTGCTCATGGAGATGAGGAACCTCCTAAAACCCTCGATGCTCGTTATGTGACAGATATTATGTACTACTTTGATAATCCAGAGAAAACCCCATTCAATTTGGTAATGGGAGACACGTTGGATCAACGTGAATACCTTAGGGATTATCGCTTGACTCAAAAAGGGAAACTATTATGGGAGCAAATTTATATGTTGAAATGGTATGCTAGGCAACTATGCTTGAGATATGATTATACTTGTTGCTCTAGGATGAAGGCTCCACACCTTCCCTTTTTATGCAAATTTAATGATAATGAAACTTTGGCTTCTTATGCTAGAGGTATATATGACTATTATGATGTGGAACAAATAGAAGAATTTGTTGCTTTTATGGGTGCTTATGAAATTGAATCTATGTTCAAAGAATATGAAAATCTTTATGATGTTGTCTACAGACCTGAAAATTTAGCTATCCTTAAATATTGTTATGAGAATTATGAATACAATTCCGATATTGATGTGTGTATTGATAAAGTCTCCGCTGTCCCAGAAGAGACTAATATTTTGCAGGAATCTATGGAAGAAGAAATTGATGAAACTGTGAGCTCATTGGATGAAAAAGATGAGGAGGAGAGCGAAGAACAAAAGGAGGAAGAGCGGATTGATCACCCGTGCCCACCTTCTAATGAGAGTAACTCTTCAACTCATACATTGTTTAATTTCCCTTCATGCTTACCGAAGGATGAATTCTATGATAATTGATATGATCCCGTTGATTCTTTTAAAATATCCCTTTGTGATGATGCTTGCTATGCTTGTGGCCAAGATGCCATTATGAATTATGCTTATGGAGATGAACTTGTTATAGTTCCTTATGTTAAACATGAAATTGTTGCTATTGCACCCACACATGATAGTCCTATTATCTTTTTGAATTCTCCAAACTACACTATATCGAAGAAGTTTGTGCTTATTAAGGATTATATTGATGGGTTGCCTTTTACTACTACACATGATGATTTTGATAGATATAATATGCATGTGCTTGCTGCTCCTACTTGCAATTATTATGAGAGAGGAACTATATCTCCACCTCTCTATGTTTCCAATACGATAAAATTGCAAGAAACTGTTTATACTATGCATTGGCCTTTACTATGTGTGCATGAATTGTTCTTTTATGACATGCCAATGCATAGGAAGAGAGTTAGACTTCGTCATTACTTGATATATGTTGCTTTGTGCTCACTACTAAATTCCAAATCATTGTTAACTAAAATTGGCTTTGATATACCTTGGGATCTGGGTGGATTCATTACTTGAGCACCTTATGCCTAGCTTAATGGCTTTAAAGAAAGCGCTGCCAGGGAGACAACCCGGAAGTTTTAGAGAGTCATTTATTTCTGTTGAGTACTTTTATAAATTCTAAAAACAAAAAATAAATAAAGAGGGGAACCTAAATCTTTTTCAAAAAGGAAAGTGAGAGAGAGAGACAAGCATTGTTGAAGTGGGAGCTAGCCTTGAACTTTGTTCATGCTCACTGAAACTTTGTGAATCTTGATTACAGAAAATTTTCAACAAAAATAATTATCCCCTTTTACAATTCCATTGTATTAAAAAAATAATGTGCCAAGGTTTGCCTTTAGGATGTTTACAATGCTTGTTGGTTTGTGCGGTGCAGGACAGAAACTTTGGATGTAGTGCTCGATTTTAAATTTTTTACTGGAACGTTAAATGGTTCTGATTCTTTTTGCACTGTCTTTCTATACAATTTTTTTATTTTTCCTAATTTTGGAAGGACTTTTCAAGTATCATAAATATGGTGAATTTTCAGATTATTACATACTATTCTGTTTTAGACAGATTCTGTTTTTGATGCATAGTTTGCTTGTTTTGATGAAACTATCGATTTATATCATTGGACTAAGCCATGAAAAAGTTATATTACAGTAGCTACAATGCCAAAACAAAATATTAATTGGTTTGCAACAGTACTTAGAGTAGTGATTTGCTTTATTATACTAACGGATCTTACCGAGTTTTCTGTTGAAGTTTTGTGTGGATGAAGTGTTCGATGATCGAGAAGGTCTCAATGTGAGAAGAAGGAAGAGAGGCAAGAGCTCAAGCTTGGGGATGCCCGAGTAACCCCAAGTAAATATTCAACTCGTATCTTAATATTCATGCCATGATTAGATGCATGATCAAGATTATGCTAGGTAGCATTCCACATCAAAAATTATCTTTTTTTATCATTTACCTACTCAAGGACGAGCAGGAATTAAGCTTGGGGATGCTGATATGTCTCCATAGTATCTATAATTTTTGATTGTTCCATGCCAATATTATTCAACTTTCATATACTTTTGGCAACTTTTTATACTATTTTTGGGACTAACATATTGATCCAATGCCCAGTGTCAGTTCCTGTTTGTTGCATGTTTTATGTTTCGTAGAAACCCCATATCAAACGGAATCCAAACGGGATAAAAACGGACGGAGAATATTTTTGGAATATTTTGAGAATTCCAGAAGAAAAATCCACGCAAGACTATGCCCGAGGGAGGCACGAGGCAGGGGGCGCGCCCCTGACCCTCGTGGGCTCCCCGTAAGGCGGTTGATGCCCTTCTTCGGCCACAAGAAAACTAATTTTTGGGGAAAAATCACGGTGAAGATTTCAGTCCAATCGGAGTTACGGATCTCCATATATATACGAAATGGTGAAAGGGCGGAAGGGGAGAACGCAGAAACAGAGAAAGACAGAGAGACAGATCCAATCTCGGAGGGGCTCTCGCCCCTCGCATGCCATGGAGACCAAGGGCCAGAGGGGAAACCCTTCTCCCATCTAGGGAGGATGTCAAGGAAGAAGAATAAGGGGGCCCTCTCCCCCTCACTTCCGATGGCACCGGAGTGCCACCGGGGGCCATCATCATCACCGCAATCTTCACCAACAACTTCACCGCCATCATCACCAACTCTTCCCCTCTATGAAGCGGTGTAACCCCTCTTTTACCTGTTGTAATCTCTACTTAAACATGGTGCTCAACGCTATATATTATTTCCCAATGATGTATGGCTATCCTATGATGTTTGAGTAGATCCGTTTTGTCCTATGGGTTATTTGATGATCGTGATTGGTTTGAGTTGCATGTTTTATTATTGGTGTTGTCCTATGGTGCTCTCTGTGTCGCGCAAGCATGAGGGATTCCCGCTGTAGGGTTTGCAATATGTTCATGATTTGCTTATGGTGGGTGGCGTGAGTGACAGAAGCACAGACCCGAGTAAGTAGGTTGTTTGCGTATGGGATAAAGAGGACTTGATACTTTAATGCTATGGTTGGGTTTTACCTGAATGATCTTTAGTAGTTGCGGATGCTTTCTAGAGTTCCAATCATAAGTGCATATGATCCAAGTAGAGAAAGTATGTTAGCTTATGCCTCTCCCTCAAATAAAATTGCAATAATGATTACCGGTCTAGTTATCGATTGCCTAGGGACAAATAACTTTCTCGTAACAACAAGTTCTTTACTAAAACTAATTTAGTTGTGTATTTACCTAAACAGACCCTACTTTTTATTTACGTAATCTTTATTATCTTGCAAGCCTATCCAACAACTTCTACAAAGTACTTCTAGTTTCATACTTGTTCTAGGTGAAGCAAACGTCAAGCATGCGTAGAGTTGTATCGGTGGTCGATAGAACTTGAGGGAATATTTGTTCTACCTTTAGCTCCTCGTTGGGTTCGACACTCTTACTTATCGAAAGAGGCTACAATTGATCCCCTATACTTGTGGGTTATCATCGGTACCCTCTTGATCGGCGCAATGCCAAACCCACTAGGGGGCTTCTTGATCGTATTCGAATCATAGCTTAACCCCTTTTGGGTTCGACTTTGATCGTATTCGAATCAGAGTCATTAAAAAACTCTCAAGGTCATTTGGGGGCTTCCTGTTCAAACATAGGTCGTATTCGAACCAAAGAGAACATAGCTGTCGGTACCCTCTTGATCGGCGCAATGCCAAAACCACTAGGGGGCTTCATGATCGTATTCGAATCCTAGCTTAACCCCTTTTGGTCCGGTTTATTGATCGTATTCGAATCATAAGCCTCATTTTTTCTCTGTTTGGCTTAAGTTTTTTTTAAACAATCTTTGGTTTTGTCTTGAGACCTTTTTGTTCACATCTGAAGCATATATGTGGTTTCGATTAACCCGACTTGACTTTGGATGATAAGTCGCCATATATGACAATCGTAAACATTTGGAAGTTTTGGCTTCTAAAGATTGGGTCATCACCCTTACTACACAGGTATCCTAAACCAGCAGTACGAGATTCAATATCACAGGAACCGGTTTTCCAAACCAGATTATATTATTCAAATCTTTAATGGCCAACATGGCTGGATTTTTATTATGGTTATCAATAGCCAACATTATGATGGAGGTCTTCAAATTCGCTTCAGCGCAATGGTTATTATTTTATTAATGGACATGATTTATTTTTACAATGGAGGAAATAGTCCCGAGTCACTTCAGGCTTACGACCCGGCACTTGGGGGCTACATTATTTGAATTGAGATTACATCAAATATGCATGTCCCATGTAACTGCCAGCATGCACCATGGCACTTGGGGGCTCATGTAAAGTCATTTTTTCAACTTATTGAAGACCCAACTCATCCCATTTTAACGAGCCGGCCCTTGGGGGCTACCAATTGCTCCTGTCAAAAGTTTAAGGTACACAAGCCTCAGTCCATTATATTGAAAGATCCACTACTCAGTTGGTAGAGTACAAAGCTCTTAACCTTATGGACGTGGGTTCAAGCCCCATGGTGGAGATTACATCATATGATGTTATTATCAATGAATTATATACAAAGTCCCAGCTCAGTATTATCTTACTGAGCCGGCCCTTGGGGGCTACACGTTGTTGCTCAAGTCTACATGATCATACATACAAAGTCCCTGCTCATTATTGCATAACAACCTGGCCCTTGGGGGCTACACTGGTTGAAGTTTTTATGAGCATAAGGCAATTTCAAGTCCCAGGTTGCTGCAATCATGACAACCCAACACTTGGGGGCTACATATATGGAGTATTCAGTATTTACTAGTGACTGAGATGAACAACATGGATTTCTTCAAAGTGGCAGTATTTATATTGAAGCAAGTCTTAAAGCCATCACTTTGTTCTGCTCAAGACTTGGGGGCTACAGGTAATATGGATATAAGGGAAAAAATTCTTCAAATTCTTAGTTTTGAGTAAACAATCATGACCCGGCATCACCAATAATCATGACCCGGCGTCACCAATAATTATGACCCGGCATTGGCAACAATCATGAACCGGCATTTGCAACAATCATAAACCCGGAATTATCAGTTTTATAACCCGGCGATTTTGGAAATCATAAATCTGCAAGTTCTACATCTTCAAGCCAGCTGAATATCAGTTGAATATTTGAAGACCAATATTTTTGTCAAGTCAGAGCATTGAAGACCAACTCAAATGGATTCTTTATTTACAATATTTCTTCTACAAGCAAGTTGATTATGAAGCCGGCCTATTGACCCGAATTTTCTAGAAGGAGGAAATAACAAGGACTTAAGGATGACCAGGTGCCGGCTTACATGAATATTTAACCTGGAGCACAACCTATCAAATTTGCTCTTGTATTTATATTGAAGATCAGTTTAACATGGATAAATCCAAGATTAAATTGGGGGCTAATGTCGGGGATATACCCCATGGTATGACCCGACCGGATATATGACCCGGCCGGACTTGATGTTTCATCGATAACCCACCAGAAGATTGGCAACTCATGTGTCTGGCGGCTCACTGGTGTGACGACTCATGAAACTGAAGACTCATTGGTGACCCGGCGGGTGTTTCAGATGGATGACAAGGCCCAAGGCCCAGAAGGCCGGCTCATGTTATGATGGTCCGGATTAAGAGGAAAGACATAAGGAATATTCTCCTACAAAGGAAGCAAGACTAGGACTCCACTTGTAATAGAGTAATCCTAATCCTAATAGGACTAGTCATGTAACCCGCCCCTTCAATATATATAAGGAGGGGCAGGGCACCCCAGAGAGGGGACAAGGATAAGAAAACAATCTCTAGGGCTAGTCAAAAAGGGGGAGCCGGCTTATGCGGTGACTCTCTTGTGAGCATAATGAGATCTAGCCACAAACAACATGTAGGGTTTTTACCGGATGATGTTTCCTGGGGCCCGAAGCTGTCTAAATCCTTGTCTTGTGTTGCGTCTCTCGATTCCGCTCAACCCCTCTCAAGCTACTATAAAGATGCGTTGGCCTCACGACTAAGTCCTCACACTAGGACATCTGCCGTGACAATTCCATGACAACTTTGCTGCACTTTATTTTATTTGCGATCTATTTATTCAATCTATTACAACTTTCTCCCATCACGCACCAATTTCTGGCACCGTTACCCGAAAGGGATTGACAACCCCTTTAACACGTCGGGTTGCGAGGATTTGTTATTCGTGTGCATGGGTTGTTTACGTTGTGTTGCTTGGTTCTCCTATTGGTTCGATAACCTTGGTTTCATATCTGAGGGAAATACCTACCGCCGTTGTGCTACATCATCCCTTCCTCTTTGGGGAAATACCGATGTAGCTTCAAGTGACATCAACCCACTACCTACTGATGATAGTTTTCCTGATGAGCAGTTAGCTACTATAAATGTTGCTCACATTACTTCTTGGTATGCTGATTATGCTAATTACATTGTTGATAAATATTTACCACCTAGCTTTACATACCAACAAAAGAAAAAATTCTTCTATGATTTAAGACATTACTTTTGGGATGACCCACATCTTTATAAAGGAGTAGATGGTATTATTAGACATTGTGTACCTAAGCATGAACAGGGACAAATCCTACGTAAATGTCCCTCCGAAGCTTATGGAGGGCATCATGTTGGAGATAGAACTGCTCACAAGGTATTGCAATCTGGATTTTATTAGCCTACTCTCTTCAAGGATGCCCGTAAGTTCGTCTTATCTTGTGATGAATGTCAAAGAATAGATAATATATATAAGCATCAAGAAATGCCTATGAATTATTCACTTGCTATTGAGCCATTTGATGTTTTGGGATTTGATTACATGGGACCTTTTCCTTCCTCTAATGGGTATATGGTGGTAGCTGGAACTACGTCGGTATTTCCCTCGAGAGGGAGGGATGATGTAGCACAGCGGCGGTAGGTATTTCCCTCAGTTATGAAACCAAGGTTATCAAACCAGTAGGAGAACCAAGCAACACAACTTAAACAGCCCCCTGCACACACATAACAACACCTCGCAACCCAACGTGTTAAAGGGGTTGTCAATCCCTTTCGGGGTACGGCGCCAGAAACGGCGTGTGACGGGAGATAAAGTTGTAAATATTGATAGATCGACCACCAAATAAAATTAATTGCAGCAAGGTATTTTTGGATTTCTGGTTTAATAGATCTGAATAAAAATGCAAAGGGAAAGTAGATCGCAAGGCAAATATATGAGAAAGAAGACCCGGGGCCGTAGGTTTCACTAGTGGCTTCTCTCGAGAAAAATAGCAAACGGTGGGTAAACAAATTACTGTTGGGCAATTGATAGAACTTCAAATAATTATGACGATATCTAGGCAATGATCATTACATAGGCATCACGTCCAAGATTAGTAGACCAACTCCTACCTGCATCTACTACTATTACTCCACACATCGACCAATATCCAGCATGCATCTAGTGTATTAAGTTCATGAAAAAACGGAGTAATGCAATAAGAACGATGACATGATGTAGACAAGATCCGTTTATCTATATGGCAGTAGATATAGATCTCGTCTTTTATCCTTAGTAGCAATGATACATACATGTCGGTTCCCCTTCTGTCACTGGGATCAAGCACCGTAAGATCGAACCTACTACCGGGCACCTCTTCCCATTGCAAGATAAATAGATCAAGTTGGCCAACCCAAATATCGGAAAAGAAATACGAGGCTATATGAGATCATGCATAAAAGGGATCAAAGAAACTCAAATACTTTCATGGATATAAAAACATAGATCTGATCATAAACTCGAAGTTCATCAGATCCCAACAAACACACCGCAAAAGAGTTACATCATATGGATCTCCAAGAGACCATAGTATTGAGAATCAAGAGAGAGAGATGAAGCCATCTAGCTACTAACTACGGACCCGGAGGTCTACAAAGAACTACTCACACATCATCGGAGAGGCACCAATGGAGCTGGTGAACCCCATCCGAGATGGTGTCTAGATTGGATCTGGTGATTCTGGACTCTGTGGCGGCTGGATGAATATTTTGTCGACTCCCCTAGGGTTCTGGTATTTTGGGGGTATTTATAGAGCAAAGAGGCGGTCCGGGGGGGCACCTGAGGTGGGCATAACCCACCAGGGCGCGCTAGGGCCTCCGGGCATGCCCTGGTGGGTTGTGCCCCCCTCGGGGCACCCCCTAGGTGCAACTAGGGCCCATTTCCTTCCTTCTGGCCCATAAAAAATCTCCGTAAAGTTTCGTGGCATTTGGACTCCGTTTGATATTGATTTTTTGCGATGTAAAAAACATGGAAAAAATAGCAACTGGCACTTGGCACTATGTCAATAGGTTAGTACCAAAAAATGATATAAAATGATTATAAAACATCCAAGATTGATAATAAAACAGCATGGAACAATCAAAAAGTATAGATACGTTGGAGACGTATCAGTATACACATATTTTGGTTGTAGTTTATTATGTTACTAAATGTGTAGAAGCTATTCCAACCAGTAGTGTTGATCACAACACCTCTATTAAAATGCTTAAGGAAGTTATTTTCCCAAGGTTTGGAGTCCCTAGATATTTAATGACTGATGGTGGTTCACACTTTATTCATGGCGCTTTCCGAAAAATGCTTGCCAAGTATGATGTTAACCATAGAATTGCATCACCTTATCATCCTCAGTCTAGCGGTCAAGTTGAACTTAGCAATAGAGAAATAAAATTAATTTTGCAAAAGACTGTTAATAGGTCCAGGAAGAATTGGTCTAAGAAATTAGATGATGCACTTTGGGCTTATAGAACAACATATAAAAATCTTATGGGCATGTCTCCTTATAAAATGGTTTATGGAAAAGCTTGTCATTTTCCTCTTGAGTTAGAACATAAAGCATATCCGGCCATCAAAGAGCTCAATTATGATTTCAAACTTGCTAGTGAAAAGAGGTTATTTGATATTAGCTCATTAGATGAATGGATAACCCAAGCTTATGAAAATGCAAAATTATTTAAAGAAAAAGTTAAAAGATGGCATGACGAAAGAATCCAAAAGCGTGAGTTTAAAGTCGGAGAATATGTTCTTTTGTACAACTCTCATTCCAGATTCTTTGCAGGAAAACTCCTCTCAAAGTGGGAAGGCCCCTATGTTATCAAGGAGGTTCATCAGTCTGGAGCCATCAAAATAAATAATTCCGAAGGTAGTAACCCGAAGGTTGTCAATGGGCAACGAATAAAGCATTATATCTCAGGTAAGCCCATTAATGTTGAAAGTAATGTTATCCAAACTTTGACACCGGAAGAACACATAAAAGAGTCCTTCTGGAACACTCCAGAATCGTGAAAATAAGGAGGTACATGATATGGTAAGTAAACGGACTCCGAAAAATCCTCAAAAATATTTTTTATTAGTTTTGGAATATTTAGGAAATTAGGAAATAAAGAAACTTCCAGGAAGCGTCCCCTGGTGGGCACAAGACACTAGGGCGCGCTAGGCTTTCCTGGCGCGCCCAGGTGGGTTGTGCCCACCTGGGAGGCTGGGACACCTTCTGGACTCCGTTTTTTCTTCCGCTTGCTTGTCCCCCAAGATAAAAAATCTATATATACTTCCCGAACCTGTTGATCACCATATCACGGAGAAATCCTTTGTTCTCTTTTCTTGCTGTTTTTCTGCCAGATCCCATCTACCATGGCCACTTCAAGCTCCTCCTAGGACAAGTTCTTCAAGAACTTCATCAACCCATATCTACGGGAGGTGGTGCAGCACCCTCAGACCACTCAGATGCATGAGGGGGTGCTTCACCTTCGCGATGTGCCATGTCCCAAGGGGACGGGAACCGTGGAGGCCAGACTTGAAGTTATGGAGCAAGATGTCTTTCGGTGCAAGGGGATGGTGGAGCGTGGGCTCAACGCTAACCACCTCATGATCATGGACCTCTCTCGTGATCTCAAGGTGGATGGCAAGCCCATGAAGGACATCGTCTTCACCCTCAACGAGCAAATCAACTTCCTCCAAAGCCAGATCTATGATCTTCAAAAACCAAGTCTTTGAATATGAAGCGAGGTTTAAAGGTATGAGTTTGGCTGCTAGTTGCAGGACCCGTGAGACTCACTCCTCCTCTCATGATGGCGGACCACTGGCATGGAAATCCGAGGACAAGATCTCTTCATCACCACCTTCTTCTTCATCACCAAAGGAGAATTGAGTATCGGGTATGGGCACTCCCCTTGGCTTCCGCCAAGCTTGGGGGAGGTGCCCCGGTATCGTATCATACCACTATCTTTTTGCCTTTACTTATTTTAGTTTGAGCTTTTGCTTGAGATGAATAAAAGTTAGTTCGATCCTTTCTTCCTTAAGAGTTTTCTTAGTGATCTATCCTTGTAATCATGTGCAAGTTATATAATAAAGTTTAGTTTGAGTTTTTGCTTTCTTTACTTCCATGTTGCAAATAAAAGAAAAGAAATAAGGAAGAAAAAGAGAAAAGAAATAAATGAAAGAAAGGAAATAAATGAAGAAAAGATCATATACTAATCTTATGGTAGGTGATGACACCACATAAGGAAAAGTATAAGTAGAAAATTTTATTAGAGATTGACAAACATAGCATTAGTCAATGATGCAACTCATGAAAGAATTAATAAGGGAAGAGAAGATTCACATATAAATATACTATCCTAGAAATCTTTTGTGATTGTGAGCCCTCATCAAAATATTATATGCCAAAATTGTTGACGTTGGATAAGGAAGACAACTTAATGGTTTATGTTTGTTTATATTCACACAGAAGTCATGTTGTCATAGATCCTTTAACATGTGGTGCTTGCCCCCTATCTTTGCTAGCCAAAAATTCCGCACTAAGTAGAGATACTACTTGTGCATCCAAAAACCCTTAAACCCAAATCTTATTTTCAAGTGTCCACCATACCTACCTAGGGATTGAGCAAGATCCCTCAAGTAAGTTCTCATCGGTGCAAAAAGGCAATAAAAATTGCTTCTAAAAGTTTGAGATCATTTAGTGTAAGAGAAAATTGAGCGTTGCACGAACTTGTGATGGTGAAGAATAAAAGCGACAGACTGCATAATAAAGGTCGCTATCACAAGGGGCAATGCAACGTGACGTTCTTTTGCACTAAGGGTTTGAGCATACAAACAAATAAGTGCATGGTAACCTCTGCTTCCCTCTGCGAAGGGCCTATCTTTTACTTTTATGTATTTACTTTTATGCAAAGAGTCAAAGTTTTCCTTCTATTCCTTTTTATTTTTCTCCTTTGGCAAGCATCATGTGGTGAGGAAAGATCTAGGCACATATGTCCAGTTGAATATAGATAGCATGAGTTATTATTGTTGACATCACCCTTGAGGTGAATATGTTGGGAGGCGAAACTATAAGCCCCTATCTTTCTATGTGTCCGGTTGAAACATTTTGCTCATGTGTACGAGGTGAGTGTTAGCAATCATAGAAGACTATATGATGGTTGAGTATGTTGACTTGCCTAAATGCTCCGATACACGACCCTTCCTGAAAAGATGACGAATTGTAGTTACAAAGTTGACTGAGAACATAGTTTGTTGGTTTCTAATAGAGTTTTTGCTTTATACTTCAATTGTGTGATGAATTGTTACTTATTCATGAGAACTATATGATAAAAGTTCTATGATAAAAGTTTTATGTTTAATTTTGTTGCTGCTATAATAATCTACATGATGCTTCTATGTCTGTATTTTGTTTTTATCGACACCTCTCTCTCAAAGCATGTGGACATGTTTTTCAATTTTGGTTTTCACTTGAGGACAAGCGAGGTCTAAGCTTGGGGAGTTGATACATCCATTTTGCATCATGTTTTCATACTATTATTTATGATGTTTTATCCATAATAATGATTTTTGGAGTAACTCTAATGCCTTTTCTCTCATAATTTGCAAGGTACACACCAAGAGGGAGAATTCCGGCAGCTGGAAATCTGGACCAGGAAAAGCTACGTCAGGCTACCTATTCTGCACAACTCCAAACAAGTTGAAACTTCACGAAGATTTTTTATGGATTATTTGAGGAATATTGGAGCAAATAACTACCAGAGGGGGCCCACCAGGTGGGCACAACCCACCTGGGCGCGCTAGGGAGCCCAGGCGTGCCCTGGTGGGTTGTGCTCACCCAGGCCCACCTTCGGTGGCCATCTTCTGGTATATAAGTCATTTTGAGCTAGAAAAAATAAGGAGAGGACTTTCGGGATGGAGCGTCGCCGTCTCGAGGCGGAACTTGGGCAGGAGCACTTTTGCCCTCCGGCGGAGCGATTCCGCTGGGGGAACTTCCCTCCCGGAGGTGGAAATCATCATCATCATCACCAAAAACTCTCCCATCTTGGGGAGGGAAATCTCCATCAACATATTCAACAAAACCATCTCCTCTCAAACCCTAGTTCATCTCTTGTGTTCAATCTTGTTACCGGAACTATAGATTGGTGCTTGTGGGTGACTAGTAGTGTTGATTACATCTTGTAGTTGATTACTATATGGTATATTTGGTGGAAGATTATATGTTCAGATCAAATATGCTATTTAATACCCCTCTGATCTTGAGCATGATTATCATTTGTGAGTAGTTACTTTTGTTCTTGAGGTCGCGGGAGAAATCATGTTGCAAGTAATCATGTGAACTTGATATGTGTTTGATATTTTGATAGTATGTATGTTGTGATTCCCTTAGTGGTGTCATGTGAACATCGACTACATGAAACTTCACCATATTTAGGCCTAAGGGAATGCATTGTGGAGTAGCAATTAGATGGTGGGTTGTGAGAGTGACAGAAGCTTAGACCCCAGTTTATGCGTTATTCCGTAAGGGACCGATTGGATCCAAAAGTTTAATGCTATGGTTAGAATTTATTCTTAATACTTTTCTTGTAGTTGCGGATGCTTGTGGGAGGGTTAATCGTAAGTAGGAGGTTTGTTCAAGTAAGAACAACACCTAAGCACGGTCCACCCACATATCAAATTATCAAAGTACCAAACACAAATTAAGCCAACATGATGAAAGTGACTAGATGAAAATCCCGTGAACCCTGAAGAACGCTTTGTTTATCATAAAAGACCGTTTTGGCCTGTCCTTTACCTCAAATGGATTGGGATACCTTGATGCACTTTTGTTACTACTATCGTTACTTGCTTGTTACAAATTACCTTGCTATCAAACTACTCTATTACTTACAATTTCAGTACTTGCAGACGTTACCTTGCTGAAAACTGCTACCTCTTGAGCACTGCGTTGGTTTTCCCTTGAAGAGGAAAGGGTGATGCAGCAAAGTAGCGTAAGTATTTCCCTCAGTTTTTGAGAACCAAGGTATCAATCAAGTAGGAGACTACACGCAAGTCACCTTGTACCTACACAAACAAATAAGAACCTCGCAACCAACACGATAAACGGGTTGTCAATCCCTTCACGGTCACTTACGAGAGTGAGATCTGGTAGAGATAATAAGATAAATATTTTTTGTTATGATATAGATGGGAAAACAAAGATTGCAAAATAAAATAGATTGGAAACTTCTATGATGGAAAATAAACCCGGGGGCCATAGGTTTCACTAGTGGCTTCTCTCAAGATAGCATAAGTATTACGGTGGGTAAACAAATTACTGTCGAGCAATTGATAGAAAAGTGCATAATTATGAGAATATCTAGGCATGATCATGTATATAGGCATCACGTCCACGACAAGTCGACTGAAACGATTCTGCATATACTACTATTACTCCACACATCGACCGCTATCCAGCATGCATCTAGAGTATTAAGTTCATAAGAACAGAGTAACACATTAGGCAAGATGACATGATGTAGAGGATTAAACTCAAGCAATATGATATAAACCCCATCTTTTTATCCTCGATGGCAACAATACAATACGTGCTTTGCTGCCCCTGCTGTCACTGGGAAAGGACACCGCAAGATTGAACCCAAAGCTAAGCAATTCTCCCATTGCAAGAAAGATCAATCTAGTAGGCCAAATCAAACTGATAATTCGAAGAGACTTGCAAAGATAACAAATCATACATAAAAGATTTCAGAGAAGAATCAAATATTGTTCATAGATAATCTTGATCATAAACACACAATTCATCGGATCTCGACAAACACACCGCAAAAGAACATTTACATCGAATAGATCTCCAAGAAGATCGAGGAGAACTTTGTATTGAGATCTAAAGAGAGAGAAGAAGCCATCTAGCTAATAACTATGGACCCGAAGGTCTGTGGTAAACTACTCACACATCATCGGAGAGCCTATGGTGTTGATGTAGAAGCCCTCCGTGATCGATTCCCCCTCTGGTGGAGGTCCGGAAAAGGCCCCAAGATGGGATCTCTTGGGTACAGAAGGTTGCGGTGGTGGAAATAGGGTTTCGTGGTGCTCCTGGATGTTTTCGGGGTATATGGATATATAGGAGGAAGAAGTAGGTTGGTGGAGCTGCAAGGGGCCCGCGAGGGTGGGGGGCGCGCCTAGGGGGGCAGGCGCGCCTCCCTGCCTCTCGTGGCCTCCTTGCTCCTTTCTTGACGTCTACTCCAAGTCCCCTGGATCACGTTTGTTCCAGAAATAACTCTCCTGAAGGTTTCATTCTGTTTGGATTCCGTTTGATATTCCTTTTCCACGGAACACTGAAATAGGCAAAAAAAACAACAATTTGCATTGGGCCTTGGGTTAGTAGGTTAGTACCAAAAATAATATAAAAGTGTATAATAAAGCCCATTAAACATCCAAAACAGATAATATAATAGCATGGAACAATCAAAAATTATAGATACGTTGTAGACGTATGAAAAACCACTTGTCATTTTCTTCTGCTCCTCGTTGGGTTCGATACTCTTACTTATCGAAAAGAGCTACAATTGATCCCCTATACTTGTGGGTCATCACACATCACAACATGCCTTGCAAAAACAAGTTATACATCCTCTACTTTGTTGTTGCAAGTTTTACGTGGCTGCTACGGGCTTCTAGCAAGAACCGTTCTTACCTACGCATCAAACCACAGTGGTGTTTCGTCAAGTTTGTTGTTTTAACCTTCTTCCAGGACCAGCTGCAGTCAAATTTGATTCAATTAAAGTAGGAGAAACAGACACCTGCCATCCACCTTTATGCAAAACTAGTTGCATGTCTATCGGTGGAACTGGTCTCATGTGCGTGGACATGTAAGGTTGGTCCGGGCCGCTTCATCCCACAATACCATCAAATCAAAAAAATACATTGGTGGTAAGCAGTATGACTATCACCGCCCACTACTCTTTGTGTTCTACTCGTGCATATCATCTACGCATAGACCTAGCTCATGATGCCACTGTTGGGAAACATTGCATGGAAAACAAACAAAAACCTCTATGCACACTAGGGATGGCAATTTTCTCCATGGATCCGGGTACCCATGGATACCCGACCCGGTTGGGCAAGGGTATGGAGGGCCTTTCTGCCCATGGATCCATGGATATGGATACCCGCGAACAACTGGGTCGGGCATGGTTATATTTTCTCCTCCATGGATATCCAATGGATACCCATATGATATGTGGGCCCATATGTTAGTGACACTAGACTAAACACAACTCGCATTCACAAAAATGCAAAAGCCCGACCCATGTTTTTTTATAATTCTCTACCATATTAGCCTGACCTAACAATTATATTAAACCTAGCAATGGCTAGGCTGAAGACTAGAACGAGCCGACTAGGAGCTAACTGAATGTACAATCTATTGAATCTCTGAATGTGTCAATGAATGTGGTGAATTAATTTGATGTTTGTAAGGCTTTGCATGGTAATGTTTCTATGCCTATGGAGCTCCATGGGTACCCAGGTATCCAACGGATATGGGCATGGGCGCAAGTTGTGCCCATGGATACTTTGGTGGATGGGTAGAAGGTAGGAAGATGGATCATGGGTTGGATTTGGACCAGCTCCACCCGGTCCAAACCCGACCCATTACCATCCCTAACGCACACGCAATGATCTATCCATGGAGATGCATAGCAACAAGGGGGAGAGTGTGTCTACGTACCCTCATAGACCATAGGCGGAAGCGTTTCACAACACGGTTGATGTAGTCAAACTTCTTCGCGCTTCAACCGATCAAGTACCGAACGCACGGCACCTCCGCGTTCTACACACGTTCAACTCGATGTCGTCCTCACCGTCTTGATCCAGCAAGCATAGCGAGGAGGTGGTGAGTTCTGGCAGCACAACGGCGTGGTGACGGTGGTGGTGAAGTGATCCCGCAGGGCTTCGCCTAAGCGCTGTGATGATCTAGAATTGAGGAGGAAACTAGAGGCGAAGAGGTGCCGACGGACGGCGTGGAATAATCCTATTCCTTTGTGTGGCAACTCACCCACATATATATAGGAGTGGAGGGGACGAGACATACCTAGGGCGCCCCCAAAGGGTTGGTCGAATCCAACTAGGTGCGCCCCCCTTTCCAAATCTTTGCATGGGGGAAGGAAAGGGGGAGGCGCCCCCTCTCTTTCCTTCTCCTTGTGCCGCGGCCTAGAGGGGGGCGCACCAGCCCCCTGTGGGCTGTTTTTCTCCCCACCTATGGCCTATTAAGCCCAAGGACATCCCCCGGCACTCCCAAAACCCTTCCGGTGACCCGATACATTCCGGTGCATTCCGAAACCATTCCGGAGTCCGAATACTATCGTCCAATATATCAATTTTTATCTCCGGACCATTCTAGAGCTCCTCGTCATATCTGTGATCACATCTGGGACTCCGAACAACATTCGGTTACCAAACCACATAACTCATATAATACCAAATCGACATCGAACGTTAAGCGTGCGGACCCTACGGGTTCGAGAACTATGAAGACATGACCGAGTCACCTCTCCGGTCAATAACCGATAGCGGAACCTGGATGCCCATATTGGTTCCTACATATTCTATGAAGATCTTTATCGGTTGAACTGTTATGACAACATACGTAATTCCCTTTGTCTATCTGTATGTGAAAGAACATGTGGTGCCCCCATGTGTGGTTTTGGTAATTGATGACATTCTCTGTGGACTAGTGGTTGCATTGAGTTATATCTGAAGCATTTGTCCATAGGCATTTCTTGAAGTACATGTGTTGGTTTCAAGGAGTTTATCGGTTGACCAAGGTGCTATCAAGGAATTATCCAAAGATTGGTCATGTGAGTGTTGAGCTTATTGCAAGCATGTCTTGAAGAAGAAGATTGTGTGATCATTCATGTTACCTTCAAGACATCATCCAAATGAAGAGAGTTGGAAAGATTCAAGGTTGATCAAGACTGAGTACAGAGAGTGATTCAAGTTGATCAACACACAAAGCGTAGAAGATGTACCAAGAGGGATCAAGTGATCTCATGGTATGGTAAGCATTTTCCATTACGCTTTGTGTACTAACCCATGGTCTACGTATGAGTTCTATGTGGGGTTAGGTATGTTTCCATGGGTTTGCATCAAGAGGAAGATCTCATACAACCCATGGAAGATGACCTCAAGTGGTGATCATCATCAAGATTGCGTGTGCAAGTTCAAGTGGGGCATCACGAAGAGATCATCCTTGAAGCTTGCCGTCCATTGTGGTGTCAATGGACTTGTGAAGATGTGCCGAAGAGTGGATCACCCATAGTGGAGTATGGAGGAGCAATCAACTAGTCTTCATCGAGCCAACATAATCAAGAAAGGTGGTCCAACTTGAGGAAATCAAGATCGTCATCATCTAGCTCAAGTGGACTATGTGCAAGGCAAAGGTTTGCCCTTGATAGGTTTTCTATTTTACCGGTCTCATGGTGGTAGTTGGGAGACTGGGTTGTAGGATCGATTGTCGTACTATCAAGGGGGGCTCTCTAGTGAGTAGCTTGATTGCATCGTTCGTCGAGAGCTCAAACCATTGCATCCTTGCATCATATTTCTTGGTTCTTGTTTGGTTCTTCTCCTTGTGATATTTGGAGCTTATGGTTCTCTTCATGACAAGCTCGAGTTTATTGAAAACCAATTTCATATGCATCTTCTTTTGTGTTTTCGGTGTTAGAGTTTTTACCGGTCTTATTAGAGAAAGGGTTCTCACCATTTTATTTTGGGTATTTTCTCAATTGCTATTTCTTGATATTTCTATCAATATTGTGTTTGCTCTTGTCTTTAGCTTTCCAACAAACTTGATTTCGTCGAATTCGGAGCTCGTATGCGAAAATTATGGTTGTTTTGATCTTACCTGTTTTTCACACACCGGTTGACCAATACTACCGGTGTTTGGGGCTGTTGTACCGCTCCAGAGTCGATCCGATGGTTGTACTGGCCATGTACCGCTCTACCACCAGACTAGGTTCTGTTGTGGAGCGGTTGTTGACCGGTTTTACCAGTTAGTTCATGTTTAACTGGTACTACCGGTGCCACGGGCGGTTGTACCACTTAGTGCTTTTCCTACAGGTAGGTTTTGTCTCTGCTTTGACCAGTTGTACCGGTAGTTTCACCGGTTGTACCGGTCCTACTGTTTTCTGCACATAACGGGCAGATTTGTGGGGACCTATAAAAGGGGATCTTCTTCCCCATTGGCCCTCATCTCTTGAGCTCGTGTTCTTCCCCCATTGTTGACATTCTTCGAGCTTGCTATCTCTCAATCCCTTCAATGATTCATGCTAGTTATTGGGGGAAAAGAGAGAGGGGATCTAGATCTACATTTCCACTAATCACTTTCTCCTTTATGTGAGGGGAACCTATTGGATCTAGAGATCTTGGAGTTCTTCGTGTTCTCTTCTTCGTTCTTCCTCTCAGTTTCTTCCCTGGCATTAGTTGCTTTGGTGGGATTTGGGAGAGAAGGACTTGGGAACTCCGTGTGCCCTTGCCATTGCATTTGGTGCATCGGTTTGAGTTCCCCATGGTGATACGTGGAAGTTACAAGTTGAGAAGCTTATTACTCTTGGGTGCTTGGTACCCTTGAGCTTGTTCCTCTTGGGTGCTTGGGCTCCCTAGACAGTTGGTGGTGTTCGGAGCTCAATCATTGTGGTGTAAAGCTCCGGACTAGCATTGGGGTCTCCAATTAGGTTGTGGAGATCGCCCCGAGCAATTTGATGGGTACCCATGACAGCCCCCAAGGGTTGCCAAAGTGTATGGGTTCGGTGACCGCCCCAAGGGTTGCCATTTGTACGGGTTCGGTGACCGTCCTCAAGGGTCCCTTAGTGGAATCATGGCATCTTGCATTGTGCAAGGGCGTGAGGAGATTATGGTGGCCCTAGTGGCTTCTTGGGGAGCATTGTGCCTCCACACCGCTCCAGACGGAGATTAGCATCCGCAAGGGTGTGAACTTCGGGATACACCAACGTCTCTGCATGCCTCAGTTAACTCTAACCCGAGGCCTTTACTTATGCACTTTACTTTGTGATAGCCATACTGTTTCTTATCATATATCTTGCTATCACCAAGTTGTTTATCTCGCTTAGCATTAGTTGTTGGTGCACATAGGTGAGCCTAGTCGTTTTAGGTTTTGTGCTTGAAAAATTAAACGCTAGTTTTATTCCGCATTAGTTCAAGCCTAAACCATAATTATTTTAAAGCGCCTATTCACCCCCCTCTAGGCGACATCCATGATCTTTCAGTATGTTACTTGCCCGAGATTCGGTCGTCGGTATCTTCATACCTAGTTCAATCTCGTTACCGGCAAGTCTCTTTACTCGTTCCGTAATACATCACCTCATGACTAACTCCTTAGTCATATGCTTGCAAGCTTATGGTGTGTATTACCGAGAGGGCCCAGAGATACCTCTTCGATACTTGGAGTGAAAAATCCTAATCGATCTATGCCAACCCAACAAACACCTTCGGAGATACCTGTAGAGCATCTTTATGATCACCCAGTTACGTTGTGACGTTTGACAGCACAAAAGGCATTCCTCCGGTATCCGGGAGTTGCATAATCTCATAGTCGAAGGAATATGTATTTGACATGCAGAAAGCAATATCAATAAACTGAACGATCAATATGCGAAGTGATGTCTACTACAAAACTTTATTCTTGTAGACACGTGTTGGGCCTCCAAGCGCACAGTTTTGTAGGACAGTAGCAATTTTCCCTCAAGTGGATTACCGAAGGGTTATCAATCCGTGAGAGGTGTAGGATGAAGATGGTCTCTCTCAAACGACCCTGAAACCAAATACAAGAAATCTCTTGTGTCCCCAACACACCCAATACAATGGCAAATTGTATAGGTGCACTAGTTCAGCGAAGAGATGGTGATAAAAGTGTAATATTGATGGTAGAAATATATTTTTGTAATCTGAATAAATAAAAACAGCAAGGTAGCAAATAGTAAATGGGCACAAAATGGTATTGCAATGCTTAAAAACAAGGCCTAGGGTCCGTACTTTCACTAGTGCAATCTCTCGACAGTGCTAATATAATTGGATCATATAACCGTCCCTCAACGTGCAACGAAGAATCACTCCAAAGTTCCTATCTAGCGAAGAACATAAGATGGAATTGTTTGTAGGGTACAAAACCACCTCAAAGCTATTCTTTC
Source organism: Triticum urartu (assembly GCF_003073215.2). Lineage (NCBI taxonomy): Eukaryota > Viridiplantae > Streptophyta > Magnoliopsida > Poales > Poaceae > Triticum > Triticum urartu. The sequence goes on from NC_053023.1 coordinate 521,517,874, forward strand.
CGATCAATCTATCCTAGAGTTCGTACTAAAATAACACAAAGCTATTCTTTCCGATCGATCTAACCAAGAGTTTGTACTAAAATAACACCAAAGCAAATTCAGATTCATAATATTCAATCCAACACAAAGAACTTCAAAGAGTGCCCCAAGATTTCTACCGGAGAAACAAAGACAAGAACGTGCATCAACCCCTATGCATAGATTACCCCAATGTCACCTCGGGAATCCGCGAGTTGAGTGCCAAAACATATATCAAGTGAATCAATATGATACCCCATTGTCACCACGAGTATTCAATTACAAGACATATATCAAGTGCTCTCAAATCCATAAAAGTATTCAATCCGATAACAATGAATTCTCAAAGGGAAAAACTCAATTAATCACAACAAGATAGAGAGGGGAAAACACCATATGATCCGACTATATTAACAAAGCCCGCGATACATTAAGATCATGACATCTCAAGAACACGAGAGAGAGAGAGAGAGATTAAACACATAGCTACTGGTAAAACCCTTAGCCCCAAGGGTGGACTACTCCCTCCTCATCGTGGTGGCCGCCGGGATGATGAAGATGGCCACCGGGGATGATTCCCCCCTCCGGCAGGGTGCCGGAACGGGGTCTAGATTGGTTTTCGATGGCTACAGAGCCTTGCGGCGGCGGAACTTCTGATCTAGGGTTATTTCTGATGCTTTCTCTATTTATAGGATTTTTTGGCGTTGTTTTCACGCGAAGATGGGCCTCGAGGTGAGCACAACCCACCGAGGCAAGCCAGGCCCACCAAGTGCGCCTTGGTGGGTTGTGCCCTCCTCGTGGCTCTTCTGGCCCTCCCACGAAGCTTCGAGGGTCTCTTTTGTTCCCAAAAAATCGTCAAAAAGTTTCAGCTCATTTGGAGAACTTTCATTTCTGCACAAAAAACAACACCACGGTAGTTCTACTGAAAACAGCGTCAGTCCGGGTTAGTTCCATGCAAATCATACCAAAACCATGTAAAATTTTGTAAACATGGCATGAATACTTCATAAATTATAGATACGTTGGAGACGTATCAGCATCCCCAAGCTTAATTCCTACTAGTCCTCAAGTAGGTAAATGATAAAAGAAATAATTTATGAAGTGTGAATGCTAGCATAGTGCATAAGTTTGATCAATGATAATTTCAGTCACTTTTCCTAGCATCATAAATCAATTCTTTCTTATAAAACTTCTCATGTTAAAGTAGCAACCAATTCACATGTTAAGGTTCAAACAATGAATTCTCTTGAAACTCAGCAACCTATGTTCTCAGCCACCAAGCAATTGTAATTCAACTTATTCAACAGAGTTTAAGTATGAGCTCCACATACTCAACCATCAGATAGTCTTCTATGATTGCTAACACTCACCGCATACACATGAGCAAAACGTTTCAACCGGACACATAGGAAGATAGGGGCTTATAATTTCACCTCCCAGCGTATTCACCTCAAGGGTGATGTCAACAATAATAACTCATGCTACCCATATCCAACTGGATATATGTGCCTAGATCTTTCCTCACCACATGATGCTTGCCAAAAGAGAAAAATAAAAAGGAATAGAGAGAAGAACTTGGACTCTTTGCATAAAAGTAAATACATAGAAGTAAAAGATAGGCCCTTTGCAGAGGGAAGCAGAGGTTGCCATGTGTTCATTTGTTTGTATGCTCAACCCCTTAGTGCAAAAGATCGTCACGTTGCATTGCCCCTTGTGATGGCAACCTTCATTATGCAGTCTATCGCTTTTATTCTTCACCATCACAAGTTCGTACAACGCTCAATTTTCTCTTACACTAAATGACCTCACACTTTTAGAAGTAATTTTTATTGCCTTATTGCACCAACGACAACTTACTTGAAGGATCTTGCTCAATCCTTAGGTAGGTATTGTGGACTCTTGAAGATAAGATTTGGGTTTAAGGGTTTTTGGATGCACAAGTAGTATCTCTACTTGGTGCGGAATTTTTTGGCTAGCAAGGATGTGGGGAAAGCACCACATGTTGAAGGATCTGTGACAATATAACGTCTGTGTGAATATGAACAAACATAAACCATTACGTTGCTTTCCTTGTCCAACGTCAACAATTTTGGCATATAATATTTTGATGGCGGCTCACAATCACAAAAGATTTCCATGATAGTGTATTTGCATGTGAAAGTTCTCTTCCTCATACTAATTATTCGTGAATTGCTTGTATGACCAATATTGTGATTGTCAAGCCTCAAAAGATTTCACTTTCTAAACCCAATATGAAGCTACCACTAGGCATGACATGATTTCAACTTCATGGCATTCAATTTATTCAACGATTTACTCATAGGATATAAGTGAAGCACAAGAGTAAATGACAAGCTACTCCAAAAAAATATAAATGAAGATCATGAGCATAATATTTCTTTCTCTCATATTAATTTAATTGAAGCAAGAGAGAATTTCTTCAAAAATACTAAAGCACACCGTGCTCAAAAAGATATAAGTGAAGCACTAGAGCAATTCCATAGAAATGAGCTTCGTTGGCGGGATGTGAATGCCGCTTACCTAGCCTCCCTGGCAACTATTTCAGGACTCTATTTTATTTAAAAGCTTTCAGATCTAAGTATTTTATTAAAATAACAAGCAAAATAAAAATAAAATGGCATTCTAAGAATATCACAACTCATGTGAAGAAGCAAAAACTTAGGCTCAACCGATACTAACCGATAATTGTTGAAGAGGAAAAGTGGGATGCCTATCTGGGCATCCCCAAGTTTAGATGCTTGAGACTTCTTGAAATATTATCTTGGGGTGCCTTGGGAATCCCCAAGCTTGAGCTTTTGTGTCTCCTTAATTCTTCTCATATCACGGTTTTTCTAAATCTCAAAAGCTTCACCCACACAAAACTCAACAAGAACTCGTGAGATAAGTTAGTATAAACCAATGCAAAAACCTTATCATTATCTACTGTAGAAAATCACTAAAATTATTATTCAACATTGAATAATAAATGCCTTTGCATATTTAATACTCCTATCCTCAAATAGAATCATTAAACAAGCAAACATATGCAAACAATGCAAACATAACAGGAATCTGCCAAAACAGTACATTCTGTAAAGAATGCAAGAGTATAAATACTTCCCTGACTCCAAAAGTTATGAAAATATACCACACTGTAGAAAATTTATCAGAGCTTATTATGAAAAAAGTTTCAACATTTTATCACATTCTGACGTTTCTAGGGAATTTTTGCAACATCGTAAAATTTCTGTTTTCAAACAGCAGCATGTAGACTTGCAAAATAAGCATAGTAAAGGCTATCAATGCCACTTTTATTGAAATAAAAGATGCAAAACATTATTATAAATAACAGCATGCAAATCCTAGCAAAATAAAATGACGCTCCAAGCAAAACACATATCATGTGACGAATCAAAACATAGCTCCAAGTGAGGTTACCGATAATGTTGGAGACGAAAGAGGGGATGCCCCAAGCTTAGTTGCTTGGATCTTCCTTGAATATTACCTTGGGGTGCCTTGGGAATCTGCAAGCTTAGGGTCTTGTCACTCCTTATTCTCCTCATATCGACATCTCACCCAAAACCTAAAAACTTCAATCACACAAAACTTAACGGAACTTTGTGAGATAGATAAGAATGATAAAGAGCAAACCATTTCACTTTGATACTGTAAAAGACAAGATTCATAATTGTTTACACTCAATGCATACTGTAGCATATCATTTCCACAATTTATATTGATCAATATAAGCCATAGAAACTAGAAAACAAACAAACTATGCATTGAAAACGGAATATGTCAAAAACAGAACAGTCTGTAGTAATCTGTACTCCAACCATATTTATGCTACTCCAAAAATTTCTGAAAAAATAGGAAAACCTGAGAAATTTGTCTATTAATCTTCTGTAAAAAGAATCAGCATTTTATCACGCTTCTGTTAAAAATGAGAACTGTTTTCCTGAGCGCAAACGTTTCTGTTTTTCAGCAAGATCAAATCAACTATCACCGTAAGCCATCCCAAAGGTCTTACTTGACACTTTATTGAAACGAAAGAAATAAAACATGATTACTACAGTATCCTAATCATGTGAACACACAAAAATAGTAGGGGTAAATGTTGGGTAGTCACCCAACAAGTCCTTTTCTTTAATGCCTTTTAAGCTAGGCATGATGATTTCAATGATGCTCGCATAAAATATAAGAGTTGAAACCTAACAAGAGCATCATTAAACACATGGCAACCACAGTTAAGCCTAACCCACTTCCTATGCATAGGGATTTTGTGAGCAAACAACTCATGGGAACAAAAATCAACTAGCATAGGAGGGCAAAACAAGTGCAACTTCAAAACTTTCAACACATAGAGAGGAAACTTGATATTATTGTAATTCATACAAGCATAAGTTCCTCCCTCATAATAATTTTCAGTAGCATCATGAATGAATTCAACAATATAACTATCATATAAAGCATTCTTTTCATGGTCCACAAGCATAGAAAACTTATTGCTCTCCACATAAGCAAATTTCTTCTCATTGATAATAGTGGGAGCAAACTCAACAAAATAACTATCATGAGAGTGAAAATTAAAATCATGATGACAAGTTTCATGGTTATCATTATTCAATATAGCATACATGTCATCACCATAATCATCATAGATAGCAACCTTGTTCTCATATTCAATTCAAGCCTCATCCAAAATGGTGGATTCATCATTAAATAAAGTCACGACCTCTCCAAATCCACTCTCATCATCATAATCATCATAAATAGGAGGCATGCAATCATTATAACAAATTTGCACATCAAATCTTGGGGGACTAAAAATATCATCTTCATCAAATATAGCATCCCCAAGCTTATGCCTTTGCATATCATTAGCATCATGGATATTCAAAGAATTCATAGTAACAACATTGCAATCATGCTCATCATTCAAAAATTTTGTGCCAAACATTTTATAGAATTATTCTTCTATCAATTGAGCATAATTTTCCTTTCCATCATTTTCACGGAAGACATTATAAAGATGAATAATATGATGCAACTTCAATTCTATTTTTTTGTAGTTTTATTTTTATAAACCAAACTAGTGATAAAATAAGAAACTAAAAGATTCAATTGCAAGATCTAAAGATATACCTTCATGCACTCACCTCCCAGGCAGCTGCTCCAGAAAAGAGCTTGATGTCTACTACACAACTTTATTCTTGTAGACACCTGTTGGGCCTCCAAGTGCAGAGTTTTGTAGGACAGTAACAATTTTCCCTCAAGTGGATGACCTAAGGTTTATCAATCCGTGAGAGGTGTAGGATGAAGATGGTCTCTCTCTCAAATGACCCTGCAACCAAATACAAGAAATCTCTTGTGTCCCCAACACACCCAATACAATGGCAAATTGTATAGGTGCACTAGTTCCGCAAAGAGATGGTGAGAAAAGTGTAATATTGATGGTAGAAATATATCTTTATAATCTGAATAAATAAAAATAGCAAGGTAGCAAATAGTAAATGGGCACAAAAAGGTATTGCAATGCTTAAAAACAAGGCCTAGGGTTCGTACTTTCACTAGTGCAATCTCCCAACAGTGCTAATATAATTGGATCATATAACCGTCCCTAACATGCAACGAAGAATCACTCCAAAGTTCCTATCTAGCGGAGAACATAAGATGGAATTGTCTGTAGGGTATGAAACCACCTCAAAGCTATTCTTTTCGATCAATCTATCCTAGAGTTCGTACTAAAATAACACGAAGCTATTCTTTCCGATCGATCTAACCAAGAGTTCGTACTAAAATAACACCAAAGCAAATTCAGATTCATAATATTCAATCCAACACAAAGAACTTCAAAGAGTGCCCCAAGATTTCTACCAGAGAAACAAAGACAAGAACGTGCATCAACCCCTATGCATAGATTACCCCAGTGTCACCTCGGGAATCCGTGAGTTGAGTGCCAAAATATATATCAAGTGAATCAATATGATACCCCATTGTCACCACGAGTACTCAATTCCAAGACATATATCAAGTGCTCTCAAATCCATAAAAGTATTCATTCCGATAACAACGAAATCTCAAAGGGAAAAAATCAATTCATCACAACAAGATAGAGAGGGGAAAACACCATATGATCCGACTATATTAACAAAGCCTGCGATGCATCAAGATCATGACATCTCAAGAATACGAGAGAGAAAGAGAGAGAGAGATTAAACACATAGCTACTGGTACAAACCCTCAGCCCCGAGGGTGGACTACTCCCTCCTCATTGTGGTGGCCGCCGGGATGATGGAGATGGCCACCGGGGATGATTCCCCCCTCCGGCAGGGTGCCGGAACGAGGTCTAGATTGGTTTTCGATGGCTACAGAGCCTTGCGGCGGCGGAACTTCTGATCTAGGGTTATTTCTGATGCTTTCTCTATTTATAGGATTTTTTGGCGTTGTTTTCACGCGAAGATGGGCCTCGAGGTGAGCACAACCCACCGAGGCAAGCCAGGCCCACCAGGTGTGCCCTGGTGGGTTGTGCCCTCCTCGTGGCTCTTCTGGCCCTCCCAGGAAGCTTCGAGGGTCTATTTTGTTCCCAAAAAATCGTCAAAAAGTTTTAGCTCATTTGGAGAACTTTCATTTCTGCACAAAAAACAACACCACGGTAGTTCTACTGAAAACAGCGTCAGTCCGGGTTAGTTCCATGCAAATCATACCAAAACCATATAAAATTTTGTAAACATGGCATGAATACTTCATAAATTATAGATACGTTGGAGACGTATCACTAAGCTAACGGATGGGTCTTCTCCATCACATCATTCTTCTAATGATGTGATCCCGTTATCAAATGACAACACATGTATATGGTTAGGAACCTTAACCATCATTGATCAATGAGCTAGTCTAGTAGACGCTTACTAGGGACATGGTATTTGTTTATGTATTCACACATGTATTTATGTTTCCGATCAATACAATTCTAGCATGAATAATAAACCTTTATCATGAATAAGGAAATATAAAATAACAACTTTATTATTGCCTCTAGGGCATATTTCCTTCATCTCTTGCTTTAACTTAGAGGCTATATTATAACAAGGACAACCAAATTTATTGTTCTCGTTATAGTCTACTATTACGATGTGTCTGTAGCTTCTATGACAATGGGAATTCCTGCTTTGCACAATGTGCATTCTAGATAGTGCCTCTCTGAACTGATAGCCATCTCTGAAATAGAGCTTCAACATGAATTGTTGCTCTACATTTTTCCTTTTCCTCATCATAACAAACCCTCTTTTTCATTTTCGTTGCCCCGCCCTTTCTTCTTTTAGGCAATACAAATGATGAGGGCTCATTTCCATCATCATCTTCATATTTAATAGAATCTAGACCCTCCTCATAATCAGAAGGAGACTAGTCTCACAAACTTCATTTCTAACTAAGACTGTGATCTCATTGTTGGGCTCTGCCTCTTTGCTTTCTTCTTGACAAGCTCTTCAACATAAATTTCTTAACCATATGACTGAATGTCGTAGATGTCGTCCACATATGTCTCGCCCTCCATGTGTAGAAATGAGTCATTCCTCTTCATCTTCCTCTTCATCTCTACAACTGTGTTGGTCAATTCATCATCATCTTCCTGTTTCATCTCCTCTGCATGTGCTGGGTCATTCCTCTTCCTCCTGATATCGACAAATATTTTCTTCCATTCTTCATCCTCTTTCAGCCTCAAATTTGCATTTTTTGGGTCAACCTTCATATATAGTAGAAACTATCACTCAATATATCATCAGATGACCCTTCCTCCTCTTCCTACTCTTGTTCTTCCGATAGAGATTTTTCATCAACTTGTATGTGTTAGTTTTGGCAGTGCACACTTTCCTCCGAAACTAGTAAGCAACGCCCTGCTCATCCTACTCTTTTTAGGCATGACCTTCTCACTACCATTTCTAGCTGCAAACTCAAAATTAGTCTCTTTAGGGCTTGTGTGATACATCCAAAGTGATTCATAGTGGACACTCCGTTGGGAGCAAACTCGTCATATGTTTTATGTACCACTCCTACTTGATTTACAAAAAAAATAACCCTTGGGAGTGTCAATCTGTGTGAAAGCATCCATCAAATGTAACAGAATTAGCCATGCATTTCTCTAATTTTTTGCTTTTCATTGATGACACAACAATTGCATACCGCCCCTTATTCCTCACCACGGTTAGTACCAATTTCTTGGTACTTTCATATTTTGTAATCATGTCGGTCACCTTAGCATTGTTATCAATAAGATCAAGCCCCTGCAATCCCTCACCTTCACCTTTCACATAATACATGGAATCCAAAAGGTTGTATTCCTTCCCTTTTTATGGAAAATACTTCTGATTTATTTATCAAGTGTCAGGTAGTACAAAGAAACACCAGAAGTAAAAATTACATCCAGGTCAATACACCATATAGCGACGAGTACAAGCACTGGAGCTAGCCGAAGAAGCGCCTTCATCATCACCCCTCCCTTACCGGAGCCGGGCAAACCTTATTATACTAGACCGTTGTAAAATCGTCGTGCTACGGGCCTACATGACCAACGCACTAGAACAACAACCGTCATCGATGAAAAAAGCGTAGATTAAAAGGACCAACCTACTATAGACACATGAACGCAAATGAGCGAAGCCCTACAATCCACTAAAGACAAACAACGACTGAATCCCGCGAGATCCGTCGGAGACAAACCTCCACATGCCCTCTGACGACGCTGGAAGCACCATCGGGACATGGGCTAGGCGTGGATATTCCATATATTCATAGAGTCGTCGCCGCCTTGCCTCTCTAAGTAGGACAGAAACCCTAACAAAAATCAAAATTACAGAAAAGAAAGCCCTTTGACAACAAATTAAAAAACCTAATATCATACGATGGGTAGACGTTTGCACAAATCTGCACACAATCAAACTGAATGTTACATGTTTGCTTTTCATGGAATGTGCAGAGGTGCTACAACTCGGCCTTGAAGGAAATATGCCCTAGAGGCAATAATAAAGTTATTATTTATTTCCTTATATCATGATAAATGTTTATTATTCATGCTAGAATTGTATTAACCAGAAACATGATACATGTGTGAATACATAGACAAACAGAGTGTCACTAGTATGCCTCTACTTAACTAGCTCGTTGATCAAAGATGGTTATGTTTCCTAGCCATAGACATGAGTTGTCATTTTATTAATGGTATCACATCATTAGGAGAATGATGTGATTGACTTGACCCATTCCGTTAGCTTAGCACTTGATCGTTTAGTTTGTTGCTACTGCTTTCTTCATGACTTATACATGTCCCTATGACTATGAGATTATGCAAATCCCATTTACCGGAGGAACACTTTGTGTGCTACCAAATGTCACAACGTAACTGGGTGATTATAAAGGTGCTCTACAGGTGTCTCCGAAGGTACTTGTTGAGTTGGCGTATTTCGAGATTAGGATTTGTCACTCCGATTGTCGGAGAGGTATCTTTGGGCCCTCTCAGTAATGCACATCACTATAAGCCTTGCAAGCAATGTGACTAATGAGTTAGTTGAGGGATGATGCATTACGGAACGAGTAAAGAGACTTTCCGGTAACGAGATTGAACTAGGTATTGAGATACCGACGATCGAATCTCGGGCAAGTAACATACTGATGACAAAGGGAACAACGTATGTTGTTATGCGGTTTGACCGATAAAGATCTTCGTAGAATATGTAGGAGCCAATGTGAGCATCCAGGTTCCGCTATTGGTTATTGATTGGAGACATGTCTTGGTCATGTCTACATAGTTCTCGAACCCGTAGGGTCCGCACGCTTAATGTTCGGTGACGATTTGTATTATGAGTTTATGTGTTTTGATGTACCGAAGGTAGTTCGGAGTCCCGTATGAGATCGGGGACACGACGAGGAGTCTTGAAATGGCCGAGACATAAATATCGATATATTGGACGACTATATTCGGACATCGGAAAGGTTCCGAGTGATTCGGGTATTTTTCGGAGTACCGGAGAATTACGGGAATTCGCCGGGGAGTATATGGGCCTTATTGGGCTTTAGGGGAAAGAGAGAGGAGAGGCTGCATGCCCCCGCAATGCTTAGTCCGAATTGGACTAAGGGGAGGGGCGACGCCCGCTCCTTCCTTCTCTTCTCTTTCCCTTTCCTTCTCTCCTACTCCTACTACTTGGAAGGGCTCCTAGTTCTACTAGGAAAGGGGGAATCCTACTCCCGGTGGGAGTAGGACTCCCCTAGGGCGCGCCATAGAGAGGGTTGGCCCTCCCCCTCTCCACTCCTTTATATACGGGGAGGGGGGCACCCCTTGGAGACACAACAATTGATCTTTGATCTCTTAGCCGTGTGCGGTGCCCCCCTCCACCATAATCCACCTCGATCATATCGTAGCGGTGCTTAGGCGAAGCCCTGCGTCGGTAGCATCATCATCAGCGTCACCATGCCGTCGTGCTGACGAAACTCTCATGTGAACTTTTGCTGGATCGGAGCTCGCGGGACGTCATTGAGTTGAACGTGTGCAGAACTCGGAGGTGTCGTGCGTTCGGTACTTGGATTGGTCGGATCGTGAAGACGTACGACTACATCAACCGCGTTGTGCTAACGCTTCCGCATTCGGTCTACGAGGGTACATGGACACACTCTCCCCTCTTGTTGCTATGCATCACCATGATCCTGTGTGTGCGTAGGATTTTTTTTGAAATTACTACATTCCCCAACAATGGCATCCGAGCCAGGTTTAAGCGTAGATGTTATATGCACGAGTAGAACACAAGTGAGTTGTGGGCGATACAAGTCATACTGCTTACCAGCATGTCATACTTTGGTTCGGAGGTATTGTTGGATGAAGCGGCCCGGATCGACATTACGCGTACGCTTACGCAAGACTGGTTCTACCGACATGCTTTGCACACAGGTGGCTGGCGGGTGTCAGTTTCTCCAACTTTAGTTGAACCGAGTGTGGCTACGCCCGGTCCTTGAGAAGGTTAAAACAACATTAACTTGATGAACTATCGTTGTGGTTTTGATGCGTAGGTAAGAACGGTTCTTGCTTAGCCCGTAGCAGCCATGTAAAACTTGCAACAACAAAGTAGAGGACGTCTAACTTGTTTTTGTAGGGCTTGTTGTGATGTGATATGGTCAAGACATGATGCTATATTTTGTTGTATGAGATGATCATGTTTTGTAACCGAGTTATCGGCAACTGGCAGGAGCCATATGGTTGTCGCTTTATTGTATGCAATGCAATCGCCCTGTAATTGCTTTACTTTATCACCAAATGGTAGCGATAGTCGTAGAAGCAATAGTTGGTGAGACGACAACGATGCTACGATGGAGATCAAGGTGTCGCGCCGGTGACGATGGTGATCATGACGGTGCTTCGGAGATGGAGATCACAAGCACAAGATGATGATGGCCATATCATATCACTTATATTGATTGCATGTGATGTTTATCCTTTATGCATCTTATTCTGCTTTGTTTGACGGTAGCATTATAAGATGATCTCTCACTAAATTTCAAGATAAAAGTGTTCTCCCTGAGTATGCACCATTGCCAAAGTTCGTCGTGCCGAGACACCACGTGATGATCGGGTGTGATAAGCTCTACGTTCATCTACAATGGGTGGAAGCCAGTTTTGCACACGCAGAATACTTGGGTTAAACTTGACGAGCCTAGCATATGCAGATATGGCCTCGGAACACTGAGACCGAAAGGTCGAGCGTGAATCATATAGTAGATATGATCAACATAGTGATGTTCACCATTGAAAACTACTCCATCTCATGTGATGATCGGACATGGTTTAGTTGATTTGGATCACGTGATCACTTAGATGATTAGAGGGATGTCTATCTAAGTGGGAGTTCTTAAGTAATATGATTAATTGAACTTTAATTTATCATGAACTTAGTCCTGATAGTATTAGCATATCTATGTTGTAGATCAATAGCTCGTGTTTAGCTCCCCTGTTTTATTTTTGATATGTTCTTAGAGAAAAATAAGTTGAAAGATGTTAGTAGCAACGAAGCGGACTAGCTCCGTGATCTGAGGATTATCCTCATTCCTGCACAGAAGTATTATGTCTTTGATGCACCGCTAGGTGACAGAACTATTGCAGGAGCAGATGCAGACGTTTTGAATGTTTTGACAAAAGCTCGGTATGATAACTACTTGATAGTTTAGAGCACCATGCTTTACGGCTTAGAACCGGGACTTCAAAAATGTTCTGAACGCCACAGAGCATATAAGATGTTCCAAGAGTTGAAATTGGTATTTCATACTCATGCCCGTGTCGAGAGGTATGAGACCTCTGACATTACTTTGCCTACAAGATGGAGGAGAATAGCTCAACCAGTAAGCATGTGCTCATATTGTCTGAGTACTACAATCACTTGAATCAAGTGGGAGTTAATCTTCCAGATAAGATAGTGATTGACATGTTGGGGATCGTAGCAGAAATTTAAAATTTTCTACGCATCACCAAGATCAATCTATGGAGTAATCTAGCAACGAGGGGAAGGGGAGTGCATCTACATACCCTTGTAGATCGCTAAGCGGAAGCGTTGCAAGAACACGGATGAAGGAGTCATACTCGTAGCGATTCAGATCGCGGTTGATTCCAATCTAAGCGCCGAACCACGGTGCCTCCGCGTTCAACACTCGTGCAGCCCGGTGACGTCTCCTACGCCTTGATCCAGCAAGGGGAGAAGGAGAGGTTGGGGAAGACTCCGTCCAGCAGCAGCACGACGGTGTGGTGGTGGTGGAGGAGCGCGGGACTCCAGCAGGGCTTCGCCAAGCACTACGAGAGACGAGGAGGGAGAGGGGTAGGGCTGCGCCAACAGGGAGATCGAATCGTGTGTTGGGCTGCCCCTTTGCCTCCACTATATATAGGGGGAGAAGGAGGGCTGCGCCCCCACCTAGGGTTCCCACCCCAAGGGGTGCGGCAGCCCTAGATCCCATCTAGGGTGGCGGCCACAAGGGGGAGAGGGGGAGGCGCACCTGGGGTGGGCCTTAGGGCCCATTTGCCCTAGGGTTTTCCCCCCTTCCCTCTAGGAGGCGCCTTGGGCCTTGGTGGGAGGCGTCCCAGCCCACCTAGGGGCTGGTCCCTTCCCGCTGCCTCCGGGGCTGGTGGCCCCTCCCGGTGGACCCCCGGACCCCTCCGGTGGTCCCGGTACACTACCGGTGATGCCTGGAACACTTCCGGTGGCCAAAACCATACTTCCTATATATCAATATTTACCTCCGGACCATTCCGGAACTCCTCGTGACGTCCGGGATCTCATCCAGGACTCCGAACAACATTCGGTAACCGCGTACATACTTTCCCTATAACCCTAGCGTCATCGAACCTTAAGTGTGTAGACCCTACGGGCTCGGGAGTCATGCAGACATGGCCGAGACAACTCTCCGGTCAATAACCAACAGCAGGATCTGGATACCCATGTTGGTTCCCACATGCTCCACGATGATCTCATCGGATGAACCATGATGCCAAGGATTCAATCAATCCCGTATACAATTCCCTTTGTCTAGCGGTACGATACTTGCCCGAGATTCGATCATCGGTATCCCCATACCTTGTTCAATCTCGTTACCGGCAAGTCTCTTTACTCGTTCCGTAACACATCATCCCATGATCAACTCCTTGGTCACATTGTGCACATTATGATGATGTCCTACCGAGTGGGCCCAGAGATACCTCTCCGTTTACACGGAGTGACAAATCCCAGTCTCGATTCGTGCCAACCCAACAGACACTTTCGGAGATACCTGTAGTGTACCTTTATAGCCACCCAGTTACGTTGTGACGTTCGGCACACCCAAAGCACTCCTACGGTATCCGGGAGTTGCACAATCTCATGGTCTAAGGAAATGATACTTGACATTAGAAAAGCTTTAGCATGCGAACTACACGATCTTTGTGCTAGGCTTAGGATTGGGTCTTGTCCATCACATCATTCTCCTAATGATGTGATCCCATTATCAATGACATCCAATGTCCATGGTTAGGAAACCGTAACCATCTATTGATCAACGAGCTATTCAACTAGAGGCTTACTAGGGACATGGTGTTGTCTATGTATCCACACATGTATCTGAGTTTCCTATCAATACAATTATAGCATGGATAATAAACGATTATCATGAACAATGAAATATAATATAATAATAACCAATTTATTATTGCCTCTAGGGCATATTTCCAACATGACAAAGTTCTCTAGTCACTATCACCAAGTTATTAGAACTTCGTGATGAACTATAATATGCAAGGGATAACGGAAACGATCCCCAAGCTCTTTGTGGTGCTGAAATCGACGAAGGTAGAAATCAAGAAAGAGCATCAAGTGTTGATGGTTAATAAGACCACTAGTTTCAAGAAAAGGGAAAAGGGATAGAAGGGGAACTTCAAGAAGAATGACAAGCAAGTTGCTGCTCAAGTGAAGAAACCCAAGTCTGGACCTAAGCCTGAGACTGAGTGCTTCTACTGCAAAGGAACTGGTCACTGGAAGCGGAACTGCCCCAAGTATTTGGCGGATAAGAAGGATGGCAAGGTGAATAAAGGTATATTGGATATACATGTTATTGATGTGTACTTTACTAGTGTTTATAGCAACCCCTAGGTATTTGATACTAGTTCAGTTGCTAAGAGTAGTAACTTGAAACGGGGGTTGCAGAATGAACAGAGACTAGTTAAGGGTGAAGTAACGATGTGTGTTGGAAGTAGTTCCAAGATTGATATGATCATCATCGCACACTCCCTTTACTTTCGGGATTAGTGTTGAACCTAAATAAATGTTATTTGGTGTTTGCTTAAGCATGAATATGATTTGATCATGTTTATTGCAATACGGTTATTCATTTAAAGTCGGAGAATAATTGTTGTCCTGTTTACATGAATAAAACCTTCAATGGTCATACACCCAAGGTGAATGGTTTATTGAATCTCGATCGTAGTGATACACATATTCATAATATTGAAGCCAAAAGATGCAAAGTTAATAATGATAGTGCAACTTATTTGTGGCACTGCCGTTTAGGTCATATTGGTGTAAAGCGCATGAAGAAAATCCATGCTGATGGGCTTTTGGAAACACTTGATTATGAATCAGTTGATGCTTGCGAACCATGACTTATGGGCAAGATGACTAAAACTCCGTTCTCCGGAACAATGGAGCGAGCAACAGACTTGTTGGAAATAATACATACTGATGTATGCAGTCCGATGAGTGTTGAGGCTCGTGGCAGGTATCGTTGTTTTTTGACCTTCACAGATGATTTGAGTAAGATATGGGTATATCTTCTTGATGAAACATAAATCTGAAACATTTGAAAAGTTCAAACAATTTCAGAGTGAAGTGGAAAATCATTGTAACAAGAAAATAAAGTTTCTACGATATGATCGTGGAGGAGAATATTTGAGTTACGAGTTTGGTCTTCATTTGAAACAATGCGGAATAGTTTCGCAACTCAGGCCACCTGGAACACCACAGCGTAATGGTGTGTCTGAACATCGTAACCGTACTTTATTAGATATGGTGCAATCTATGATGTCTCTTACTGATTTATCACTATCATGATGGGGTTATGCATTAGAGACAGCCGCATTCACATTAAATAGGGCACGATCTAAATCCGTTGAGACGACACCATATGAACTATGGTTTGGCTAGAAACCTAAGCTGTTGTTTCTTAAAGTTTGGGGCTGCGATGCTTATGTGAAAAAGTTTCAATCTGATAAGCTCAAACCCAAACCGGAGAAATGTGTCTTCATAGAATACCCAAAGGAAACTGTTGGGCACACCTTCTATCACAGATCCAAAGGCAAGATCTTTGTTGCTAAATGTGGATCCTTTCTAGAGAAGGAGTTTCTCTCGAAAGAAGTGAGTGGGAGGAATGTAGAACTTGATGAGGTAATTGTACCTTCTCCCGAATTGGAAAGTAGTTCATCACAGAAATCAGTTCCAGTGATCTCTACACCAATTAGTAAGGAAGCTAATGATGATGATCATGAAACTTCAGATCAAGTTACTACCGAACCTCGTAGGACAACTAGAGTATGGTCCGCACCAGAGTGGTACGGTAATCCTTTCTGGAAGTCATGTTACTAGACCATGACGAACCTACGAACTATGAGGAAGCGATGATGAGCCCAGATTCCGCGAAATGGCTTGAGGCCATGTAATCTGAGATGGGGTCCATGTGTGAGAACAAAGTATGGACTTTGATTGACTTGCCCGATGATTGGTGAGTCATCAAGAATAAATGGATCTTTAAGAGGAAGACAGACGCTGATAGTAATGTTACTATCTACAAAGCTCAAATTGTTGCAAAATGTTTTCGACAAGTTCAAAGTGTTGACTACGATGAGATTTTCTCACTCGTATCGATGCTTAAAAGTCTGTCCGAATCATGTTAGCAGTTGCCGCATTTTATGAAATCTGGCAAATGGATGTCAAAACTGTATTCCTTCATGGATTTTTTAAAGAAGAGTTGTATATGATGCAACCAGAAGGTTTTGTCGATCCTAAAAGGTGCTAACAATGTGAGCAAGCTCCAGCGATCCATCTATGGACTGGTGCAAGCATCTCGGAGTTGGAATATATGCTTTGATAAAGTGATCAAAGCATATGGTTTTATACAAACTTGTGGTGAAGCCTGTATTTACAAGAAAGTGAGTGGGAGCACTACAACATTTCTGATAAATATATGTGAATGACATATTGTTGATTGGAAATAATGTAGAATTTTCTTGAAAGCATAAAGGAGTTTTTGAAAGGAGTTTTTCAAATAAAGACCTCGGTGAAGCTACATACATATTGAGCATCAAGATCTATAGAGATAGATCAAGATGCTTGATAAGTTTTTTCAATGAGTACATACCTTGACAAGATTTTGAAGTAGTTCAAAATGGAACAGTCAAAGAAAGAGTTCTTACTTGTGTTACAAGGTGTGAAATTGAGTAAGACTCAAAGCCCGACCACGACAGAAGATAGAAAGAGAATGAAAGTCATTCCCTATGCCTCAGCCATAGTTTCTATAAAGTATGCCATGTTGTGTACCAGATCTATTGTATACCCTACACTGAGTTTAGCAAGGGAGTACAATAGTGATCTAGGAGTAGATCACTGGACATCGTCAAAATTATCCTTAGTGGAATAAGGATATGTTTCTCGATTATGGAGGTGACAAAAGGTTCGTCGTAAAGGGTTACATCGATGCAATTTTTGACACTGATCCAGATGACTCTATGTCTCAATCTGGATACATTTTGAAAGTGGGAGCAATTAGCTAGAGTAGCTCCGTGCAGAGCATTGTTGACATAGAAATTTGCAAAATACATACGGATCTAAATGTTGCAGACCCATAGACTAAACTTCTCTTACAAGCAAAACATGATCACTCTTTGGGTGTTAATAACATAGCGATGTGAACTAGATTATTGACTCTAGTAAACCCTTTGGGTATTAGTCACATGCAGATGTGAACTAATCACATAAAGATGTGAACTAGATTATTGACTCTAGTGCAAGTGGGAGACTGAAGGAAATATGCCCTAGAGGCAATAATAAAGTTATTATTTATTTCCTTATATCATGATAAATGTTTATTATTCATGCTAGAATTGTATTAACCGGAAACATGATACATCTGTGAATACATAGACAAACAGAGTGTCACTAGTATGCCTCTACTTGACTAGCTCATTGATCAAAGATGATTATGTTTCCTAGCCATAGACATGAGTTGTCATTTGATTAACGGTATCACAACATTAGGAGAATGATGTGATTGACTTGACCCATTCCGTTAGCTTAGCACTTGATCGTTTAGTTTGTTGCTATTGCTTTCTTCATGACTTATACATGTTCCTATGACTATGAGATTATGCAACTCCCGTTTACCGGAGGAACACTTTGTGTGCTACCAAATGTCACAACGTAACTGGGTGATTATAAAGGTGCTCTACAGGTGTCTCCGAAGGTACTTGTTGAGTTGGCGTATTTCGAGATTAGGATTTGTCACTTCGATTGTCGGAGAGGTATCTCTGGGCCCTCTCGGTAATGCACATCACTATAAGCCTTGCAAGCAATGTGACTAATGAGTTAGTTGCGGGATGATGCATTACGGAATGAGTAAAGAGACTTGCCGGTAAGGAGATTGAACTAGGTATTGAGATACCGACGATCGAATCTCGGGCAAGTAACATACCGAGGACAAAGGGAATAACGTATGTTGTTATGCGGTTTGACCGATAAAGATCTTCGTAGAATATGTAGGAGCCAATATGAGCATCCAGGTTCCGCTATTGGTTATTGACCAGAGACGTGTCTCAGTCATGTCTACATAGTTCTCAAACCCGTAGGGTCCGCACGCTTAATGTTCGGTGACGATTTGTATTATGAGTTTATGTGTTTGATGTACCGAAGGTAGTTCGGAGTCCCGGATAAGATCGGGTACATGATGAGGAGTCTCAAAATGGTTGATACGTAAAGATCGATATATTGGACGACTATATTCGGACATCGGAAAGGTTCCGAGTGATTCGGGTATTTTTTGGACTACCGGAGAATTACGGGAATTCGCCGGGGAGTATATGAAGGAAATATGCCCTAGAGGCAATAATAAAGTTATTATTTATTTCCTTATATCATGATAAATGTTTATTATTCATGCTAGAATTGTATTAACCGGAAACATAATACATGTGTGAATACATAGACAAACAGAGTGTCACTAGTATGCCTCTACTTGACTAGCTCGTTGATCAAAGATGGTTATGTTTCCTAACCATAGACATGAGTTGTCATTTGATTAACGGGATCACATCATTAGGAGAATGATGTGATTGACTTGACCCATTTCGTTATATTAGCACTTGATCGTTTAGTTTGTTGCTATTGCTTTCTTCATGACTTATACATGTTCCTATGACTATGAGATTATGCAACTCCCGTTTACCGGAGGAACACTTTGTGTGCTACCAAACGTCACAACGTAACTGGGTGATTATAAAGGTGCTCTACAGGTGTCTCCGAAGGTACTTGTTGGGTTGGCGTATTTCGAGATTAGGATTTGTCACTCCGATTGTCGGAGAGGTATCTCTGGGCCCTCTCGGTAATGCACATCACATAAGCCTTGCAAGCATTGCAACTAATAAGTTAGCTGCGGGATGATGTAATACGGAACGAGTAAAGAGACTTGTCGGTAACGAGATTGAACTAGGTATTGAGATACCGACGATTGAATCTCGGGCAAGTAACATACCGATGACAAAGGGAACAACGTATGTTGTTATGCGGTCTGACCGATAAAGATCTTCGTAGAATATGTGGGAGCCAATATGAGCATCCAGGTTCCACTATTGGTTATTGACCAGAGACGTGTCTCGGTCATGTCTACATTGTTCTCGACCCGAAGGGTCCGCACGCTTAAGGTTTCAATGACAGTTATATTATGAGTTTATGAGTTTTAATGTACCGAAGGAGTTCGGAGTCCTGGATGAGATCGGGGACATGACGAGGAGTCTTGAAATGGTCGAGACGTAAAGATCGATATATTGGACGACTATATTCGGACATCGGAAAGGTTCTGAGTGATTCGGGTATTTTTCGGAGTACCGGAGAGTTACGGAAATTCGCCGGGGAGTATATGGGCCTTATTGGGCTTTAGGGGAAAGAGAGAAGAGAGGTTGGGCGCCCCCCAAGGCCTAGTCCCAATTGGACTAGGGGGAGGGGCTGCGCCCCCTCCTTCCTTCTCTTCTCCCTTCCCTTGCCTTGACTCCTACTCCTACTACTTGGAAGGGGGGGAATCCTACTCCCAGTGGGAGTAGGACTCCTCCAGGGCGCGCCATAGGGGCCGGCCCTCTCCCCCCTCCTCCACTCCTTTATATACGTGGCCAAGGGGCACCCCATAGACACAACAATTGATCCTTGAGATCTATTAGCCGTGTGCGGTGCCCTCCTCCACCATAATCCTCGATAATATTGTAGCGGTGCTTAGGCGAAGCCCTGCGACGATAGAACATCAAGATCGTCACCACGCTGTCATGCTGACGGAACTCTTCCCCGACACTTTGCTGGATCGGATTCCGGGGATCGTCATCGAGCTGAACGTGTGCTAGAACTCGGAGGTGCCGTAGTTTCGGTGCTTGATCGGTCGGGCCATGAAGACATACGACTACATCAACCGCGTTGTGCTAACGCTTCCGCTTCCGGTCTATGAGGGTACGTAGACAACACTCTCCCCTCTCGTTGCTATGCATCACCATGATCTTGCGTGTGCATAGGAATTTTTTTGAAATTACTACGTTCCCCAACAGTGGCATCCGAGCCTAGGTTTTATGCGTTGATGTTGTGCACGAGTAGAACACAAGTGAGTTGTGGGCGATATAAGTTATACTGCTTACCAGCATGTCATACTTTGGTTCGGCGGTATTGTTGGATGAAGCGGCCCGGACCGACATTACGCGTACGCTTACGCGAGACTGGTTCTACCGACATGCTTTGCACACAGGTGGCTGGCGGGTGTCAGTTTCTCCAACTTTAGTTGAACCAAGTGTGGCTACGCCCGGTCCTTGCGAAGGTTAAAACAACACCAACTTGACAAACTATCATTGTGGTTTTGATGCGTAGTAAGAACGATTCTTGCTAACCCCGTAGCAGCCATATAAACCTTGCAACAACAAAGTAGAGGACGTCTAACTTGTTTTTGCAGGGCATGTTGTGATGTGATATGGTCAAGACATGATGCTAAATTTTATTGTATGAGATGATCATGTTTTGTAACCGAGTTATCGGCAACTGGCAGGAGCCATATGGTTGTCGCTTTATTGTATGCAATGCAATTGCGCTGTAATGCTTTACTTTATCACTAAGCGGTAGCGATAGTCGTGGAAGCATAAGATTGGCGAGACGACAACGATGCTACGATGGTGATCAAGGTGTCGCGCCGGTGACGATAGTGATCATGACAGTGTTTCGAAGATGGAGATCACAAGCACAAGATGATGATGGCCATATCATATCACTTATATTGATTGCATGTGATGTTTATCTTCTATGCATCTTATCTTGCTTTGATTGACGGTAGCATTATAAGATGATCCCTCACTAAATTATCAAAGTATAAGTGTTCTCCCTGAGTATGCACCGTTGCGAAAGTTCTTCGTGCTGAGACACCACGTGATGATCGGGTGTGATAGGCTCTACGTTCAAATACAACAGGTGCAAAACAGTTGCACACGCGGAATACTCAGGTTTAACTTGACGAGCCTAGCATATAACAGATATGGCCTCAGAACACGGAGACCGAAAGGTCGAGCGTGAATCATATAGTAGATATGATCAACATAGTGATGTTCACCATTGAAACTACTCCATCTCACGTGATGATCGGACATGGTTTAGTTGATTTGGATCACGTGATCACTTAGAGGATATGAGGGATGTCTATCTAAGTGGGAGTTCTTAAGTAATATGATTAATTGAACTTTAATTTATCATGAACTTAGTCCTCGTAGTATTAGCATATCTATGCTGTAGATCAATAGCTCGCGTTTAGCTCCCCTGTTTTATTTTTGATATGTTCCTAGAGAAAACTAAGTTGAAAAATGTTAGTAGCAATGATGCGGATTGGATCCGTGATCTGAGGATTATCCTCATTGCTGCACAGAAGAATTATGTCCTTGATGCACCGCTAGGTGACAGACCTATTGCAGGAGCAGATGTAGACGTTCTGAACGTTTGGCTAGCTCAATATGATGACTACTTGATAGTTTAGTGCACCATGCTTAACGGCTTAGAATCGGGACTTCAAAGACGTTTTGAACGTCATGGAACATATGAGATGTTCCAGGAGTTGAAGTTAATATTTCAAGCAAATACCCGAGTTGAGAGATATGAAGTCTCCAACAAGTTCTATAGCTAAAAGATGGAGGAGAATAGCTCAAGCAGTGAGCATGTGCTCAGATTGTCTGGGTACTACAATCGCTTGAATCAAGTGGGAGTTAATCTTCCAGATAAAATAGTGATTGACAGAATTCTCTAGTCACCATCACCAATTTAGTAGAACTTCGTGATGAACTATAATATGCAAGGGATAACGGAAACGATTCCCAAGCTCTTCGCGATGCTGAAATCGACGAAGGTAGAAATCAAGAAAAGCATCAAGTGTTGATGGTAAACAAAACCACTAGTTTCAAGTAAAGGGACAAAGGGAAGAAAGGGGAACTTCAAGAAGAACGGCAAGCAAGTTGCTGCTCAAGTGAAAAACCCAAGTCTGGACCTAAGCCTGAAACTGAGTGCTTCTACTACAAAGGGACTGGTCATTGGAAGCGGAACTACCCCAAGTATTTGGCGGATAAGAAGGATGGCAAAGTGAACAAAGGTATATTTGATATACAGATTATTGATGTGTATTTTACTAGTGTTCGTAGCAACCCCTCGGTATTTGATACTGGCTCAGTTGCTAAGAGTAGTAACTCAAAACGGGAGTTGCAGAATGAACAAAGACTAGTTAAGGGTGAAGTGACGATGTGTGTTGGAAGTGGTTCCAAGATTGATATGATCATCATCGCGCACTCCCTATACTTTCGGGATTAGTGTTGAACCTAAATAAGTGTTATTTGGTGTTTGCGTTGAGCATGAATATGATTTGATCATGTTTATTGCAATATGGTTATTCATTTAAGTAAGAGAATAAATTGTTGTTCTGTTTACATGAATAAAACCTTCTATGGTCATACACCCAATGAAAATGGTTTGTTGGATCTCGATCGTGGTGATACACATTCTCATAATATTGAAGCCAAAAGATGCAAAGTTAATAATGATAGTGCAACTTATTTGTGGCACTGCCGTTTAGGTCATATTGGTGTAAAGCGCATGAAGAAAATCCATGCTGATGGGCTTTTGGAACCACTTGATTATGAATCAGTTGATGCTTGCGAACCGTGCCTCATGGGCAAGATGACTAAAACTCCGTTCTCCGAAACAATGGAGCAAGCAACTGACTTATTGGAAATAATACATACTGATGTATGCAGTCCGATGAATGTTGAGGCTCGCGGCGGGTACCGTTATTTTCTGACCTTCATAGATGATTTGAGCAGATATGGATATATCTACTTGATGAAACATAAGTCTGAAACAATTGAAAAGTTCAAAAACTTCAGAGTGAAGTGGAAAATCATCATGACAAAAAAATAAAGTTTCTACGATCTGATCCCAGAGACAAATATTTGAGTTACGAGTTTGGTCTTCAATTAAAACAGTGTGGAATAGTTTCACAAAATCGTGCCACCTGGAACACCACAGCATAATGGTGTGTCCGAACATCATAACCGTACTATTATTGGATATAGTGCAATCTATGATGTTTCTTACCGATTAACCACTATAGTTTTGAGGTTATGCATTAGAGACAACTACATTCACGTTAAATAGGGCACCATCTAAATCCGTTGAGACGACACCGTATGAACTATGGTTTGGCAAGAAACCTAAGCTGTCGTTTCTTAAAGTTTGAGGTTGCAATGCTTATGTGAAAAGTTTCAACCTGATAAGCTCAAACCAAAATCGGAGAAGTGTGTCTTCATAGGATACCCAAAAGAAAATGTTGGGTACACCTTCTATCACAGATCCGAAGGCAAGATATTCATTGCTGAGAATGGATCCTTTCTGGAGAAGGAGTTTCTCTCGAAAGAAGTGAGTGGGAGGAAAGTGGAACTTGATGAGGTAACTGTACCTGCTCCCTTATGGGAAAGTAGTTCATCACAGAAATCTGTTCCTGTGACTACTACACCAATTAGTGAGGAAGCTAATGATGATGATCATGTAACTTCAGATCAAGTTACTACCGAACGTTGTAGGTAAACCAGAGTGAGATCCGCACCAGAGTGGTACGGTAATCCTGTTCTGGAGGTCATGTTACTTGACCATGACGAGCCTACGAACTATGAGGAAGCGATGATGAGCCCAGATTCCGCGAAATGGCTTGAGGCCATGAAATCTGAGATGAGATCCATGTATGAGAACAAAGTATGGAGTTTGATTGACTTGACCAATGATCGGCAAGCCATTGAGATTAAATGGATCTTCAAGAGGAAGATGGACGCTGATAGTAGTGTTACTGTCTACAAAGCTAGAATTGTCGCAAAAAGGTTTTCAACAAGTTCAAGGTGTTGACTACGATGAGAGTTTCTCACTCATATCTATGCTTAAGTCTGTCCGAATCATGTTAGCAATTGCCGCATTTTATGAAATCTGGCAAATGGATAAACAAAACTGCATTCCTTAATGGATTCATTAAAGAAGAGTTGTATATGATGCAACCAGAAGGTTTTGTCAATCCTAAAGGTACTAACAAAATATGCAAGCTCCAGCGATCCATCTATGGACTGGTGCAAGCATCTCGGAGTTGGAATATACACTTTGATAAGTTGATCAAAGCATATAGTTTTATACAGACTTGCGGTGAAGCCTGTATTTACAAGAAAGTGAGTGGGAGCACTATAGTATTTCTGATAAGTATATGTGAATGACATATTGTTGATCGGAGATAATGTAGAATTATTCTGCAAAGCATAAAGGAGTGTTTGAAAGGAGTTTTTCAAAGAAAGACCTCGGTGAAGCTGCTTACATATTGAGCATCAAGATTATAGAGATAGATCAAGACGCTTAATAAGTTTTTCAATGAGTACATACCTTGACAAGTTTTTGAAGTAGTTCAAAATGGAACAATCAAAGAAAGAGTTCTTGCCTGTGTTACAAGGTGTGAAATTGAGTAAGACTCAAAGCCCGACCACGACAGAAGATAGAAAGAGAATGAAAGTCATTCTCTATGCCTTGGCCATAGGTTCTATAAAGTATGCCATGCTGTGTACCAAATCTATTGTATACCCTACACTGTTTTTTGGCAAGGGAGTACAATAGTGATCTAGGAGTAGATCACTAGACAGCAGTCAAAATTATCCTTAGTGGAATAAGGATATGTTTCTCGATTATGGAGTTGACAAAAAGGTTCGTCGTAAAGGGTTACGTCGATGCAAATTTTGACACTAATCCAGATGACTCTAAATCTCAATCTGGATACATATTGAAAGTGGGAGCAATTAGCTAGGGTAGCTCCGTGCAGAGCATTGTTGACATAGAAATTTGCAAAATACTTACGGATCTGAATGTGGCAGACCCGTTGACTAAACTTCTCTCACAAGCAAAACATGATCACACCTTAGTACTCTTTGGGTGTTAATCACATAGCGATGTGAACTAGATTATTGACTCTAGTAAACCCTTTGGGTGTTGGTCACATGTCGATGTGAACTATGGGTGTTAATCACATGGTGATTTGAATTATTGGTATTAAATCACATGGCGATGTGAACTAGATTATTGACTCTAGTGCAAGTGGGAGACTGAAGGAAATATGCCCTACAGGCAATAATAAAGTTATTATTTATTTCCTTATATCATGATAAATGTTTATTATTCATGCTAGAATTGTATTAACCGGAAACATAATACATGTGTGAATACATAGACAAACAGAGTGTCACTAGTATGCCTCTACTTGACTAGCTTGTTGATCAAAGATGGTTATGTTTCCTAACCATAGACATGAGTTGTCATTTGATTAACGGGATCACATCATTAGGAGAATGATGTGATTGACATGACCCATTTCGTTAGCTTAGCACTTGATCGTTTAGTTTGTTGCTATTGCTTTCTTCATGACTTATACATGTTCCTATGACTATGAGATTATGCAACTCCCGTTTACCGGAGGAACACTTTGTGTGCTACCAAACGTCACAACGTAACTGGGTGATTATAAAGGTGCTCTACAGGTGTCTCCGAAGGTACTTGTTGGGTTGGCATATTTCGAGATTAGGATTTGTCACTCCGATTGTCGGAGAGGTATCTCTGGGCCCTCTCGGTAATGCACATCACATAAGCCTTGCAAGCATTGCAACTAATAAGTTAGTTGCGGGATGATGTATTACGGAACGAGTAAAGATACTTGTCGGTAACGAGATTGAACTAGGTATTGAGATACCGACGATCGAATCTCGGGCAAGTAACATACCGATGACAAAGGGAACAACGTATGTTGTTATGCGGTCTGACCGATAAAGATCTTCGTAGAATATGTGGGAGCCAATATGAGCATCCAGGTTCCGCTATTGGTTATTGACCAGAGACGTGTCTCGGTCATGTCTACATTGTTCTCGACCCGAAGGGTCCGCACGCTTAAGGTTTCAATGACAGTTATATTATGAGTTTATGAGTTTTGATGTACCGAAGGAGTTCGGAGTCCCGGATGAGATCGGGGACATGACGAGGAGTCTCTAAATGGTCGAGACGTCAAGATCGATATATTGGACGACTATATTCGGACATCGGAAAGGTTCCGAGTGATTCGGGTATTTTTCGGAGTACCGGAGAGTTACGGAAATTCGCCGGGGAGTATATGGGCCTTATTGGACTTTAGGGGAAAGAGAGAAGAGAGGTTGGGCGCCCCCCCAAGGCCTAGTCCGAATTGGACTTGGGGGAGGGGCTGCGCCCCCTCCTTCCTTCTCTTCTCCCTTCCCTTGCCTTGACTCCTACTCCTACTACTTGGAAGGGGGGGAATCCTACTCCCGGTGGGAGTAGGACTCCTCCAGGGCGCGCCATACAAACCGGCCCTCTCCCACCTCCTCCACTCCTTTATATACGTGGCCAGGGGGCACCCCATAGACACAACAATTGATCCTTGAAATCTATTAGCCGTGTGCGGTGCCCTCCTCCACCATAATCCTCGATAATATTGTAGCGGTGCTTAGGCGAAGCCCTGTGACGATAGAATATCAAGATCGTCACCACGCTGTCATGCTGACGGAACTCCTCCCCGACACTTTGCTGGATCGGAGTCCGGGGATCGTCATCGAGCTGAACGTGTGCTAGAACTCGGAGGTGCCGTAGTTTCGGTGCTTGATCGGTCGGGCCGTGAAGACGTACGACTACATCAACCGCGTTGTGCTAACGCTTCCACTTCCGGTCTACCAGGGTACGTAGACAACACTCTCCCCTCTCGTTGCTATGCATCACCATGATCTTGCGTGTGCGTAGGAATTTTTTTGAAATTACTACGTTCCCCAACAGTATATGGGCCTTATTGGGCTTTAGGGGAAAGAGAGAGGAGAGGCTGCCCTCCCCCCCAATGCTTAGTCCGAATTGGACTAAGGGAAGGGGCGGCGCCCCCTCCTTCCTTCTCTTCTCTTTCCCTTTCCGTCTCTCCTACTCCTACTACTTGGAAGGGCTCTTAGTTCTACTAGGAAAGGGGGAATTCTACTCCCGGTGGGAGTAGGACTCCCCTAGGGTGCGCCATAGAGAGGGTCGGCCCTCCCCCTCCTCCACTCCTTTATATACGGGGAGGGGGCACCCCTTGGAGACACAACATTTTATCTTTGATCTCTTAGCCGTGTGCGGTGCCCCCTCCATCATAATCCACCTCGATCATATCGTAGCGGTGCTTAGGCGAAGCCCTGCTTCGGTAGCATCATCATCATCTTCACCATGTCGTCGTCCTGTCGAAACTCTCCTGTGAAGCTTTGCTGGATCGGAGCTCGCGGGACATCATCGAGTTGAACGTGTGCAGAACTCGGAGGTGCCGTGCGTTCAGTACTTGGATCAGTTGGATCGTGAAGACGTACGACTACATCAACCGCGTTGTGCTAACGCTTCCGCATTCGGTCTACAAGGGTACATGGACACACTCTCCCCTCTCGTTGCTATGCATCATCATGATCCTGTGTGTGCGTAGGAACTTTTTTGAAATTACTACGTTCCCCAACATGCCTTTATATTGGCTCTTAGAGCATCTCCAGCCGCGGCCCCAACAGGCCCTTCCCAGCCGTTTTTGCCGCGCCAGCGCCCAAAATTCGGCCCAGTCGCGCCCCAGTAGCCCCTTTTTCGCCGTCTCGCACCAAAACTGGTGCCGGCGGACCCAGGACGAACCCGGCGCGCTGGGGCGCGCCTGGGGGCGCCAGCACAAGCGAAAAGAGTGTGGGGCCGCTCTGTCGGCGAGTCGAGAGCCTCTTCCCGCCGTTTCTTCCCGTCCTCGCCCCCACTTCCCTCTCATTCTCTCCTTTCCTCCCGCCAATCTCCCTCCCGCTCGCCTCCCAGCCGCCGCCATGTCATCGAAGAAGTACGTGATCCCCCGCGCCGCGACCACCGCGACCGCCTCCGTCGCCTAGCCGAAGCAGAGGAAGCCGAGGGCGCCGCCGTCCAAGCCACCGGACATGACAAATGCCGAGTGGAGGGCGGAAGTTTAGCGACAGGAGGCCGTCATCGCCGACCGGCGGAATAGGGCAATCGCCAAGAAGGCCCGTGACAACACGGCGCGTGCCGCTGCGGTTGCGGCAGGCCAAGCCGAGGCCGAGGCGACTCGCTTGGGGATGATGAATCCACCAGGCGGCCACGCCCAGTACGTACCCTGGAGCCAGCAAAGCATCGGCTCTCCGTCTGGCTTCTCGTCGTTGCCGCAACCATGGGGATGCACGCCGTCGCTGGCCTACGCCGACGGGGACGCGCACGATGGGTTCAACCCCAACGTCACCTTCCCCCATGGACACCCAACCCAGCACACGCCCTCGCCCGCCTTCGCCGGCGTGCAGTACCCTCCATACAACTACTCACCGCCGGCTTACGCGTGCTCCCCGACGCCCCCTCTCCGCCGTGGTGCGCTGCCCTTCTCACAAGCTTCCACGTCGCACCTCGCCGACATGGACGACATCACCGCAGCAGGTTCGGCCGCGGCCGCCACGTCCCCCGGGTTCGCTACCCAGGACGACACGGTGGACCTCAGCGGCGGCATGGACGGCGAGCTCGAGTACGGCGAGGAGGAGCCAAAGGAGCACGAGGAGGAGGAGGAGGAGGAGGAGGAGCCGGCGACTGTTCCGGCGAGGAGGCGCAAGAAGAAGGGGGCGGCCAGGACCGGCGAGCCACGCATTAAGTGAACGTCCAAGGAATAGGAATGCCTTGCCGAAGTGTGGAAAGTTGTCTGCCTCGACCCGACCACCGGCACGAACCAGAGCATCGAGACGTACTGGGAGCGCATCAAGGCCGAGTTCAACGAGCGCAAGCTCGTCGACCCCTACTTTAAAGGCGTCTACATGCATCGCGGGGCGAAGGCAATGGTGAACCATTGGGGGCTCATCCAGGCGGCGTGCAACAAATGGCATGGGATCGTCGAGGAGATCGTGGCTCGCCCAGAGAGCGGCGCCAACGTCGAGGATCAGGTGCGACACGCCGGTCTCCCGCTTCTATTCGCCGTGCACGCCCGCCAACTATTTGTTCCTCCGCGTAGCTGGTGCGCATGTTCGCCTTGTATCGCCTAGGCAACTGCGACCAAGAGTTCAAATACCTCCACGTTTACAAGCGCATTGACAAGTGTGAGAAGTGGGCGGAAGTCCGGCGCACCCTCGACAAGGCCAAGGAGACCTACAAGCCGGACGCGCCGACGCCGGGCGCGTCAGAGGGGTGGCCGGACGGCAACAAAGGGGCCAAGAAGGCGAAACACGTCGACGCGGCTACCGCGCGGGTGCAGGAGTCCATCGAGCATTGCCTCGCCGACGGACAGGCCCGGGCCGTCCTGTGTGAAGAGAAGACCGAGGCGCGGTGCTCGGCGTTGATGACAAGCAGCGCCGTCAAGCTCAACCTACTCCGGACCAACGTCGCCGCGAAGAAGAGGAACATCGACCTGGCTTTCCTGCTGGGCGGGGCAGACATGCTCCAGAGCAACGACGAGGCGGTCAAGGCGTGGTACTTGGCGGAGCGTGGTCTCATCCTGAACCAGCTGCCGCCGACGGTGCCGCCAACTCCCACGCCCGCGCCGACGCCGCCGCCAAGTCCGAGCGATGATGCCTCCACGAGTCCCCACAGTACAGAAGCCACGCCGACGCCGCCCAGCACAGAAGCCACGCCGACGCCGCCCAACACAGAAGAAGCTCCGACCCCGCCAAGCCCGCGCACGCCGACTCCGCCAACGCCGAAGGCCGACCTCGTCGTCTAATGCGCTGCACGCGTGCCCTTTCTTTTTGAATGCCGAACTTTTCATTCGATCGCCGAACTGTGGCCGCATGATCGCCGGATTTGTGGCGTCTATTTTGTGAGAGGGAATGACTACGTTTGAATTTGCAGCGGGTTGGGGGGCGCCTGGGGGCGTGGCTGGAAGCTAGTTCGCCCCAGGGGCCGATCTAGCACCGATTCGCCCCCAGGCCGCTTTTTGTCGGCGCCCTGGGGGCTGAATGGCTGGAGATGCTCTTAGAGTATAAACTACAGTGTCATATGGATATACATGTCCCATGAGAAAATGTAATACGAGGCATCTACATTGATTTTTTTCTTCCCAACACACGTATGCCATGCATCTCTACTCTTCGCTCCAATTTTTGCAGCTTTATGCACCAGAACACACTTTTCGTTGCACCTTCCGAACATATTTCTCTTCACACCCGATCCTACATACTTAGGCAGTGTTCGGAAACGCTCCGCTCCTCAACTCAGCTCCCGGAGCGGGCGGAGCTGTAGTTGGAAATCATGGAGCTGCACTTTCCTCGCTCCCGAGATTCTTGGGGTGGGTGGGTTCCCGAACAGGGCCTTAGGGGCATCACCCTAGCTTTATGCAGCCCCAAATTCTTTGAAAAAAAAAAAGAAAAAACAGAGAGAAAAAAACAGCCCCCGCTTCCAGGGCAGCTATCCAACCCTTGAGCCCTTTCTCTAGAAGTTCCAAATTCGTGGGCTCGGATTCAACCATCGTCCCTGCCCGAATCCTGCCCAGACCCCGTGGAGTCACTCGTAGTGTCATGGCGTCGCCTAGCGGCAGCAGCCGCTCCTCCAAAATCCCGGAGTTCCCGGCGGGTTCCGGCGGCCGGCCGGTGCCGGCCCTGGGGATCGGCACGGCGTCGTTCCCGTTCGTGGCAGAGGACGTCAAGAACGCCGTGCTCGCCGCATTGGAGCTCGGCTACCGCCACCTCGACACGGCCTCGGTTTACCCCTCCGAGCACCTCGTCGGCGAGGCAGTGGCGGAGGCGGCGCGGCGCGGGGTCATAGCGTCCCGCGAGGAGGTGTTCGTGACGACCAAGGTGTGGTGCACGCAGTGCCACCCGGATCTCGTGCTCCCTTCCCTCAAGGAAAGCTTGCAGTTAAGCCGTCTTGGGTTCATTCCTTGAACTTTACTTTTCAGTTTTATTAATTCTTATTGCTCGCCTGAATTTTTTTGTAGAGCCCAGTTACTTACGGCCACACATCATTCAGTTTCAGTATAGACATTGTGCAATTTAGTACTCCCTCCGTCCCAAAATGTAAGACGGTTTTTGACACTATCATAGTATCAAAAAAAACATCTTACATTTTGGGATGGAGGGAGTAAAACTTAACTGCAATTTCTAGTAAGTTATGTCCAGACTCCAGAGTTGGGTCAAAATGAGGATAATTGGCTATTGGTCCAGCTGCTTTGAGGGGTAATTGAGATTCAATAGCAATTTCTAGCAACCTAGAATGAACTCTCAGACGGCATGTCTGTCCAGTATTATCATTAAGCTTACCATACAACTCTTTCCATTTCAAAATTGAAATTTCAAAAAGCAAACTAACTTTATATTTTAAAACTAGTAGCAGTTGACAACGTGAAATGAAATCAGCTCTGAATTAGATGTATGCTATCGGAGATCACATGTCCTATGCGGGATTTACAACCATTTCAAATGTTAGTTATTATTTTTCCTTGAAACTATGCAAGTATGCAGAATCTAGTTATATATTCAGATTGCAACTTCATACCTTACTCTATGACTTTATATAAAAATGAACAATCATATATGAGATTTGATCCTTCATCACATTTTCTTCTCACCGTGTGATTTTAATTGAGTGTATGTAAATGTACCAACAAAAGAGTACCAATGACAATTTTAAAAATAAACTTGGGTAACTGACAGACAACACATGAATTATAGTATTTAGTCATATATTTGTTCGCAATCAAAACTTATGTAGTATAGTCTTTACTTGACATTCGCTTCAAGAATCGAAGACTATTACTGTACTGGTACAGAAGCTTGTTTCCCTTATAGCTGTATTCTGCCACTTCTGTGCTAAGCTTGTCTTGCCATGCCTAGAAACCTTCAAATGGAATATGTTGATTTGTACTTGGTCCACTGGCCTATGAGCGTAAAGCCCAGCAAACCACACTTCCCAATGAAAAGGGAAGACATCGTACAGATGGACTTGAAAGGTGTATGGCAGGCAATGGAGGAATGTCATCGCCTTGGCCTTGCTAAAATGATTGGTGTTAGCAATTTCACAACGAAGAAATTGCAGGAGCTACTTGCAATTGCAGAAATCCCCCCAGCAGTGAATCAGGTTTGTGTTGATCAATCGTACAAGTAATGGTGATGCAACCTTCTCTTGTCTATTCTATGATTTCACGAACCAAAGAAGAAGTAGAAGCTGATTTAGTTTAAAATCCTTCTGTAAAAACTTGCCCCAGACTACCCTAAATTGTTGTCATTGTTCTTTGATGCATGGGATAACCTTTCAGGTTGAGTTGAATCCAGCTTGGCAGCAGAAAAAACTGATTGAATTCTGCAAAGAGAAAGGAATTCATGTGACTGCTTATTCTCCCCTGGGAGGCCAAAGCAGGACATCCAAAATCAATGCCGTGCTACAGTCTGAAATTCTGAAAGAGATTGCCGAAGCTAGAGGAAAATCCATAGCTCAGGTATTAATCATCGCTTCAATCTTAGGAACTGTTTGGTATGTACCAGAATCTGCCTTGTCACCAATTCGTGCAAGGTTCTAGCATCATCCATGATTGGAAATGAGGTTTGTTTAGATTATGAACTAATAAGTGCAGAATGTGAACAAATATTTGTCAAATTTTGTGAACAACCTAAATGCAAGCAATGCTGAGTCAATCGCACCTGAATGTTACAGCGTATGGGTCCCCTCTATGGCATTACAGTAAGCAAAAATTGCACCTCGATATTAGCAGTGCAATTGACTCCCATTTTCCTGCAGATCTCACTGAGATGGATCTTCGAGCAAGGAGCGAGCATGGTAGCCAAGAGTATGAAAAAGGAGAGGCTTCAGGAGAACCTCGAAATCTTTGACTGGGAACTGACCGACGAAGACCGGTTCAAGATTACCCAGATACCGCAGTACAAGAAGGTCACGGTGTTGGCGATCCTCTGCCCTGAAGGTGTCCCTGGCGTCGATCTTTCAGAGGTTGATGTTGTTGAAACGTAGATGTCAAATTATGAAGATGCATGCGCCATTTAAACCTGTAATTTGGTGAAGATGCATGCGCCATTTATGCACTCCAAATTACAAAGATTTGGTGAGATGCTTCTGGTGCTACTACCTGTAACCTACCTGGATGAGGTCCTGCTTGGCGTCATCAATTGTGATGATCCTGACGGGTTCCCTACAGTGCTTGTGGGTAGCCGTCAGTCGTCACTCACTGTGTCACAAATGGACTTGGCCACATGCCACAACATCTTCGGTTGGCTGATCTTTCCTTGTCGCGCCAGCATCATCTTCTCTTCTCTCCAGGAAGAAAGAAAGACTTTTCGCGAATAAGGAAGAAAGAAAGACTAGCACTAGTTGCTCCTAGAAAATCGACGAAATTTAAGCTTGGATGGATAGTAGAAGGCTCCTGCTTGTCCCACAGGCAAGCCAAATTTCTTGTGGCCAGCGCGACAAGTCAACAACTGAGGTGGGTCCTGGTTAGGAGATGGATGTATCATGTATGACAGACATGTGGGTCTCATAGCTTTTTTTTTGTATATGTGTGAGGAAGAACTGGGCCTGAGAATTACTAAGAAAGTATGGCGGAGAACGAAGCGTATGGTAAGAGAAATTGTCTAGCACTACTCTAGCTCAGCTTTGTCCATGATCTTCTAAAAAAAGATGACGATAACTGCCATATGCGTGGGCGTTAAGGAATTTGTTCACATATTTTGTGTGATGTCTAAAAGGACTAACCTACACGTAGGCGTATGAGCAAAACAATCAATGTCCACACGCTTCTTTTTTTTCCTTGCGGTTCCTCTCACACGTCTACGTGTGGGCAAAATGCATAACGCCCACATGACCTCTCTTAGCCATCTACCTCACGGTCCCGCATGCCCCGTGTGACAGTCACCACGCGTCCCCGTAGTTGCCATCGTCCGGACCCTCTTCAATGTCCGTTTAACTGCAGTTGCCATGTCGCTGAACTACAGTTGCCATGGTTGCTCAACTGCAGTTGCCATCTCAGATCAAGTGTCAGATGGCATTTTGGACAACTGCAGCTGTTGCCATGTATGGTCTGATTTACTATAGTTGTCATGATTTGAAAACTTTAGAGGTTGCCATCTAATAACACTAAGCAGTTGCCATGCATGGTCTAATTTACTACAGTTGCCATGATTTGAAAACCTTAAGAGTTGCCATCTACTAACACTAGGCACTTGTCGTGTAGCGCTACAAAGAGACATAGCAAAACAATATGTTCGGGTAAAAGAGAGAGTTGCCATCTTCTTACAAGCACACTAGGGTAGTTGCCGTGTACCCTGCAAAACACATGGCAACTGACATGTTCGGGTAAAAAAAAGAGTTGCCATCTGCTTACAAGCACACTAAGGCAGTTGCCATGCACACTGTAAAACGCATGGCAACTGACAGCTTGGGTGTGGGAGAGAAGACCGGCATGTGGGCGAGATAGCAAATGCCCACACACCAGCCCTTATGCGTGAGTGAAAACTGGCGTGTGGGCGAACTGCTAAACGCCCACACATCGGCCCCTCCGTGTGATGAAACGGACGTGTGGGCGATCGGATGAACGCCCACACACCAACCTAGTCCTACGTGACACCACAAACATGCCAAGATTCATGCACCAAAAACGGACACGGATCCACGCGTGTGGACGAGATGCAAACTCACACACGTCAAAAAAAGAGTTTGCCCATGACCTTCTCAAAAAACAATTGTCCAGGTGTTGTGGTGGCTAGGAGCAGTTCACAACTATCTCCGCCGCACAAGGATCCTGTTTCATTCCAGAAACAATTCATGCCCGCCGGAAGAACCAAAATCCACCCCTCTGCCTTTGAAAAACGGACGAACAGCTACGTAAGTCCTTATGTCACTCGGGCCAGTATAAAAGCCGGTGGCTCGTCCTGTACTTGAACCACAAGACAAGACAGGCTCAATCGCTCTGCAGAGACGACGCATGGCCTCGACGACAGCGGCGGTGCCGGAGGTGGCGCTGCGGTCCGGCGGCGCGAGGCCCATGCCGGCGATCGGCATGGGCACCGCCACGTTCCCGGTGGTGCCGGAGACCACCGTGAAGGCCGTGCTGGAGGCGGTGGAGGTGGGCTACCGCCACTTCGACACGGCCGCCATGTACGCGACGGAGCGGCCCCTGGGCGAGGCCCTCGCGGAGGCGGTGCGCCGCGGGCTCCTGGCGTCCCGGGAGGAGGTGTTCGTCACGTCCAAGCTCTGGTGCACGCAGTGCCACCCGCACCTCGTGCTCCCGTCCCTCCGGGAGAGCCTCCAGTAAGCTCGGTCGATCTAGACTTACTTTTGCCCGTTGACTTCAGTAGATCTTGATCGATCGTCTCGGTGTTTGTATTTCGTTTCTTCAGGAACCTGCAGATGGAGTACGTGGACCTGTACCTGATCCACTGGCCGATCAGCCTCAAGCCCGGGCCGACGGTGTTCCCGGTGAAGCGGGAGGACGCCGTCCCGTTCGACTTCGAGGGCGTGTGGCGGGCCATGGAGGAGTGCCACCGCCTCGGGCTCGCCAAGGCCATCGGCGTCAGCAACTTCACCACCAGCCACCTCGACAAGCTCCTCGCCGCTGCCACCGTCCATCCTGCAGTCAACCAGGTTGCTGAACATAATACCACGAGATTACTGAGTAGCACTGTCTGAATATTCACTGGAACTCAGCGCTAGCTGCGTGTGATGTGCAGGTGGAGCTGAACCCGGTCTGGCAGCAGAGGAAGCTGAGGGGGTACTGCGCCGAGAAGGGTATCCACGTGGCAGCCTACTCGCCGTTGGGAGGGCAGAACTGGAACGGCGACGGAAACGCCGTGCTGGACTCCGAGGTGCTCGCGGAGATCGCCAAGGCTAGAGGAAAGACCATCGCACAGGTAGGGTACACGCCCCGTTTCTCCTGGCAACTGCTAGGAACAATGGAGCATGCAGTTCGTATGGCACTAACCGATTCCTCTTTCTTCTCGTTCAGGTAGCGCTAAGGTGGATCTACGAGCAAGGGGTGACCCCGATCGTCAAGAGCTTCAGCAAGGAGAGGCTCAAGGAGAACCTCGGGATCTTCGACTGGTGGCTCGCCGACGACGACCTGCGCAAGATCGGCCAGATTCCGCAGAAGAAGATCGTCAGAGCTGAAACCGTGCTGTTCTCGGCGGAGGGCGAGTTCACGTCGGCTGACCTCGCAGACATGGAAATTGTTGAGGAATAAATAAAATAGGCACTGAGAATGCCTGCTTCGCTGTGTGACGTAAACTGCAGTAGCTTACATAGAGAGTGTGGATGAATAAAGAAGTGATCCGTGCTATATCCTGTTATTCCTCTTTTCGGCCCAATACTTTGATTCATGTTATCAGTGAAGATTGTGATCACAGTTGCCATCGTTCGGAAGCACGTAGTGTAATACGTTGTGCTAGAACCTGGAAGCCTGGAACCGAAGTTCCATACGGCGCGTGGTTTTACTATAGATAGTCAATAAACATGACTGTCGATCGTTGTTTCATTGCCCATCGACACCCGTCGAACGTTGCTTTCCGGCTGCTCCAATTCGGGGTGGATGGACAGCTTTCGCTGCAGCACGCAACAGCAAAACCAGTTAATGTATGTTACCGCCTCTCAATGATTGCACTCGAAATTTAAATTGCCCATAATATGACGCACACTTCCTTGGAATGTGTTCCTTAAATTTGGGATGAACCCCGGCTAGCGGTTTCCGAATAAATTCATTATACTAGTAGGTGGTGGTAGAATGAAAGCCACGCACTTGAATCCTATGCCACAAGAGGCTGGCAAACCATCTCTACTCGGCAAACCAACCTGTGATTGGATGGTTAGAGGGACAGTGGTATCCCCAGCAATCAGGGTTCAAGTCCTGATGCTCGTATTAGGCGCCTATGGTGACTTTGTAAATTTCAAGATGACATGCCGGCTTAGTCTCTCGGATGTGCTCATAGGGATAGGGTGTGCGTGTGTGCATTCACGCCTATGGTGACTTCGTAAATTTCAAGATGACATGCCGGCTTAGTCTCTCGGATGTGCTCATAGGAGTAGGGTGTGCGTGTGTGCATTCATAGGGGTGAGTGTATGTGCGTATGTATGAGCGCTTGAGTTGTTAAGGGTGACATGTCATCACATTGTTGTTGCTAATCCTCGCTTGATCCAAATCTTAATTCAAATTAAAATCCAAAATTCAAGTTTCTCAGACATGCAAAATAAAATGTTCAAAGTATGAAAAATATTCCATAACTAATTATGGTGGTGACCCAACACTTTTTTAAAGTGTTTAAATTCCCTTTTGTGAATATAACAGTGGCTTAAACAATCATTTAAATGCCTTTCCATTTATGAAAAATTTCAAACAAACTCGAAAGCCTCCCAAACTTTTTGTGGCAGTGCTAGTAAATGCAAGGTATTTATCTGGCCAAGTCCCATTTAAAAAAAATACATTTCCTAGCTAAAAGAAATGCAAAAAAGAAAAGAATAAATGTAAAACTAAAAAGTAAAGGTAGACAAAACAAAATAAAGAAAGGAGGTCCAACCCCCACTGCTGTCCCTCCAGCCAAACCAGCCCATCCGGCTACCCTCCCAATCCCCTGTTCACGCAGCCCCCCGTGGCCACGGCCGATGCCTGACACGGCACTGGCCGACGTCGTGGCGACCATCCACCGGTGCCGCCCTGCCAATATTACCCGGCGACCCCTCTCCCGTCGCCGAACCCTAACCCGCTTTCCCTTCATCGCGCCCCCGTTCCCCTTTGTTCGCTCGTCGACGTCTCAGCGCCCCGATCCCGTCCGTCACCGCCGCCGTCACGTCGCCGCGGCCGCGGCCAACGGCCTCCCCGGGGCTCGACGGGTTGTTCTACGGACTCCCCGGCGTCGTCCCCGTCCTCTATGCGCCGCGGCCGACCGGTGGAGCTGTCCTGCGTCGCCTACCCCATCGTCTTCTACTTCGGGCAGCCGAGATCGCCGCGGTCACCTCGTTGTCTCCGGTGCTCCCCCGAGCCCGCTAGTCTACCCTTCCGCCCCGCTGTAAGCCTCCGGTCCACCCCGACTCCTCCTTGCTTCCCCTAGTGTGTCGTAGCTAGCTTCCCGCATGCCCGAGCTCAGGTTGCCGCGTAGTTTCCCGTCCGCCCCCCTGCCCGTGCTCGACCACGCCATCGCTCCCCTGGCCGCTTGTTCCGCGCCCGCGGCCACCTCCCGCTGCCGCTGCTTCTGCTGTTGCGGCTGTCGCCCGCTGCCCTCGCTACTCTGCATGCTACTGCTGCTACCCGCGCCAGTCGCCCGTGGCCTCACCCTGCCCGTCCCCGTCCGCGCGCTGCATCTGCAGCCCGGCCCCGCCTACAGCGCGCGCGCCCCGCCTCTGACCCCGCGGATGCCCGCCTCTGCGCCCGCGCCGTCATCGCTACCACTGCCGCCGAGTACTGCTACCGCCGCAACTGTCGCCGCTAGCGCCGCTCGGCCCCACGCCTCCGGCCACCACGCCCCCTCCGCCACGGCTCTCCGCCATGCCCGCCTGCGCTGCGTTGTCGCTCGTCGGCGCACACGCGCCCGCGGCTCCGACCCCTCCTTGCCCGCGCCTCCCCGCTCACCTCGCCTCACCGCTGATGCCGCCGACCCTCCTCCCGCTCCTGCCACGGGCAACCATCCTCACCGCGGCCACGCCCGCTGGCCGCCGCCAGTTCGGTCTTCGCCCCGACGGGCTCCACTGCCCGCACAAGACCGGGCCGGTGCATGTGTGCCCGTTAAGCCGCCCAGCGCCCGAGTGGCTCCTGGGCCACTTACACGTGGGGTCTCCCCCTGTAAAAAAAGATTTTAAAAAATATATATATTAATAAAAATAATTAATTAGTTAGTTGAATGATTAGTTAACTTAATTAAGTTAAACACAATTAGTCTAATTACCTAATTAGTTAATTAATTAGCACTAATGGAAACTGACATGTGGGTCCCCTGCCCAGTTGACCAGTCACCTAGTCAACAGTTGACCTGGTCAGCGGGGTCCACTGTCAGCCTTTGGTGGTCCTGCTGTGTGCACTCTGCTGGGTGCACATAGAAATTTATCCTTTTATTTCGAATTAATAATATTTTCAGGATATTACTAAAACTTTGAAAATCATATAAAATAATCCTTAAGTCAAATGAAAAAGTTTTATACATGAAAGTTGCTCAGAACGACGAGACGAATCCGAATACGCACTCCGTTCATCTGCCACGCATCCCTAGCATAGCGAATAGAAGATGCCAAACTTTGGGATAACTTTCCCGGATGTTTCCCCCTTCGCTGGTATCGTGTAGCCCTGCGTTAGAACACCCCCTAGCGCTGGTTATTGCCTGGCATGCATCTGTTTGCTCTGTATTTACTATTTCTTCCCCCTCTTCTCTCTAGTAGACCTCGAGACCGATGCTGATGCCGCTGTGACCGGCTGCATCGTTGACGACCCTTCTTCCCTTTCAGCAGAGCTTCCTGGCAAGCCCCCCTTTGATCATCCCGATATCGCCCATTCCATTCTCTTATGCTTGCATTAGATTTTGCTATTGTAATTGTTTGCTCCTATTCTGATTCATAGCCTGCTTTTGTCCCTGCTGTTGTACCTTACCTATTTATCCTAAACTACTTAGTATAGGTTGGTTAGTGATCCATCAGTGACCCCCACCTTGTCCTTGTTGCCCCTGCTTCATCATCGACGACTCGATCAACGTGATCGACGACCAGAGCTTGACACCTCACATCACATCACGCCCCCTTTTGTTGCTCGACTTTGCAGAGCTACAATCGAGTGCCGAGGGTGATACCTCATAACGCACTCCTGGTGATGACTTTGTAGTGTAGCTATTCAGTCGTGGTCATCAAGGGTGATTCCTCCTTTACCACTTCTGATACGACTCTGTCGTGCAACCCCTCAAATGTGAACCTCGAGGGTGGTTCCTCTTACGTTCACCTTGACAATTACATCGAGTGGAATCCAGCGAGGGTGATTCCTCGGGTTTCCCCCTTGATGTTTGGACACACAGTTATCTTGACTTCACTTGAGACCTTTGTGAAAGTCAGACGGGCCTGTAGAGCACCCGCAAAATAATTACGTGGCACGGCCGGGCATTCTGGGGCCTTGCCGTAAGTCCATGAGATGGGGCGACGGGGTCACATCGATCGTGAGTCTCTACTTGTCTCCGCAAGCTAATAATACACTATGGTTTGGGTATTTGTTCTGAGTTGGCCTTTGGCCTTAACACACTTATCACCACGCGAGAATAGTTATGGGCCTCGACGACGTAGTATCAGCCGAGCTTTGTCAGACGTCCAATTCAGCATTTCACCACGGCTGGGCCGGCACCATCCATGTAGAGGTGGAGCCTGGACCCGCCCTGCACGCAACGACCCGGAGTGTAACGGGCGATGGGCCCAGACCCCGGAATGCTTAGGATGTAGACCAGCGGGGACCTCTCTGCTGAGCCTAGGTAGGGCTACGACGTGTTGATCTTCCGAGGCCGGGCATTGACCCAGAAAAGTGTGTCCGGCCAGAGTAATCAAGCGTGTTGGAAAGCGTGGTGCACCCCTGCAGGGAAGATTATCTATTAATAGTCGTGTCCACGGTAACGGACGTTCAAACTTATATCCTAATCTTTTACAAGTAGAAATGGACACTTGAGATATGTGGCTTCGGGATTCCTTTCTCGCAGGGAGTCGAGGAAGGATCTCTGGGCATTACTACTACAACATGCTTGTTAATTAAACTGCTATTCTTTACTCTTCTACATGCTACAAGATGCTTGGAGCTGCTTGAAGATTCTAGTCTTCGATAGGCTAGGCCTTCCCCTCTATTCTGGCTTCCTGCAGTCCAGTTCGTAGATACAACCCTTCCATGTGATACCAATGCATACTTAGTATAGATCTGATGCTTGCGTGTACTTTGGATGAGTACTCACGCTTGCTTTGCTACCCCCTTTTCCTCTTCTTTCTTCTTTTTGGTTGTTGCAACCAGATGGTGGATCCCAAGAGCTAGATGCCACCCCCGACGACGACTACTACTACCCCGAGGGTGCCTACCGCTACGTGGAGCCCGCCGACGACCAGGAGTAGTTAGGAGGTCCCATGCAGGAGACCTTGCCTCTTCGATCGTGTTGCTTTTGTGCTAGCCTATTTAAGGAATCCTTATTTAACTTATGTCTATACTCAGATATTGTTGCTTTCGATGACGGTTGTGTATCGAGCTTGTATTCGAGCCCTCGAAGCCCCTGGCTTGTAATATGAAGCTTGTATTATTTCTTTTTGTGTCTAGAGTTATGTTGTGATATCTTCCCATGAGTCCCTGATCTTAATCGCACACATTTGCGTGTATGATTAGTGTATGATTGAATCGGGGGCGTCACAAGTTGGTATCAGAGCCGACTACCTATAGGAACCCCCCTTCAACTCCTTGGCCGAAGTTGATTCTAGT
This sequence comes from Triticum urartu, assembly GCF_003073215.2. Taxonomy (NCBI): domain Eukaryota; kingdom Viridiplantae; phylum Streptophyta; class Magnoliopsida; order Poales; family Poaceae; genus Triticum; species Triticum urartu. The sequence goes on from NC_053023.1 coordinate 521,559,652, forward strand.
CTTTGAAAAACTGAATTACTAACATGACTGTGTGGCTTACGGTCCCACGTCGCCATTGGGTGGTATTAGAATTTTTTATTCCTCGTCTATACTCTGGGAATGTGATCTCTTTTCTATTCAGGTTAAATGATTTTGCTAACTCTAACTCTAGGTTCTCATAAATACTTTCTCCCGGAGAGCCCCTCACTCCAGATGATTGTTTGGTGCACCAGAAGATTCTGAAGATACTCTCCGATGTTTTTCTAAGACCCTTGTACTCTTCGCTATTGCGATCCCTACCATCGATAAATCCTTATGGGTAACTACCTACATTATCGTTCATACCGTCATCCCTAGTTGCTCTTGTTATTACAAGATGTCCTGAAATAATCTCTGATATTCCGAGAATCCTTTATGCTTACTGCCCTGCAGTTCCTTGCCGCACGAATACCCCTATGAATAATTCCTCACACTTTTCGAGGATTTGTTCATTCCTAGTTGATCAAGTGATTCACAAGATACTTTGAAGTACTATTCGATCTTTCGATAATCCTCTCCAACTATTGATATGCAAATACTTATCTGCTTGCATTATGGTTACTTTCATATGTCTAGCAATACTCATTAGCACCCTTTGTCATCGTAATTTCAAGCATTTGATTCGATTTGTTTGTGAATTCTCGCGATCATCACTCCTATTTAAAATTCTTCCCTTGGTTCAAACGTCACTCCGGACATGAGCTGGTGTTCCGCGAATCAAGCGTTGATTGATTGTCATTCTGAGTCTATTCAACTTATCCATCCTTAATCATAGCGTTTGCTTCTGATCCCTTGATTTGGAAATCATAATTCCTTTGCATTTGAGCTTGAATTAGTCAGTTGTTTCTATAGTCCGATCTCCTTGCATTCTTTCCTTTTCTGGTTGAGTACCGGTGCTCACATCAGTTCCCTTGTGGACCACCAGATCCTTTGTTGGGTTTTATCCGACATCGTCCTTCATATTCAGTAACCTTGTGAGCCTTTCCCCGGATACATAATGCCTTTGGTAAATTGTATCCCCCGTTCTTGTCAACCATACTCTGCTTCCGGGCTTGAGTTATTTTACTCGTGAAGTTGCGGTCTAACATCGATAACAGATTCGAGTCTACACTTTCCTTTCCATTGTTTTGTTTAACCTTTCTTGTAACCTAACATATCAGAGCAGTGATAATTCTCTGCTTATGTAAACACCTCGGTGTACTAACTCTGTCAGTAAGGACTTGTTACTATTGTTGATGACATTCAGGTAGCCATCGATGGACGAGAACTTTGTCTATTGGTTCGCCTCGTCTTAACGAGCAGGAAAATGGTTCTCTTCGTCCCTCGCCCTTGGTACCAATGTTGTTGCCAACATAAATAACATGCTATCCTCTGACCTGCCTTGCTTTCATGATCGTGCAAAATGTTAGCGCCTTCCCACTTCTAACCCACAGTTCCACAGGATCAAAACCTGACTCTCATGTACATCCCTGTTTTCCAAAGTTGTTCCTCGCACTTGGCTTCATATGTAAATCACGAGCCACCTTCCTAGTGATCTATTCTGGTATCAGATGCAATACTTATTCCCATTGCTCTGAACCCCTTTCACCCTCTGTTTCAGGCAATGAACGATTGCCTACCCGGTTGAAGCTTCTTATTACACCTCCTTATCTTGCTCTTGATGGCTTTCTTGAATTTGAACTCGAGAGATGCCTCTATGGCACGTTCACTGAGATAGCCCGCAGGTACCTATCTTGTGTTGAGCTCCATCCTTCTCGAGTCTTTCCCCCTTACTCCACCCCTTAAATCTCGGGACGAGATTTCTTGTAGTGGAGGAGAATTGTGACACCCGGATAATTAAGCTACAACAATCCTCTGTTAAGGGTCACATGTCATCACATTCCTGTTGCTAATCCTCGCTTGATCCAAATCTTAATTCAATTCAAATTCAAATTAAAGTCCAAAATTCAAGTTTCTCAAACATGCACAATAAAATGTTCAGAGTGTGGCAAATATTCCATAACTAATTATGGTGGTGACCCAACACTTTTGTAAAGTGTTTAAATCCCCTTTTGTGAATATAACACTAGCTAAAACAATCATTTAAATGCCTTTCCATTTATGAAAAATTTCAAACAAGCTCGAAAGCCTCCCAAACTTTTTGTGGCAATGCTAGTAAATGCAAGGTATTTATCTGGCCAAGTCCCACTTTTTACAAAATACATTTCCTAGCTAAAAGAAATGCAAAAAGAAAAGAATAAATGTAAAACTGAAAAGAAAAGGTAGACAAAACAAAATAAAGAAAGGAGGTCTAACCCCCACTGGGTCGTGGCCCAGCTGTCCCTCTAGCCAAACCAGCCCATCCGACCACCCTCTCAACCCCCTGTTCATGCAGCACCCCCGTGCCCACGGTCGATGCCCGCCACGGCACCGGTCGACGTCGTGGCGACCATCCGCCGGTACCGCCCTGCCTATATTACTCGGCGACCCCTCTCCCATCGCTGAACCCTAACCCTCTTTCCCTTCCTCGCGCCCCCGTTCCCCTCTGGTCGTTCGTCGGCATCGCAGTGCCCCGATCCCATCCGTCACTGCCGCCGTCACGTCGCCGTTGCCAACGGCCTCCCCGGGGCTCGACGGGTTATTCTACGGCCTCCCCGGTGTCGTCCCCGTCCTCTACGCGTCGCGGCCGACCGGTGGAGCTGTCCTGCGTCGCCTACCCCATCGTCTTCTACTTCGAGCAGCCGAGATCGCCGCGGTCACCTCGTTGTCTCTGGTGCTCCCCCGAGCCCGCTAGTCTACCTTGTCGCCCCGATGTAAGCCTTCGATCCACCCCGACTCCTCCTTGCTTCCCCTAGTGCGCCGTAGCTAGCTTTCCGCATGCCCGATCTCTGGTTGCCGCGTAGTTTGCCGTCCGCCCCCCTGCCCGTGCTCGACCACGCCATCGCTCCCCTGGCCGCTTGTTCCACGCCCGTGGCCACCTCCCACTGCCGCTGCTTCTGCTGCTGCGGCTGCCGCCCGCTGCCCTCGCTACTTTGCCTGCTACTGCTGCTACCCGCGCCAGCCGCCCGTGGCCTCACCCTGCCGCCGAGTACTGTTGCTACTGCAACTGTCACCGCTAGTGCCGCCCAGGTCCCACGCCTCCGGGCACTGCGCCCCCTCCGTCGCGGATATCCTCCATGCCCGCTTGCGCCGCGCTGTCGCCCGTCGGCGCCCGTGCGCCCGTGCGCCCACGGCTCGGGCCCCTCCTCGCCAGCGTCTCCCCGCTCACCTCGCCTCGCCGCTGACGCCGCCGGCCCCTCCTCCCGCTCCTGCCATGGGCAGCCGTCCTCGCTGCAGCCACGCCCGCTGGCCGCCGCCAGTTCGGTCTCCGCGCCGACGGGCTCCACTACCCACACGACACTGGGCCGGGGCCCGTTAAGCCACGCAGCGCTCGAGAGGCTCCTGGGCCACTTACACGTGGGGCCTCCCCTATAAAAAAATTAAAAATATATATTAATAAAAATAATTAATTAGTTAGTTAAATGATTAGTTAACTTAATTAAGTTAAACACAATTAGTCTAATTACCTAATTAGTTAATTAATTAGCACTAACAGAAACTGACATGTGGGTCCCCTGCCTAGTTGACCAGTCAACTAGTCAATAGTTGACCTAGTCAACGGGGTCCACTGTCAGCCTCTAGTGGCCCTATTGTGTGCACTCTGCTGGGTGCACATAGCAATTTCACCTTTTATTTCGAATTAATAATATTTTCAGGATATTACTAAAACTTCAAAAATCATATAAAATAATCCATAGCTCGGATGAAAAAGTTTTATACATGAAAGTTGCTCAGAACGACAAGACGAATCCGAATACGCACTCGGTTCATCTGCCACGTGTCCCTAGCATAGCGAACATGCAACCTTCCCCCTTTGATTCATTTGTCTGAAGATGCCAAACTTCGGGAAAACTTTCCCGGATGTTTTCCCCTTCGCCGGTATCGTGTAGCCCTGCCTTAGAACACCCCCTTGCGCTGCTTATTGGCTATCATGCATCTGTTTGCTCTGTATTTACTGTTTCTTCCCCCTCTTCTCTCCGGTAGACCTCGAGACTGATGCTGATGCCCCTGTGATCGACTACCACTACTGCAGGATGCTGCTAACGCGACACTACGATCAGAGACCCTTTCACGAAACTGTGTGTGATGCATTAATCATGAACGGGGATTAAAAAACCGTCAAAAAAGGTGCAAAATGTTTGCCATGGAGGATGCATCAAACACGGTTCAGATTTTAGTTGTGTGTGTGATCTAGGGCATACGGTTCAGTTCAATGAAACGTTTGCGATGAGGCGGAACAAAAGAAACGGGCAGCCTGATGAAGGCGTGTGCGATGTATAGCATACAATTCACTCGGATGAACTGTTTGTGATTAGGCAACACAAAAGAAACGGTCAGCCAGATCACGGTGTGTGTCATGTACAGCATACGGTTCACTCGGATGAACTGTTTGTGATTAGGGAACACAAAGGAAACGGTCAGCCAGATCAAGGTGTGTGCGATGTACGACATGCGGTTCACCCGGATGAACTGTTTGCGTTGAGACAAGAGAACAGAAATGGTTCAATATAACAAATACCATAAATATTGCAAGGTTCAAGTTCAAAGATTACAACGCCCAAATTCAAACATTGCAAGCTGCGTCATTTCTGAAAAAGGGATCACCCGTTGACAAGTCATGTATGGGTTTGACACAATAACTTCCAATTGATTTGCCATATGCTCTTCCAATATGAAGTTTGGCATTTTTGGAGGCACTTCCATTCCGCAGTACCAGCTGAGGAGTCCTGGACTAAGGGGTCCTCGGGCGTCCGGCCTGTTAGCCATGGGCCGGACTGATGGGCTGTGAAGATACGAAGACCGAAGACTGCACCCGTCCGGACAGGACTTTCCTTGGCGTGGAAGGCAAGCTTGGTGACCAAATATGTAGATTCCTTTCTTTGTAACCGACCTTGTGTAACCCTAGATCCTCCCGGTGTCTATATAAACCGGAGGACGTAGTCCGGAGGATACACATTACCATAGCCATACAAGCTAGACCTCTAGGGTTAGCCATTACGATATCATGGTAGATCAACTCTTGTAATACTCATATTCATCAAGATCAATCAAGCAGGACGTAGGGTATTATCTCCATAGAGAGGGCCCGAACCTGGGTAAAACATTGTGTCCCGTGTCTCCTGTTACCATCGACCTTAGACGCATAGTTTGGGACCCCCTACCCGAGATCCGCCGGTTTTGACACCGACATTGGTGCTTTCATTGAGAGTTCCATTGTGCCTTCATCGAAAGGGTTGATGGCTCCACTTATCTTCAAGGAAAATATCACCTCCGGAGGAGCTCTGGCCTCCGGCCAAACCCTTTGGCTGGGCGGTTTTATCATGACTGCCCGTTCGGCCCTTGAGCCGATGATGATGACCTCTGGAGTCATCGAAAATCGCTTCTGCGTTGATTCTGAATACGCCAAACGGATGGATCCGACGGAGTTATCGTCTTTAAATAAACTCCTAGATCACATTGCCGCCTTGGGGGTCGCTACAGACTACGATCGGATTGGGCTTAAACCCGACCAGAGAGAAATTAAATCTCCGTCGATCACCCACCAGATAGCGGTAGTCGAGGAGCAAGATAACTCTTCCTCTATATTGAGGATGAACTATGTTCGGATCTCCGACCTCGAGAAGTCGGACACCTACCGGCAGAAAGACACGCGTCACATCCCTGCTTTTAGTCATGCATTAGGATTGGATGAACATGTGCATCATGTTTAAATTTCTTTTAAACTTGAAATGGGGCCTAATCAACCCCAACACCCCCCTGAAAATGCTAATTTCCAACAATTGGAATTTCAATGAACCCAAAATGCCCTTCATAAAAGCCCACCATTTTTGGTCTTGACTAAAACCTCTGCCAAAAATGGTCTTGCAATTTATGGAGCCATTCTGGATTTTTGAACAAGCCATAAGTATTTGAATTTGGGCATTTTAAATGCTATAAATATTTTAAAGTGCTCAAATAATCTTGGAAGCATTTTTAGGCAGTTGAGAATATTCCCAAATGTGCCTCTGAATATTTCCAGAGTTTTTGGAATGAAATAGTATTTATTCTATTTCAATACACATAGCAGGAAATAATTAAAAGCAAAACAGAAAAGAGAGAGAGAGAGTTAGAGCTTACCTGGAAGCCCACCAGTCGGCCCACCTAGCTGGCCCGGCCCAGCAGCCGCTCCACGCAGCTGCTTCGCCTAGCCAGCGAGGCGAGCAGGTGCTCGACGGCGAGCACAGGAGCTTGCCACGCCACCTCTCTGCCTGCCGTCGCCCGCGCCAGCGTGAAGCCTCGAAACACCTCCACGTCGCGCACCGAACCCCCTGGACACGTCCATTCCCCCTGCCTCTCTCCCTCGCTCCCCTCCGCCATGGCCGACGCAGCCGCTGCCGTTCCGCCGCCGTAACCGTGCCCACCGTCGTCAACGCGCCGCTCCACCGTGTCCTGAAGCTGCGCCACTCCCTCCTCGACCGTCCCACCGGAGGCCCCCAAGCATCTTCACCGAGCTCGTCTTCAACCTCGGTCCGCCGAGATCGCCGGCGACCGTACGCCACCCCCGATGCCTTCCCGAGCTCGCTGAGGCCACCGCTACACTCCCCGTGAGCTCCTTCTCCGTTCCCCTCTCTTTCCTTGCCGTTTTCTCCCTCTAACCGCGGGCTCCGTTGAGCCCGAGAGCTCGGCTCCGCCGGCCATGTCGCCGCCGTGGCCACAGGCGCGTAAGCTCGATTCCGAGCGCGTCACCACACTCACCACGTTTCCAGGAGCCTAACGCACCACTCCCCGCGCCTCGCCGTGCCCCGTAGCTTCGGGTTTATCCTCGCCTGAACTCCGGCGACCGCCAAGGACGTCGCCGGCGTCATTTCCGGCCTCCCCGAGCTCCACTTCCACCACCAAACGCCGCGGCTTGCCCCCAGCTACGCGTAGGACCAAACCGCAGTCGATTTGGTCGACTGTGGGCAAAACCTGAGCCCCTCCGCCGCGTCTGTCGTCGCCGGCGTCAAGCCGCCGGCGAGTTGACCATGTTTTGACCCGTGGACTAACGTGTGGGCCCAAGTTGACTTCCCCCCTGAGCCTATGACAGGTGGGGCCGGCCTGCTAATTAGTTTATGATTAGTGTTAACTAATTTTAGTTAGTTTAGGTCACTGACATGTGGGCCCAGGCCCCACTGACAGTTAATTAGTACTAACCTAATCCTGTTAGTTAGCTGAGTCACTGACAGACAGGGCCCACCAGTCAGGTTTGACTGGCCCTGGCGCCTTTGACTCGCTGACGTCACAGTGACGCAGTGCTGACGCAATTATTCTTTTTCTGGATTTATTTTTATATAGGAAATTCCAAAAAATAGCCAAAACTTCTAAAAATCATAGAAAATGAACCATAGCTCCAAATCAAACAAATTATATATGAAAAATGATCAGAAAAATTCAATCTGTCCATCTGTAATGGTTTCATGCATGACAAACCACTTAAACCTTGCTGTTTAGGTGAAACAAGCTAATACACTTTTTATGCATAAGAACTTTAACTTCGATTTGAATCTTTGGTTCAAATGGACCCCTTTTCAACTTGTTTCACATTGCATTAGGCAGGACACATCATTTTGCCATGTCATAGCATGCATCATATTGTTGCATATTATCATGTGTTGATTATGTTGTGTGTGTCCTTCGTGGTAGGTTCTGCCTCCGAGGATATCTCTGAGTATCCAACTAAAGGGCAGTACCCTACTACCACTCCATCAGGCAAGCAGCCCCATTGATCATATCGATACAATCCCATGTTCTCGCCTCTGCTCTCATTTACTACATTAAGACAACATCGTTTCAAACTGCTGTGTGCTACGGTAGTTGAACCCTTATCCTCTACATGACCTGTCATTGCCACAGTAACTAGATGAAACCCACTAGCATGTGTAGGAGTTGATTGAGCCATGTATGTGTTTCCTACCTTGCTATGCCTGCTATGCTTAGAGTTGTGTCAGGTCTGGTTCATCTGGGTGATGGGCTAGAGTGAAATGATTATGTCGGTAATGTGAGGGATGTGTTGAACATGTTTTGGTAAAGGTATCAATGAGAGGCCATGTAGGAGTACATGGTGGGTTGTTTCATTGAGGCCGTCCCTAAGAACTGAGATCTGTATGTGTGATTTAAGATTCAGTTACTACCATACATTGGGCCCGAAACCAATGGACCCTCTCGGCTTCTTAATCACCCTAGTACTCTGTCCAGGAGCTGCAATTAGTTTCTGGTGTTTGTAGGTTATGTGTCGGCGGCCGTGCGTAGCGCTGACCCTAGGGGTGGGCTATGTTGCGGTAGATACACCGTGGCACGGTGTATCGAGTCACCCGTTTGGTGTCTTGGGAACCCTGTTCACATCGTTCGGGGCCGTATGTGGAAACCTCGGCCGGACTCCCTGCGGATGGAACCTAGATAGGCGATAAACCTGGACTAGAGACTTGAGTGTTTAGGTAGGACGTGGCCGACACCCTCGTTGGGCCTCCGCTTGAAGGTTGCCGAGTACATGTCGTGTAAACGGCGGTAAGTGGTGAAAGCGTGTATGAAGAAGTACACCCCTGCAGGGTTAACATCATCTATTCGAATAGCCGCGTCCGCGGTAAAGGACTACTTGGTTGCCTATATAGTTCATAGACAAGTTAATGGTTAATACTAAAAGACTCAAGATAAGTGTGAGTACCGAGGATGGCCCTCTCGTAGGATGACGAGGGAGGATCCCCGGTGGAGTATTGTGTTGGTGATTAGCAGACTCGTGTGCGAAAACTATTTTACTAGTGGAGTCTCGTAGGATAGCTTAGCCAAGAGTCAAAGCTGGCTTGCTGCAATAACTCCACCACCTTCTTGAGAATGAGCATGTATAGTAGGTTCTGATGTAAGACTTGTTGAGTACCTTTGTACTCATGTTTGTTTAATTACTGTTTTCAGACGACAACACCGCCCCTCCGATGGATTTTATGTAGATCTCGACGTTAATGAGTGACTTGCCACCCAGGTGGTGATCCTGGCCATGGAGGGCCCTATGTAGATAGACAGGCTTCGAGAAGCCTTCTTTCTTTCTAGTGTCTGTACTCAGACTATTTGCTTCCGCATGTGCTTGTATGCTTGTATGACTTGAGTGTCGGGTCATGTGACCCCTACCTGTATGAACATGTTATGTATGGCTCTCTGGAACCTTTAAATAAAGTACTTGAGTTGTAGAGTTTTGTTGTGATGCCATGTTGTATTTGCACATATCGAGCATTTTGTGTGTATGATTGAAATGCTTGGTATGTGTGGGATCCGACAATCTAGTTGTTTATCCTTGGCAGCCTTTCTTATGAGGAAATGTAGTCTAGTGTTCCTCGAGCCATAGTAGTCCGCTATAGCCCGGTTCACCGGAGTCCTGCTAGCCCAGCACTACTGCTCAGGACATTTGACTGGCCGGCATGTGTTTCACTTCGTTCCTATGTCTGTCCCTTAGGGGAAATGTCACGCGGTGACATCCGGAGTCATGCCTAGCCTGCTATAGCCCGGGTTCCCCGGAGTCCTGTTAGCCCAATGCTACAGCCTGGATTCACTCGCTGATGACCGACATGCTCGATGTGATTCATGTATGCCTGTCTCCATAGGTCTGTGCCGCTTTGGGTTCACGACTAGCCATGTCGGCCCGGGTTCTCCGTCATATGGATGCTAGCGACACTATCATATACATGAGCCACAAGGCGCAAACGGTCCCGGGCCATGGTAAGGCAACACCCGTGGGGATACCGTGCGTGAGGCCGCAATGTGATATGAGGTGTTACCGGCTAGATCGATGTGACTTGGAATCGGGGTCCTGACAACACGCCTTGTCCTCCGAACATAGAATCAGACGATAAGCTTCAAAAACCAGTTGATATCCTGGAGCTCAAACCACTAAGTCCGGAAGATCTTCGGACTCCGGACCCAAAATTGGGTCAGGGCTCGGATTTAATTCCACCCACCCACCCAGACATAAGCGCTCTCTTGAGCACGCATCAGCAATTTCAGGAAATGGTCCACCACTTTTGGGCCAGATTCCTCCTTGTCCAACACAAGATCAAAGATTGCCGCGACGAAGATGCGATCTCAGCGTTTCGCAACAATTGCACGGACGAGGGAATCCTCAACGCCATCAACCGCCGTCACATATTACACTTTGCTGACTTGGCAACTATCATGCAGAAGTACAACACAATGGAAAGCGCCTGGAAAACTCAGGCAGCACGGTGGGGACCAGCAGTCCCCACTCAACCCCTCGTTCAGACGAAAAGGGCGCACCCTCATGGCACGCCGGGACAACTGGTAAAGAAACACAAGCCCATTACGGGGCGTGGAACCGTTCTGGAAGGATGGCTCGACGGGCCATGGAAAATACACACAACACCGGATAGCATACCAACCCACAGCCTTAGAGCATGTTGGATACTCTGGCAGGTGGCCAAGAGCGGTGAAGATATCCTCACCAGGAATACCCCAGAGTAACACGCCCCAGAAGACGACGACCTCAAAGTATTGACGGTCATCGAGACATTCGCCTCAAACAATAGGCGCAAAAGGGCACTCTGCGAACTCGTCGAAGTCTGCCAGATTGCAACAATAAGCCCTTGGAACGACACGGCGATAACCTTTAATGCTGGCGATGAGCCAAAATACAGGACAGTCTGAGCACCAGCCGCCTTGGTCCTCAGTCCAATTGTGGATGGCTTTCGGCTCACCAAGGTTCTCATGGACGGTGGCAGTGGACTAAACCTCATCTATGAGGATACAATACAAAAAATGGAAATAGACAGGAGCCGCATCGAGCAAAGCAACACGACCTTCCGAGGAATCATTCCCCATCGGGAGGCACGATGTGTGGGAAAAATCACACTCGACTATCGGTCCGAAGAAATAACCTTCCAAGTGGCCCCTTTCAACAGTGGATATCACGCCCTCTTAGGGCGAGATGCATTTACGCGCTTCCAAGCGGTACCCCATTATGGATACATGAAGCTTAAGATGCCTGGGCCCAACTGTATAATCACTCTAGCTAGTGATCCGGACATAGCACTCCGCGCCGATAATAAAACCGCATCCCTGGCCCTAGAGGCATTATCTGAAGCCCTCGCGGCTGAAGAATTAACCGCGTTACGATCCACGGTGGACAGGGACGATGTGGTCCTAGACAAACAACCCAAATCCACCTCCTTCAAACCAGCAGAAGAAATAGTCAAATTCCAAGTCCATCCAACGGACCCCAAGAAGACAGCATCCATTGGAGCACAACTAGACCCAACGGTTGACGCCGTGCTACGAGAGTTCCTGCGTGAGAATTGGGATATATTCGCCTGGCACCCTTCTGATATGCCAGGAATCCCACGCGAGTTGGCCGAACACAGCCTCAATATACTGAAGGGATATAAACCGGTCAAGCAAACACTGTGGCGCTTTTCCGAACCCAAACGTCAAGCTATGGGGGAGGAGCTAGCCAAGCTAATCGAGGCAGGATTCATTAGAGAAATAAAACATCCGGACTGGCTGGCAAACCTGGTGATGGTGCCAAAGAAGGACAAGTCCTGGCGCCTATGCGTCGATTTCAAAGACCTCAACAAGGCTTGCCCTAAGGATCCCTTCCCCCTCCCCTGCATTGACCAGATCATTGATGCTAGTGCAGGACACGACTCATTATGCTTCCTTGACGCATATTCCGGATACCATCAAATTAAATGAAGGAGTCCGATCAAGCTGCAACAGCATTCATCACCCCATATGGGCCATTCTGCTTCAACACCATGCCCTTCGGACTCAAGAACGCCGGCGCCACTTATCAACGCATAATCCAAACATGCCTGGAGAAACAGATCGGAAAGACAGTTGAAGCCTATGTGGATGACGTCGTAATCAAGACAAGGCATGTCGAAACATTAATAGACAACCTACGCCTCACATTTGACAACCTCCACGCATATGACATTAAGCTCAATCCAGAAAAGTGTGTTTTTGGCGTCCCCACAGGAAAGCTGCTGGGCTTCATCGTTTCCAATAGAGGAATTGAAGCAAATCTAGCCAAAATCCGAGCTCTGTCACAATTGGCTACGCCAACAGACCTTAAACAAGTCCAAAACCTCGCGGGTTGCATGGCAGCTCTAAGCCGCTTTATCTCTAGATTGGGAGAAAATGCACTGCCACTCTATTGTCTTCTACGGTGAACCGATCACTTCAAGTGGATGGACGCGGCAACAACCGGACTGGAAGAAATAAAAACCCTTCTAGCGAGCAACCCAATCCTGGCCGCACCAAACGTCGGCGAACCCATGTTGATATACATATCGGCAACACATCAGGTGGTGAGCGCCGTACTCGTCGTTGAACGAGAACAGAACGGACACAAATTCCCACTTCAGAAGCCAGTATACTACGTATCCACTGTCCTTACACCATGCAAATCCTGGTACCCCCATTATCAAAAGGTAGCATACGCGGTCTTCATGTCATCCCGAAAGCTACGACACTACTTCCAGGAGTGTTCGATCACGGTGGCTTCCGAAGTACCACTCAATGATATAATAAACAACCGCGATGCCATGGGCCGGATTGACAAATGGGCCATTGAGCTCCTCCCATTTGACATTACATATAAACCACGTCGAGCTATTAAATCCCAAGTACTGGCTGACTTCGTCGCCGAATGGACAGAGGCCGAACTCCCTAAAGAGTACGACACATATTCCAATTGGGTTATGTATTTTGATGGCTCCAAAATGCTGGCAGGACTAGGAGCAGGCGTCGTTTTAATGTCCCCTACTGGAGACGTCGTTCAGTACATACTCCAAATACTATACACAGACTCCAATAACGCAGCCGAATACGAGGCCTTATTGCATGGTCTCCGGATGGCTGTCTCCATGGGCATACAGCGTCTGGAAGTGCTCGGGGACTCAAACCTCGCAATATCTCAAATAAATGGAGACTTCGGTGCCAAATACCCGAAGATGGCAGCTTATCGTAATGTCCTAAAAATGTCGGCTCGGTTCGAGGGCTCGAGTTCCATCATGTTGCCCGAGAAAGTAATCAAGCGGCAGACGTTCTTGCTTGCATAGGCGCTAAGCGCGACCCCGTCCCACCTAACATTTTTCTGGAAAGGCTTTTTAAGCCATCCGTGGTGTGGAAGGGGGAGGGCGGCAACACTAGTCCGGATCCGAACACAACCCCAGATTCCGAACACATCGATATTGTCGGAGGCTCAACCACTGAAATAACACCGCTGACCCATATCATTATGGCAGTCATTGCCCAATGGACCGAACCATTCTTGGCCTACCTTAATAAGAAGGAGCTTCCTGAGGATCAGAATGAGGCCCGCTGCATTGTCCGGCGTTCGAAGGCCTACAAGGTTCATGACGGAGAGCTCTATAAGAAAAGCGCTGTAAGTGCATCTAGTGCCACCCCTAGTTGGTTTTGGAGTATTGACGACAAACCTGGTTGAGGGACTAATGTGTTTGTGAGAATTGCAGGATAACACAGGTAGAAGTCCCTCATTGATTCGGTTTTCCTACCAAAGATGACCCCTAAAAATGTATGAAGACATTGAAGTCAAAGGTGGTATGTGAAGACATTCACATTGAAGACTATGACAAGAGAAGACATCGCATGAAGACTATGGAGCGCGAAGACTTAGTTGTTTCGTTGTTCTTTTTCTTCTTTGTTGAGTCATAGGAACCACCGTACTGTTAAGTGGGGTCCAAGAGAACCAGTCAAAATGACTGAAGTGATGCTTAACCAAAATCCTATGTCTTTGAGTGAAGACTATGCGAGCAAATCTTGTCCAGAGTTGGATATGTCAGCTTTGCTTGTAGCCCAAGTAAAGTTTCCGTGTGTGTTTGAAATCTGACCGTTGGAACACGTGTCAGTTCCTTAGTGATCGAGGGTCATTCCGGACAAATCAGGTCGGATTTCCTAGTGGCTATAAATAGCCCACCCCCTACAACCATAAACGGTTGGCTGCTCAGAGTTAGTGCACGGCTTTTGTCGTTTGAGAGCAACCCACCTCAAAGCTTTTGAGAGAGAATTCCTTGCGAGGATAAATCCCTAACCACCCAGAGCCAAAGAGAGTTAGGCATCACTGAAGTCTTCATGTCTGTGTGATCTGAAGACTTATTACACTTGAGGACTGTGAATCCTCCAGCCAGTTAGGCGTCGCGTTCTGAGCATCCAAGAGTCATTGTGGATCGCCGGTGAACGAAGTCTGTGAAGGTTTGGAAGTCTACCTTGAAGACTTACCAGAGTGATTGGGCAAGGACTGGGTGTCCTTAGCTCAAGGGGAATAAGGTGAAGACGCGGTCTTCTGAGTTGAATCTCAGACTACCTATGGTATGTCGTCAAGAATGGCGTTCCCAAGGCTGGTGAAGGTGTCACCGCTGCTGATGTCAAGAAGTTCGTTCAACTAGACTCCACTGCCAAGAACATCATCTGTGGTCATCTGACCAAAGGACAGTATGGCCGTGTGAGTGCTTTGGAAACATCTAAGCTAGTCTGGGACTGGCTCTGCAAGGTCAACGAAGGCGTCTCAACCCAGAGAGATCAGAGAATCAGTGTCCTTCGCAACCTCTTCAACCGCTTCAAGAGAAATGACAATGAGAATGTTCAGCTCATGTTTGATCGACTTGCTGACATCACAAATGAGCTTCAAGCCCTCGGCGCCACTGAGATCACCAAGCATGAAGTCGCCAAGACACTCCTGAGATCACTTGACAGCTTGTTTGACACCCTAGCCCTGATGATTCAAGAACGTCCTGACTTCAAAACACTCGATCCGTCTGACATACTTGAGAGGCTCAACACACACGAGTTTCAGCTTTCTGAGAAAAGAGACATCTACGGTCCCAACTATGGGCGAACTCGTGCCTTGAAGGCAAAAGCTATATCCTCATCTGAAGAAGAGTCTGACAGCAGTTCTAATGATCCTGAAGACATTGGAAAGGAGCTTGCTATGCTTGTGAAGAAGTTCCAAAAATTCACCAAGAAGAAAGGCTGCAGAAAGTCCTCACGATCAAGCTCAAGGAATGATGAAGCTTCTGCTCATGACTACAAGAAGAAAACATGCCACAAGTGCAAGAAACCTGGCCACTACATCTCTGAGTGTCCGCAGTGGGACAATGAGAACAAGAAGAAAAAGAAGAGCAAGGAGTATGATTCTGACGACAAGAAGAAGAAGAAATACTCAAAGTCTTCTTCCAAGTCCTCCTCAAAGTCTTCATCACACAAGAAGAGCTCATCTGGTAAGGCACGTGCATTTGTTGGCAAGGAAATGGATTCAGAGGAGGAGTCTGCTTCTGAGGAGGCGGAGGTGGAGTCTGAGGAGGAGTCCAATTCTGGCGTTGCGAGACTAGCTACGGCATACGTTGCCAAGTCCATCTTCAACACTGAAGACAATGACTCCGTCACCGACACCGATGCAAATGACAAGGACTACTCCGCTCCTACCTACTGCTTCATGGCACGCGGTGCCAAGGTAAACACACGCACTACTCACTATCAAACTTCCAGTGAAGATGACTCTGATTGTGGTTCCAAACCCAACTACAAAACACTTGCTAAAATTGCAACTGAACAACTATGGAACATATTCAAAAACTGTTAGACAAAAGCGATGACCTGTTAGACGCTGAAATGACTCGATCTCAGTCCTTAATTGAAGACATAAAAAATCTTCATGTTAAGTATGAGGAACTTGAAAGTCATCATGAAACGCTCTCAACAACTCATGAAAAGCTTTCCTATGATTATCTTGAAAGGAAGCAAGATCTTGAGAAATTGAGAGCGGCTCATAAAGATCTTCAAAAGGAAAACGAGTCACTTCGCGCCAAACAGATCAGTTCCGCTCAGGAAGGATTTGAACCACCATGTCTTAAATGTATTGAGCGTGACAATGCTAATTCTGTTGCTGGTTGTTCTACTGCTGCTACTATTGCAATATCTTCAACTGCTGATGTGCCAACTAACCCCTCTGCTGAGGATGCCACTGCTATTGCTGATGAGAATGCTAGGTTGAAGACATTTCTTGAAACAGGTATGTTCAAAAGCCTCAAAGGGCATCGGACACTATGTGATGTCCTCAAAAGGCAGATCCTGAACCGAAACCCTAGGAAAGAGGGTGTTGGGTTCAAAAGGAAAATGAATGCTGATGGTTCTTACTGGAAACCTGAGCAGTACCCCAAAACCACATGGGTTGCTGCAAAGGGACCTTCAGTGGATCCATCCACCCTATCTGGCTTCACTTGTGCAAATCCCATTCTTATTGATGAATCCTTTGATGCAAACTATAAACTGTTTAAGAATCAGAAGGGTGAAGTGTTTGCCAGGTATATTGGTACTAACTGCAGGAATGGACCGCCTATGAAGAAGGTCTGGGTGCCGAAAAGGTGTTTGGAGAATCTTCCTGTGAATGTCGTCATGACACCACAAGTGAAGAAGATAAACCCCAGACCACAGGCTTCATATGGTCCAAAGGCTTCATATAGACAGAGGACTCACCTGAGTCGCACTAACGCAAATGTTTTGCAGGGAAGCCATACTCAGGCCTATGAATATGAGCGTGTTTCATCAAACCGCCATGTTCATAAGACCAAGAACTATTCTGCTTATTCTTATGAGTACTATTGTCCCCCTGCAAGATTTTTTGCTAGGGCTCCAAAGCCAAAGTTCTCAGATGCTGCACTTAGACTCATTGCTTCAAAGCCACCCTTGAAGATGTGGGTGGCTAAGAAAGCTTAACTCTCTTTTGCAGGGAAAGGTCTCCAGCTAAAAACCAAAATCGTCTGAAGCTATTGCTGGGGACCTTAAACATCTTGTAGGGCACAAGATCAAATGCCCAAATGGTCTTATTATGTATTTTGTTCCTGAGTCGCTTGCTACTTGCCCTATCAGTCCTAACCTCGATCTAAGCTTTCATAATCCACTTGCTCGTCAAATGTTTTTGCTTCACAACTCTCTTCATGAAGTCTATCCCCCTAACTGCACTGTAGGGTATGACACCAGCTGCTTCAGAATGGATTATTGATAGTGGGTGTACTAATCACATGACTGGCAAGCAAAGTCTTCTTATGGACTCAACCTTACGTCCATCTGACAAAAGTCACATCACATTTGCTGACACTGGTAAAAGTAAGGTATTGGGTCTAGGTAGAGTTGCAATCTCAAAGGATCAATACATGGATAAAGTCATGCTTGTTGAATCCCTTGGTTTCAACTTAATGTCTGTCTCAATGCTTTGCGATTTAAACATGATTGTGATGTTTGGAAAATATCGTTGTCTTGTTCTAATGGAATCTGACAAGTCTCTAGTGTTTAAAGGATATCGGAAAGATGATTTGTACGTGGTAGATTTCTCAGCAGGACCACAACTTGCCGTATGGCTTCTAGCAAAAGCTTCAGAATGCTGGCTCTGGCATCGGAGGCTAGGGCATGCTGGCATGAGGAACTTGCACACTCTTGCAAGAAAGAAGCATGTCATAGGCATCGAGGGCGTCAAGTTCAAGAAGGATCACTTATGCGGTGCCTGTGAAGCAGGAAAGTTGACGAGGGCCAAGCATCCCTCGAAGACAATCATGACAACGACTCAACCGTTCGAACTGCTCCACATGGACCTTTTCGGTTCCACTCATTACTCAACTCTTACTACTACTGCTTGTCTCTATGGCTTTGTCATTGTTGATGATTATTCAAGATATACTTGGGTGCATATAATCCTCTACAAGACTGAAGTGCAGGATGTCTTCAGACGCTTCGCCAATCGAGCCATGAACAACTATGGCGTCAAGATAAAGCACATCAGAAGTGACAATGGCACTGAATTCAAGAACACTGGGCTAGATACATATCTTGATACTTTGGGCATCACACATGAATTCTCAGCTCCGTACACGCCACAGCAGAATGGCGTCGTCGAACGCAAGAGCGGAACACTTATTAAGATGGCTCGGACGATGCTTGATGAATACAAGACTCCAAGAAAATTCTGGCCTGAAGCCATTGATACTGCATGCCATATCATCAACCGTGTTTATCTTCACAAGCTTCTGAACAAGACATCCTATGAGCTCCTTACTGGCAAGAAGCCAAATGTCAGTTACTTCAGAGTATTTGGTGCCAGGTGCTGGATCAAGGATCCACATCACACTTCAAAATCTGCACCAAAAGCACATGAAGGTTTTATGCTTGGATATGGAAAGGATTCGCACTCGTACAGAGTCTTCAACCTCTTTCACTATAATGTGGTTGAAACTGTGGATGTGCGGTTCGATGAGACTAACGGCTTGCAAAGAGAGCACCTGCCAAATGTGATAGATGAAGTTCCATCCAGTGAATCAATCAAACTTATGGGAACTGGAGAAATCATACCATCTGAAGCTCAGCCCGAAGAGGAACTTATCATCTTCGCACCTGATCAACCTGAAGACAATGCTCAGCCTGAAGACAATCCTTCTAACGATGAAAATGATCAGCAAGAGCAAAATCTTCGTCCTGTACATCCTCGTGTTGCAAATGAAGTGCAGATTTAGAGAATAATTGATAGCATCAATGCACCAGGTCCACTCACTCATTCAAAGGCAACACAGCTAGCAAATTTCTGTGGACACCTCGCATTCGTCTCAATATCTGAACCCAAGAAAGTTGATGAAGCCTTCATGGAACCTGAATGGATTCAAGCTATGCAAGAAGAGCTTCAACTGTTTGAGCTGAATAATGTTTGGGAACTGCTTAAGCGTCTCGATCCTCGCAAGCACAATATAATAGGCACCAAATGGATATACCGCAACAAGCAAGATGAGCATGGTCAAGTTGTCAGAAATAAGACTCGTCTCGTTGCTCAAGGATACACTCAAGTTGAAGGGATTGACTTCGATGAGACATTTGCTCCTGTGGCTAGACTTGAAGCCATACGCATACTGCTGGCCTATGCAAATCATCATAACATTCTTCTGCATCAAATGGATGTGAAGAGCGCTTTTCTCAATGGCAAGATTGATGAAGAAGTGTATGTTGCACAACCACCTGGCTTTGAAGATCCAAAACATCTTGACATGGTGTACAAGTTCAACAAGGCACTGTATGGCCTCAAACAAGCCCCTAGGGCTTGGTATGACACACTCAAAGACTTCCTGAAGAGCAAAGGCTTCAAACCTAGTTTCCTCGACCCCACTCTCTTCACGAAGAGATATGATGGTGAACTGTTTGTGTGCCAAATATATGTGGATGACATTATCTTCGGCTGCACCAATCAGAAATACACTGATGAGTTTGGATATATGATGCAAGAGCAATATCAGATGTCCATGATGGGAGAGCTGAAGTTCTTCCTTGGTCTTCAAATACGTCAGCAACGCAACGACATCTTTATATCTCAAGAGAAATACCTCAAAGATTGCCTGAAGAAATTTGGAATGCAAGATTGCAAAGGCTACATGACGCCAATGCCAGCCAAACATCATCTGGGTCCCGACGACAATGGTAAAGAGTTCGATCAAAAGGTATATCACTCCATGATTGGTTCCTTGCTTTATTTATGTGCATCTAGGCCAGATATCATGCTTAGTGTTTGCATGTGTACCCGGTTCCAAGCGACACCAAAGGAATCGCATCACTTAGTTGTGAAGCGAATTCTCAGATATTTGGCTCACACCCCAACACTAGGATTATGGTATCCAAAGGGCTCAGAGTTTGATCTAGTTGGATTCTCGGATGCTGATTATGCTGGTGACAAGGTGGATCGCAAGTCTACATCAGGCACATGTCATTTTCTGGGACGATCACTTGTATGTTGGTCTTCAAAGAAGTAGAACTGTGTATCTCTCTCCACCGCTGAATCTGAATAGATTGCTGCTGGATCTTGCTGCGCTCAGCTTCTATGGATGAAGCAAACACTCAAAGACTATGACATTCACCTGAAGCAAAGTGCCACTCTATTGCGACAAAGAAAGTGCCATCAAGATTGCCAACAACCCAGTTCACCACTCAAAGACAAAGCACATTGAAATTCGTCATCACTTTCTTAGAGATCATGTTGTGAAGGAAGATATTGATATCATACACGTCAACACTGAAGAGCAATTGGCAGATATCTTCACCAAGCCCTTGGATGAGAAGAGGTTTTGCAAGTTACGGTGTGAGCTAAATATCTTGGAATCCTCAAATGTCCCGTGATCAGGCACACATCCTAACACTTATGCATGTTGATGACTTAGATGTGCAACACACGAAGTAAAGTATATCTTCAATAAATGAAGACTTACATTCTGAGTGTGAATACATTAACATGGAATTTGACTTCGGATCACCACGATAATTGTGCGCCATGTCTGGGTCTAATACTTCCTATACGGTGGGTAACGCCACCACCAAATTCTTCTGTTGAAGTGTTTTACCCATGGCGTTACATTTGCTATGTCTTCACATTTGGTTTGTCTTCATTTTCAACTTGTCTTAATGATTATCTTCACTATGTTGATATGCTTGTCTTCTGGTATATACTGATTTGGTTTGGTTTCTGTCCTCTACAGCATTCACTTATAGCTACGGCTTCCTGATGAATCTTTTGAACTAAGTGAATGTGATCGGACCCTTACCCCTCTATGCTTCTTTCCTAAGTCTATCTATCCAAATCATATGCATTCTATTGACACAGTCAAATGTCTTCTCTGCATCCATGTCAGCAAAAGACACAGAGACAAACATTAATCCGTTTTCAATGCTAAATCCTTTCACCTAAAACCCGGAGAAGTGGGAACGACCACCCGACAATCCAGGCGTGTGTGGGAACGTGGAACAACCTCCGATGTGTTGCATGATAGCCACGTGTCCTTCAGATGTGAATCGCCAGGGGCACTTGTGTAATAACTCTATGCCGTCCCTATCCCTATAAATACGCACCTCACCATAGTCATTATCCCTTCTTCCACTCTCGCACAAACCCTCGAGCCACCGCTAGCCCTCGACGACGCCGCGACTAAGCGCTTAGCTGCCGCGACCTGTAACACCCCGAGACCTATGTGCCAGGTGTCTTCCAGTTATTCGCTGTCGTTGCCATGTCTTTGCTTGCATGTCATGCATCTCATATCATGTCGTCATGTGTTTTTCATTTGCATACATGTTCATCTCATGCATCCGAGCATTTTCTCCGTTGTCCGTTTTGCAATCCGGCGCTCCTATGTTATCCGGTGTCCCTTTCTACCTCTTTTCGTGTGCAGGTGTTAAACATTTCCGGATTGGACCGATACTTGTCATGCGGCCTTGGTTTACTACCGGTAGACCGCCTGTCAAATTTCGTGCCATTTGGACTTCGTTTGATACTCCAACGGTTAACCGAGGGACCGAAAAGGCCTCATGTGTGTTGCAGCCCAACACCCCTCCAAAGTGGCCCAAAACACACCTAAAACCCCTCCATCATCTCGGTCGTTCAATCATGATCGCGTGGCCGAAAACCGCACCTCATTTGGAGCTTCCTAGCTCCTCCTACCTATAAAAAGGTCCCTCCATCGAAATTTCCGGATCAAAACACCCCCTAACCCTAGCCCCACTCCTCTCCGCGCGGGCGGACACGTACGCCGCCGCCGGACAATCCCGCCGTTGCCACTCCTGTCACGCCACGTGGCGCGCTGCCGCTCTACCCGCCGCCGGCCCGGGCGAGCCCAATTCGGGCCCCCCCGAGCCCATCTCCTCCACGCCGCCCGCCCGTTCCAGCCGAGTCGCGCCGCTCCTCGCGCCAACCGCGCCGCCCGCCGCACCCCTCGCCGGCGTCGACGACGCCCCGCTGCGCCCTCTCGCCGACGCCGCCCCACCGCCTCGGCCGCCATGCGCCGCCATCTCCGCCATCGCTGGCGCAGCTGCTCCGGTCACCGCCCGGTGCTCCGGCAGCCGCAGGCTCCTCGCCGGCCACCGCCGTCCTTGACACCGCGCCGCCTCCTCCCGACGCCGGCGAGCTCGTCGGAGGAGCCCCATTGCCGGCCGCCCCATCCAGATCCACCGGAAGGTGGGATCAGATCCACCGGCGCACCCAACCAAACATCATCCCTGATCCCAGATCCCTCCGTCCCGATCCGCGAGATCCGCTTTTCCCGGGGTGAGATTTTCCCTAAGTCTTTTCCCCCCAGTATTTTTTGGGCATTTTCATCGCATCATTACTCATCACCCGTAACTCCGATTCGTGCGTGTAGCATATCAAAATGTTCGTCTCGACGAGTACATCATTTTTTCTCATTGCATCATTTTCATTTGAGCTCATCTTGATGCCCGAAATGCTGTTGGAAGAGGGCTATGTGATATATTTGCCAGATTTTTTTCATCAAATAGATATTTGTCATTTTTGCCATGTTTAATGTGTGCATGATATGATCCCGAGCTCTACATGTGTTTTGTTTTATGCCATGCAATCTTTACAGAGGTGCTTGCCATGTATTTTTGTGGTGTTTGTGGTGACTAGCACAAGCTTACAAAGTAGCGTAACCAGTAATGCTGATTTCAGGGACTTAGAATTTCACCAAGTCCTTGTCCTGATTTTGTCGCTATGCCATATGTTCATGTTGTTTCCTACTAATCCGTGCCTCTTTTGAGGATGATTAGTAAGGATATTTTTTTAACATTGTGGTGCTCTATCCATCCATTTCTTTGTTTGCATTTATGGAGTAACCTAGCTTGAGTCAATCGAGCTCTAATTTCGCTATTTCGTGAATCCTGGCAGATTGTTGACTTGTTAGCGATTTTGCCGAGGATGTTTCTATTGATCCGTGCATGCTATGTTCTTGTTCTTGCCATGTCTAGCTTCTATGCCATGCATTCTTGATGGGTGTATGCTTAGTTTGTCATGCCATGCTCTGTAGTGAGTGCATAGAGCTCGTAAACATGCCTACTCGCTAATCTGTTTTGCATGCTCCAGTTTTTCACTAAGTCTGAATCTGTTTATGTTTTTGCCATGTTCACATGCTTGCAATTGTATTTTCTGATCCCTTTTGGCTCAAGGTCACTAAGGGACTTTTGCTAAGTGCTTTGAGTAGCTTCGTGCCATGCCTTGCTTTGCTATGTTAAGTTCCTGTAGCATGTAGTTTTAATGCTCTAAAATGTGCTTCCTGAGGATAAATTCCAGACTTGTGTTAATTTCACCAAGTCTGAAACCTGTTATCATTTGCCCTTTTGCCATGCTTGTTTGAACCTGTTAATGAGTGAATTAGCCGTAGCTCAGTGTTCATCTTTTGTCAAGCATCTTGAGTGGATCCCTGCCATGTATTTTTTTGCCATGTTTGAGTGCTGTAGCATATTTATCTTGATGCACTTAGATGGCTACTTGCTGATTATCGCAGTCCGGTGCCATACTTGTTTTGCTTGCCATTTCCAAACCGTGCATCCGATTCCGGTGATCTCTATATCAATTTGAACCGAAATCACCTCACCTTTCTAGTGGCACTCTTGGATTCATGTTGAGGCCAGGTTCAATCATTCCTTTGCAAATCATGCATATGCATCGCATACCGCATCCCGCATATCATACCATGTTCATGTGTTGGTTGTTTACTATGTTGTGTGCTTTTTTCTGGTGTTTGCTTCTTTGGGTTGGTTCCGTTATCGTCGTGTTTGTGAGGACCCGTTCGATTACGTCCGTTTGTCTTCTTCATGGACTCGTTCTTCTTCCTTGCGGGATTTCAGGCAAGATGACCATACCCTCGAAATCACTTCTATCTTTGCTTGTTAGACGCTCGCTCTTTTGCTATGCCTATGCTGCGATACCTACCACTTGCTTATCATGCCTCCCATATTGTTAAGCCAAGCCTCTAACCCACCTTGTCCTAGCAAACCGTTGTTTGGCTATGTTACCGCTTTGCTCAGCCCATCTTATAGCGTTGTTAGTTGCAGGTGAAGATTGAAGTTTGTTCCTTGTTGGAACATGGAGATGTTGTTCCTTGTTGGAACATGTCTATTTGGTTGGGATATCACAATATCTCTTATTTAATTAATGCATCTATATACTTGGTAAAGGGTGGACGGCTCGGCCTTATGCCTGGTGTTTCGTTCCACTCTTGCCGCCCTAGTTTCCGTCATATCGGTGTTATGTTCCCGGATTTTGCGTTCCTCACGCGGTTGGGTTATAATGGGAACCCCTTGACAGTTCGCCTTGAATAAAACTCCTCCATCAAGGCCCAACCTTGGTTTTACCATTCGCCACCTAGCCTTTTTCCCTTGGGAGTCACGCATCCCGAGGGTCATCTTTATTTTAACCCCCCCGGGCCAGTGCTTGTCTAAGTGTTGGTCCGAACTAGAGTCCTTTGCAGCGCCACCTCGGGGAAACTTGAGGGCTTGTTTTAGTTGTATGGAGCGCTCATCCGGTGTTGCCCTAAGAACGAGATATGTGCAGCTCCTATCAGGATGTCGGCGCATCGGGCGGTCTTGCTGGACTTGTTTTACCATTGTCGAAATGTCTTGTAACCGGGATTCCGAGTCTGATCGGGTCTTCCCGCTAGAAGGAATATCCTTCGTTGACCGTGAGAGCTTGTGATGGGCTAAGTTGGGACACCCCTGCAGGGTTTTGAACTTTCGAAAGCCGTG
Organism: Triticum urartu; assembly: GCF_003073215.2. NCBI lineage: Eukaryota > Viridiplantae > Streptophyta > Magnoliopsida > Poales > Poaceae > Triticum > Triticum urartu. The sequence goes on from NC_053023.1 coordinate 521,584,318, forward strand.
CCCGCGGTTATGGGCAGATGGGAATTTGTTAACGTCCGGTTGTAGAAAACCTGAAGTTGATCTTAATTAAAATACATCAACCACGTGTGTAACCATGATGGTCTCTTTTCGGCGCAGTCCGGGAAGTGAACACGGTGTTGGAGTTATGCTTGACGTAGGTTGTTCTAGGATCACTTCTTGATCATAGTTGTTTGATCGTGCTTTTGCCTTCTCTTCTCCCTCTCATTTGCGTATGTTAGCCACCATATATGCTAGTCGCTTGCTGCAGCTCCACCTCATACCTTTTACCTTCCTATAAGCTTAAATAGTCTTGATCACGAGGGTGTGAGATTGCTGAGTCCCCGTGACTCACAGATACTTCCATAACCATTTTGCAGGTGCCGATGTTACCGAGCAGGTGACACAACCAAGCTCAAGGAGGAGCTCGATGAAGATCTTGTCCTTTATGTTGTTCCATTTCCAGTTGATCAGTAGTGGAGCCCAGTTGGGGACGATCGGGGATCTGTGTAGCTTTTGGGGTAGTCTTCTTTTATTTTGGCTCCGTAGTCGGGCCTTGATTGTATTTGGATGATGTAATGCTTTATTCATGTAATTGTGTGAAGTGGCGAGTGTAAGCCAACTATGTATCTCTGTCCCTTATATATTACATGGGTTTGTGTGAAGATTACCTCACTTGCGACATTGCTTTCAATGCGGTTATGCCTCTAAGTCGTGCTTCGACACGTGGGATATATAGCCGCATCGAGGGCGTTACACGACCTCACCGACGCCGTCTTCACGCCGGCCGCGGACATCATCTTCTCCGCCGTTGCCGTAGGTGTCCTCCATCGCCAAGTTAGGGCACGGACGATCGAACTGCTCGGCCTCCTCTCCCACTCCGTCTAGCAGTTCTTCGTGTGGTAAATAAAACTTTCTTTTTACGGCCCCCTTTGATCCTATAGATTCATCGCTTTCTACCACAAGAAGTTTCTATTCACACAAGTTGGATCTGTTTCATACTGTATCTCATAATATGCCTAGTATGTTCACTTATGCTTCACAAAGAAGTTAGATTCCTCACTTGTACTTATTCGTGGATTCGTACAAATCTGGAACCAACTCTTTATCTATGAGTGAATGTCTTCGCACTATGAGGTCAATGTCTTCTAAACTGATTTATCTTCAAAAACTTCTGAGAATGCATATGACCTCTTCCCCTTCCGCCGCACCTTAATGCTGTCACAGGTACATGTCCGTGGGAGAATCCCTTGCTTCTCATAGTCTGCATTCGTTTGCAGAATTCTTACAGCATCACATTAACTCTCCCGAAGCCAGTGCCTGTTTGTCCAGAAAACGGAAGCCTTTGAAGCCTTTGAACGTGTTGAAGCCTTTCAGTTTAAACTTCATGGCACCAGAGAAACCTACAAGAAATTGCGGCAGATAGCGCCATGGGGGTACATCAACGGACCTGTCCGAAGATCTTTATGAACTGTACAAAACTGACCCCGAAGAAAGCTATGGTCAGTGCAAGACACGAATCCAATGGATTCGAAGATACTAGGCAGAGCAATGGTTCAAGTACAGATTTGTGACCCAGGAATATGCTGAGAAGAATGCTATCAAGCGACCGTGGGGAGACATCCTATACAAAAATCTTCAACCCAAGTCCAGAGCTGAAGCCATTGAACAAGGCTTCTATCCTTGCATGGTCCGTGGACCGCAGCCTGCGGATGCAGACCCATCTTCATTACTGTTGTGCCGCGATGATAATCTGTTCAAGCGCAACCTTTAGTTTGCCAGGAACTCGGCCAAAGAGAACAAGAAGTCACGAGGCTTAGACTTCAATCCAGGCCCCTCAGCTCCTCGTGCCGATGGCACACGCGAAGCTGAACCCAATTGACGGTGTCCTGGACTAGGGGGTACTCACCACGTCGTCTCCCGATCTATTAGATTGGGCCGAGGCCCCCCATGGCCGTATACTCATGGGCCAGTTTGGACAGCTGCCGCATACAAGGAAGATTCCACAAAGACTTGGCGATCAAGACAACGACTTCTCCCCATCGGCGTATTCGGCTAGGACTCTTGTTAACCTAGGCCTCTGGTGCATTATATAAACCAGGGCCAGGCTAGTCGATAGAAGAGACAACATACAGAAGAACAATCATACCATAGGCTAGCTTCTAGGGTTTAGCCTCTCCGATCTCGGTGTAGATCTACTCTTGTACTGCCCATATCATCTATATTAATCAAGCAGGACATACGGTTTTACCTCCATCAAGAGGGCCCGAACCTGGGTAAAACTTCGTGTCCCTTGCCTCCTGTTACCATCCAGCCTAGACGCACAGTTCAGGACCCCCAACCTGAGATCCGCCGGTTTTGACACCGACATTGGTGCTTTCATTGAGAGTTCCGCTGTGTGATCGACAAAAGGATCGATGGCTCGCCTGCATATCAACTGCGACTTCGACGTCTTCGTCACCAGTTCGACTGGTCACCTTGGTTCGACCAAGAATTGCGCTCCGTGTTCGGATCACCATGTTCGGACGAGGGCCTTCATCAAACATCAACTCCGATCTCTATCAAGATCACGGAGGAATCATCTATGGAGCTCGGGGGCTCAACATCAACATTGCCCTCAAGCGACCGTGCTGTTTTTTTGGACAGCGAACTCGTATCTGCCGCCACCACCTCCTCAAGTATCGCTTTGACGATCGCTTTGGTGGAATTGAGTCTATAACAACCCTGGAAAATTTCGTCGAGTTCTGATGGAGGAATCTCTGGCAATCCACGATATACCGGAGCCTTGTCAAATCTGGATGGGAATTTGGATGAGTTTAGGGCGTGGTGTCCAGATTCTAGCTCGGACCTCGTTTGGAAGATCCAACCGTTGATCGGCGGCGGAATTCCTATATCTACCACCTCTCAAAATTTCAGCTCGATCCGACCGTCCAAACTCCGGGAACCTTCCGATTAGTGCATCAGTTTTTGGATCTGTTTTCTGCGCGAAAACGAATCCGACCCGAGTTCATCTTTTTTATGAATGGGATTTCGGACATCACTTTTGAAGGAAGTTTTGTATGGGGTATTGTGTTTTGTTCCCGAACACATCCCACTAACTTTAAGATCTTTTGAACATGATCTTCTGTCGGAGTAATGGGCCACGGGTAGGCTAACCCGAGCCCCAAAACCTTTCAAGACATCAGGGCAGGCTGCGCCCCTCAAGACCCCAGGATAAAGAGCCGCCTTCTGAGAAGTCCGCGGCAATGCGACCGACTGCCCACTCGCGGCCGAGTCCCGGGGACGGCTTCAGGATAAGCTGACTCCCGACTGGCGACTTCCAGAGAAGCCGGCCGTCGGGAGTCAGCCCACGACTCCAGCAAAACCCCATGTCCTCATCAAGAGGGACAGGACAGGGGAGTGGCTACAGTGAAGACTGCTCCCACCCCTTTCCAAAGGCAAGCATGGTCGCAGTACACCGTACCCGCGGAGATCTCCGTGCGGCGTGGCACTATCGCCATGCTGGCCCTGACATTAGCACCGGTGGACCGAATCCTGCACCCACGACGGCTTGTCTGTACGACCTTTGGGCGGCGGGTCCCACCGGCCAGCGGGATCCCAGAAAACGGCAAGTGCGCCACAAGTCAGACTCGTTGGGAGTCGGCCCCCGGGAGTCAGCCAGCTCCTCCCCCGGGGCCCACGCGCCATTAACCAGATGCGACGGAGAGTGGCAATAGTGATCGCCCGCCAGGCGGCGGGGCTGTTGCCACGACTCCATGACGAAGCCCGCGTCATTAGAAGCGCGGCTATAGTAATCAGTAGCCGGCAAGACCCGCCCGCGGCGGACGCGGCTTGTCGGCTCCGTACCTAGCCAGTCGGAGGGGCCCACCAGTCGGCGGGCCCCAGCAGTCGGCGGAGAAGACGGAGGCCGGAGGCACTGATGGCTGGGCCCGCGCCCAGCCGGATTACCGTTGTACCCCTGGGGGTAGGCCTATATAAACCCCCAGGGCACCCATGCAAAGGGTTGGAAACCATTAGCTCTAGACCAAATCATATAGGAGGGAGAGAGCTAGCCTTGCCCTTTCCTGCCTCCAGAAAATAGCTCAAGGAGCAATCGTGTAAACACTTGGCCATAGTGATCATGCGGAGACCCCGCAGAGCAGTAGTAGGGGTATTATCTCCCTAGAGAGCCCTGAAGCTGGGTAAGATTCGCCGGCGTGCATGTCTACGCCTCATCCCGTTTCCAGGAACCGGCGACGTTCTACTCGCCCCCACCATGATAAGCCATCCTTTGACATATGTCGCACCCAATCCCCGACATTTGGCGCCCACCGTGGGGCCTGGTGCACCGTCGTCCAGAGACCTGTTCTGGACAGGAACCCTTTTCCTCCCTGGCGAGCGCAGCCAGCCAGGCACGCCAGACGGAGTTTGCGCCGACGCGCTGCACGGCGTCGAGATCGCCTGCGCCGCTAGCCGCCTCGCCGAACTTGTCGGCGAGGTTCGCATCTCCGACGAACCTGCATCCGACGCAGGCACGGGCGGCTCCGAGAGCCTCCTCGCGGGCCTCTTCGATCAACTCCACGTCGCCGGCGAGCCGGCCATAGACTTGGAGTCTGTAGGTTCCACCGACCCGATGCTGGTCGACTCCAACACCACGTCGCTTGATGCGTTCCCCACTAATGTGGTGGTCTACGACGAGCCTCTCCCTCGCGCGGAGAGCGACGGATGCACCGTCACCGAGGTGCTAGTCATTAGTCATGACGAGCCTCCCGGCGGAGGAGTGCATGACCCGCTTGGCGCGGAGCTACAAGACCTGACTGCGCCCATTCCGGAAGACACTGATGCGGAGACATTGGAGGCGCGCCGCCTTCAGCTCGTCGAAGGTGCGAAGAAGCTGGCTAGCATGAGACGCTTGTCAGAAGCCTACCAGCGAGAGATGGATCGCGTCGTTGGTGGCTCGCCAGCCCCAGCTGGGCCCAGCCGCCTTGGCACGATCCAGTAGCGCGGCGTAGCCATCGCCGACCTGTTCGGGGCAAGACGCCCTGTGTATGCTACACCTGCGGAGAACATTCGAGCCGCCCAGGCGGCGGCGGACGAGCTGGACAATTTCGAGGGCGAAGAGCGCCGCCTGATGATGGAGCGAGTCCAGCGGCTCCTCGACGCGGATGCCACATAGAACGAGGCCGGCTGCCGCACAGAGGCGCCGCAGCGGCAAAACGATAACCTTCGCCGAGCCACAGTTGGACTCACATTACCATAGAGCGCGACCGAGACGGTCGTCCTAGAGCAGTGGAACGATGGGACGACTGCCCGCCTCCTCCTCCTCGCAAGGAAAGGCGAGTCTCCCTGCCGCCTGTTGATCATCCGACTCTTGGCGACCGCCTTGGCTGCCGAGAGGGAGTCAGGGAAAACGACGCCCGCCACCGGATCGACCGGCTTCACCGATCCCTGGCGCTGGAAGAAGAAGACGAGTTGGGTCCGCCTTGTTTCGGGCCCCGCATTCGAGACGAGCCCTTTCCCAAAGGGTTCACGCTCCCAGGAGACACGCCCAAGTACACTGGCTCCGTGAAGCCGGAAGACTGGCTAGTCGACTACTCCACGGCTGTCAGCATAGCGAGCGGCAACAAGCATGTCGCCATAAAATACGTCCCGCTTATGCTCCAGGGCACGGCCCGAACATGGTTGAACGACCTGAAGCCTCGCAGCATCAACATCTGGGTCGACTTCACTGAAGCGTTCGTCCGCAACTTCACCAGCACGTACAAGCGTCCTCTCAAGCCTCGTCAGCTCTCCTTGTGCATGCAAGGTCCCGACGAGTCGACTCGCGACTACCTCACGCGTTGGGCCGAGTTTCGGAACTCCTGCGAGGGCGTGCACGAGGTGCAGGCTATCGAGTACTTCACCGCCGGGTGCAGAGAAGGCACCCTCCTCAAGCACAAGCTCCTCTGCGACGAGCTAGAAACCCTCGACGAGCTGCTGATCATAGCAGACAAGTACGCCACGGCCGACTCTCCATGAAGGCGGAGATTCAAGTTAGCGCAACTGACAAAGTGGCCCCTCAAGCTCCAAGAACTTCGGCGGGAGATGCCAGTCGGCGGCAACAGCAGAGCGACCACAAGCGCAAGGCCCCGCAGCCGGCTTCCAGCAGCCGGCAGGTCGCGACAGTTGAAGCCCAGTAGCCGGATGGGCAGCCTCCGCCCAAGCGACAGAAAGGCGGCAAGCCCAACTGGTTGCTGGCCTTCTCCTACGAGCAGACTCTGGATGGACCTTGCAAGTTCCATAGCGGCGCGAAGCCATCGAATCACACCACCCGAAAGTGCCACTGGCTCACCAAGATCGCCAAGGGAGATGGCCTCTTACCTCCCCGGCCTGCTGGGCAGCCGCCTCCGCCTCCGCCCCAGCAGCCTGCTGTCAGACCAGTCGGCGCAGTACAAGACGAATACCCCGAAGAACATGGAGCCTACGTGGTGTTTACCAGTATGGCTGATGATCGATGCAGTAGGCGGCTGCAGCGACAAGAGGTGAATGCAGTAGCATCAGAGACGCCAGAGTTCATGCACTGGTCCGAGAAGCCTATCAACTGGAGCAGAGCTGATCACCCAGAGGTGATGCCGAGTCCAGGCTCTTATGCTCTGGTCTTAGATGCCACCTTTGCCACGGATAGACAAGCTGCTCGTTTCTCGCGAGTTCTGATAGACGGAGGCAGCAGCATCAACATCCTGTACAAAGACACCATGGAGAAATTAGGAATCAAGCAAAGACAGCTTCAGAACAGCCGGACTGTGTTCCACGGCATTGTTCCTAGGCTTTCCTGCTCACCAATCGGCAAGATCCTGATGGACGTCCTCTTTGGAGACAAAGATCACTTCCGCCGAGAGTCAGTTTGGTTTGAGGTGGTGGACCTTGAGAGCCCATACCATGCACTACTTGGCCGACCCGCCTTGGCCAAGTTCATGGCGGTCCCCCACTACGCCTACCTCAAAATGAAGATGCCCAGCTCCAGGGGAATTCTGACTGTAGCCGACGACTACCGGAAGTCGTCTGCCTGTGCGACTGAGAGCAGTTGGCTAGCCGATTCCTTGGTGATCGCAGCCGAGAAGCGGCTCCTGGAACGGGTTGTGGCGATGGCCGGCAAGCAGCCAGAGGTGTCGCCCAACCCAAAGGAGTCGGAGGCTGAGGGTTCGTTCAAGCCGGCCAAGGAGACAAAGAAGATACCCTTGGATCCGGAGCACCCAGAGAGGTACGCTATCGTAGGCGCAAACCTCGACAGCAAATAGGAAGGCGAGCTCGTTGATTTCCTTCTTGAGAATCAGGACATCTTCGCATGGTCCCTAAAGACATGCCAGGTGTACCGACGGAATTCGCCGAGCACAAGCTACATGTCCGATCTGATGCAAAGCCGGTCAGGCAGCCCCTGCGCCGCCTATCAGAAGAGAAGAGAAGAGTTGTCGGAGAAGAGATAGCCCGACTCCTAGCAGCCGGCTTCATTATGGAAGTGTTCTTTCCAGAGTGGCTAGCCAACCCGGTCCTGGTATTGAAGAAAAACAAGCAGTGGCGAATGTGTATTGACTACACGAGCCTCAACAAGACCTGCCCCAAGGACCCGTTTGCTCTGCCAAGAATTGATCAGGTGATAGACTCCACCGCCGGATGCGAGCTGCTGAGTTTTTTGGATGCATATTCAGGTTATCACCAGATCAAGCTGAACCCAGCTGACAGACTGAAGACCGCCTTCATCACACTGTTTGGAGCTTTCTGTTACCTCATCATGACGTTCGGCTTGAGGAATGCCGGCGCCACCTTCCAACGTTGCATGCAGAAGTGCCTCCTCAAGCAGCTCGGCAGAAACGCCCACGTCTATGTGGAGATGTGGTGGTGAAGACGGAAAAGCGTGGAACACTGCTGGAAGACCTCAAGGAGACCTTTGAGAACCTGTGCCGATTCCAGATCAAGCTCAACCCCGAGAAGTGCGTCTTCAGAGTACCAGCCGGCCAGCTCCTTGGCTTCCTGGTCTCTGAACGCGGCATAGAATGCAACCCTGTAAAGATCAAGGCCATTGAGAGGATGGAGGTACCCAGCCGACTGCTGGACGTGCAAAAGTTCACCGGCTGCTTGGCATCCATCAGCCGATTCATTAGTCAGCTGGGCGAGAAAGCTCTCCCCCTATACCAACTCATGAAGAAGACCACTTTTTTCAAGTGGAACCACAAGGCGGACGAAGCTTTTCTCCAGTTGAAAAAGATGCTGACTACTCCACCAGTTCTGGCGGCTCCGACTCCTAAGGAACCTATGCTCCTGTACATCGCCGCCACCAGCCGGGTAGTCAGCACGGTCATTGTAGTGGAACACAAGGAGGAAGGCAAGGCACTACCTGTCCAGAGACCGGTATATTACCTGAGCGAAGTACTGTCGACCTCCAAGCAGAACTACCCCCACTACCAGAAGATGTGCTATGGCGTACACTTCACCGCCAAGAAGTTGAAACCTTACTTTCAAGAGCATCCAATCACTGTGGTCTGCACGGCCCCACTTGCCGAGATCATCGGAAGCCGAGATGCTTCTGGCTGAGTGGCCAAGTGGGCCATAGAGCTGGCTCCCTACACCATCCACTACCAGCCCCGCACCGCCATCAAGTCACAAGCACTGGCCGACTTCCTCGTCGACTGGGCCGAGACCCAGTACCTACATCCAGCGCTCGACTCCACCCATTGGCGGATGCATTTCGACGGCTCCAAGATGCGCACCGGCTTGGGATCCGGCGTCGTCCTCACTTCCCCTAAAGGCGGCAAGCTCAAATACGCACTGCAAATCCATTTTGCCGCCCCCAACAACGTCGCCGAGTATGAGGCACTCATTCACGAGCTCCGGCTTGCCAAAGAACTTGGCATTCGCCAGATCCTGTGTTATGGCGACTCGGACTTAGTGGTCCAACAGTCATCTGGCGACTGGGACGCCAAAGATGCAAACATGGCGAGTTACCGTTTCCTCGTGCAGCAACTCAGTGGATATTTCGAGGGGTGCGAGTTCCTCCATGTGCCAAGAAACGACAACGACCAAGCAGACGCCTTGGCACGAATCGACTCTACCCGCCAAGCAATACCATCCGGCGTCGCCCTTCAACGCCTTCTCAAGCCGTATGTCAAGACTTCACCAGAATCAGACTCCATCTTTGTGCCGGCTCCCCCCGAAGAAGTCGGATCCGACTCCAGAGCCCCAGCAGACGGTACGAAGATTTTGGCAGATGGCTCCAAAGGCGCCACAGTCGAAGCCGGCCCAGGGACTGCAGTACCCGGCCCGGGGACTGCGGCGGCGGGCTCGAAGACTCCAGAACTCGGCCCAAGAGCCACGCCAGTCGGCCTGGGGACTTCATTAACCCAGCAAGCGGTTGTTGACTCCAACCCGCCGCCTCCCAGCCCAGCCGCCCTCGTCCAAGTCGCAGTTCTGGCAGTCGAAGAAATAGCAGCACCCTCATGGGCCCAGCCCATCCTCAATTTCCTGGTGAGCAAAGAGCTGCCGACTGATGAGACCTCATCTCGGCAAGTACAACGCCGAGCGGCAGCCTACACCATAGTCAATAGAGAGCTGGTCAGGCGCATCGTCACTAGTGTCTACCAGCGCTGGGTAGAGCCAGAGCAAGGCCAAGCAATTCTCAAAGACATCCATCAAGGCAAGTGCGGCCACCATGCGGCTTCAAGAGCACTCGTCGCCAAAGCCTTTCGACATGGTTTCTTCTGGCCGACTGCCTTAGAAGAGGCCAAGGAATTGGTCCAAAAATGCAAAGGGTGCCAGAAGTTCCACTCCAAGCCGCATCAGCCGGCTTCTGCACTCAAGACCATCCCCATTGCCTGGCCTTTCATAGTTTGGGGTCTAGACATGGTGGGACCATTCAAGACGGCACGAGGTGGCTTAACTCACTTACTTGTCGCAGTGGACAAGTTCACCAAGTGGATAGAAGCAAAGCCAATCAAGAAACTGAACGGTCCGACTGCCGTGACTTTCATCTCCGATATCACAATTCGGTATGGCATACCACACAACATCATCACCGACAATGGCACAAATTTTGCCAAAGGCGCCTTGGCTCGTTTCTGCGCAACACAGGGCATCCGACTGGACCTAGCGTCCGTCGCCCATCCACAGTCAAACGGCCAGGTGGAGCGAGCAAACGGCCTCATCCTGTTCGGCATCAAGCCCTGGCTGGTCGAGCCTCTGGAGCGCTCAGCTGGCTGCTGGCTCGATGAGTTGCCAGCCGTCCTCTAGAGTCTGCGCACGACTCCAAACAAGTCAACCGGCTTCACGCCTTTCTTCCTCGTCTACAGTGCTGAAGCCGTCATCCCAACGGACATAGAGTTCGACTCCCCGCGAGTCACCATGTACACCGAGGAGGGAGCAGAAGAAGCACGTCAAGATGGCTTCGATCTGCTGGAAGAGGGCCGGCTGTTGGCACTCAGCCGGTCCAGCATCTACCAGCAGAGCCTGCGCTGATACTACAACAGGAAGGCCAAGCCAAGATCTTTCCAAGAAGGCGACCTTGTGCTCCGGCTGATCCAGCGAACAGCCGGCCAGCACAAGCTGTCGGCACCTTGGGAAGGCCCTTTCATCATCAGCAAAGTGTTGGGCAACGACTCCTACTACCTAATTGACGCTCAGAAGCCCCGAGCACGCAAGAGGGACGACTCCGGCAAAGAGACGGAGCGGCCATAGAATGCAAATCTCCTCCGAAGATTTTACAGTTGATGCAGTATGTACCACGCTACCTTTTGTATTAAAGTACCAAGACTTCGGGCCCCCCGAGACAAGCTCGGGGACTGCCCTCTTTTGTCTATATGATAAAAGTTATGCCTACGAGTATGTTACTCTTTGTTATGGCGCTTGGCACCAGGCTTGACAGGTCGACCCAGGGACTTGCCGCCTTGCACTATGAAATGCTTCCTGCAGCCAGACAATTAGTGTGTGACACCTAAGCTGTCTCCTGTCAGAAGCCGCAGCTCGCAGAGCGACTGTACGGTGGGCAGGAGTAAGGTAGAATGGGCATTCACATGAAAAATGGCTAAGGACTCAAAGCATAGAACATAGCTTAAAGCTGGCTTCCAGCCTTCCTTTTTTTTCGCAAACCGACTATTAAGCAGTCGGCTCACCGCCTTCTATTCAACTTGCTAAAAAACTCTAAAATGGCTACGTACTTGCCTTCCCAAAGTAGCCAAGCATTTGATCCAACGGCAGTCCGCAGAGCGGCTGTCCGACTAGCAAGACAGGCAACTAAGGGAAAGCGGCAAAGGAACAAGCCAAAAGAGCAATGAGCGAGAAAAGATAGAATTCGGATAAATATTTACATAGCATAGGCCCTTGGCCGAATCTTCGAGTAGAAGTTCAAAATAGACCCCACGGGTGGAATTGTGCAAATCTACAAGTTCTTCAAAAGACTACTAAAGCAGATAAAATAGGCGGCAACCTAAGATGCGGCAGACGGATTCGGAGGGTCGGAGGAGACGGCAGCGTCAGGCGTTGGGGCGGCCGGCTGGGCAGTCTTGGCTCGATCGCTTCCGGCGGCAGTCAGCTCGGTCGCATGCGGCTCGTTGCTGGAGGCACTGTCGAGCTGAGGCTGGTCGTCCGCTCCGTCTTCTGGTTCTTCCACCTCGCCTCCGTCCTCCGCCTCGCCTTCCTCCTTGGCGCTGGAACCGATCACCTCCGCCGAGTCCTCGCCGTAGTCTGGGTTCATCCCAAACCACTCCGGCGGTACTTCCTCACCGTCTTCAGACCTCTCGGGGACGAAGATGCTGGTGTCGGTGTACTCAGCGATCGCCGCCGCACGCTTCACGAGGGCGTCTTCCGCGGCTGCCAGCTCCGGCTGGGCCTCCGACCGGAGTGTGGCCAGCCGGTCTAAGTCCAGCCCCGGATACCACGCCTTGACGAACTCCAAGGCACGGCGCGCTCCAGCTCGGGCCGAGGAACCCTTCCAGGCCTCAAGACGACCAGCCGCGACCTCCAGCCAGTCGGCAGTCCGACCGGGGGTGCGCGGAGCTTGCATGTCCGGCCACAAGGCGGCAATCGCCTGGGCACCGACACGTTGAAGCTGGCGCAGCATCCGGTGAGTCGGCCGAAGATGAGCCTTGATGCTCAGGATATGCTCATCAAGGGTTCGGGGAGCGTCGGCGGCGATCTCTGCACCTTCCGCCCTCCGACCTTCATGGTCAGCCTCGATGGCTTGGATGGAGGCCTGCGAGTGCCCAGGGAAGAAGTCTGCCAAGACGAAAGAAACGAAGAAACAAGTCAAAAACCGGGAGTCGGCACGATTTATAATCGGCAGCTTGAAGAAAGAAAGTAAAGAAACTCACCATCAACAATGTCTTCAATCTCATGGAAGCCGGAGGCTAGCATTGCCTCTTTGTCAGTCCAGGAGGAGCGCTCGCTCGCGAACTCGGCCAGGAGGGCGGTTTCCGCCTCTTCCGCCTCCTTCTGCATCTTTGCAAGCAGCTCCCTCTACTCTGCCAATTGAGTGGCCAGCAGATCGCGCTCTGTGGCAAGCTTGCTGCACTCCTCCCCCTTGGCACGTAACGCGGAGTTGGCTTCGCTCAACTACTGTTGAAGAACAGCGTTGGCTTCTGAAGAGAAGGAATAAAGAAGGCGTTAAGTCATCAGTAAAGAAGGTCGCCGGGAAGATCCGGCCCGACTGCTCAGCAGTCGGCCCGAATCTCGGGGGCTACAGCCCGCGGGTGCGCCAGCGTGCCCCTGCAAAGAAGAGAAAGGACTCACTCTGGCTCTCCGACAGGTCGGCGGTCCGCTTGCCCAGCTCTTCAACGTTGCGGTTGAAGGCGGTGACTCGGAGGTTGTGGTAGTCCTGCGACAAGCATTTCAGACAAAAATTAGTACCCGAAACTCACCAATTGGAGTTCCGGGCTGCCTGCTCAGCAGCCAGCCCGAAACTCGGGGACTACACCCAGTGGGCGCTGGCGCGCCCCCACAGAGAGGAACAAGAAAACAAGGACCAAAGAGAAAACATACCCGAACGGCTACCCGCGATGCCACGTATGCCTTGGTGCAGTTCTGGATGGCGTCGCCCTCAGCTCGAAGCTTCGTTTGGACGTCCAGAAGCGCCTGGTTCAGCGGCCCTGTGCCGCATCCCCACACCCACCCAATGGGCGCGGCGCTCGTCGCTTCGGCATCCGGGATCGCCGAGCTGGCGGTGCCGGTCTCCAGGGGGCGTGGCGCCGAGGTCGCTTTCTCAAGACGGCGGCGCGTTGGTGAGCCGACTTGAAGGAGTAGCCTCGCCACGGCCTCGTCTTCAGTCGGCGGCACCGGAGGGTCCGCTGGCTGTTCGCCTTGCGCGCTCCCAGACGGCGGCGGAGGCGGCGGCGGAACGATCACGTCCGGCGTGCAGGAGTCACCGCCTTCCTTCTCCATGACGGGGTTCTCGCGGCCGGCTTCCCTAGTCTGCCCCATGAACTCTGGAGGCGGCGGCGCAGAGTTCAGCGGGGTGACGGACACCGCCGATTGGCGGTGCGCGGCCTCCTCAGCCTGCCGCTTCATCGCGGCGACGGCTTCGGCCTCCGCCAGTTTCTTCTTGGCGGAGGCCTCCGCCTTATCGGCCTCCACCTTCTCCAGGCGGGCGGCCTCTTCCTCGTTGCGCTTCTCCTGCGCATTCCGCTCCGTCGACTCCCGGAGGTCAGCAGCGGGGTCAATCCGCCGTGTGGTGGCGGACCTCTCCGCTGACCCCATGACGGAGGCGGCGGCAACCCTCTCAAGAGTGAGGGGAGCCCTGAAGCGAGGGAAGCAAGTAAAAGACTCAGACAAAGCTACAGAGAAAGAATAAAGCGTCAAGACGGAATACTCATGCGGAGACCAGTGGCGGCTTCTTCACTTCCTTACGGAAGCGGATAGCCTTCGCAGCCGCCTCGTCCCGCCGGGTCGCTGCAGCCGAACTCTTGGGCTTCTTCGGCCGACTGCCGAACAAAGTCGCCACGGCCCGGCGCTTCTTCCCGCCACCCAGAGCACCTGGCGCGGCAGAAGAGCCCGCACCAGGATGGCTGACTCCTGGCCGGGGGCGGGGGGCGACCTCCTCATCATCGTCAGGCCAGTCCTCTAGATTGGCCCCGAGCCGCGGGCCGCCTCCTCCTTTGGCGTCGTCTTCCAAAGCCGCCGCCCCTAGATCAGGGTCGTCGACATCGCTCTCCGCTCGGTCGGCAAGGAACTCGCGGGCCGGCCCCAAGGTGCCGGCTGGTGGATGGAGGAGGGGATTCTGACCAAAGCCGACTGGTCAGGTCGCACAAAACAGACTCGGCAAGAAAGAAGACAACTCGAAGAAAGAAAGAAAGGGCAACTCACTGTAGGTGGGGGGTTGGCGCGGGAGTACGGCTCCTTGCCGAATCGCCAGTCCTCCAGCAGCTTGCTGTCCGAGAGGTAGTTCACCATGTAGGCCACCTCCTCATGAGGCATGTCCTTGGTGCACATCCGACTCAGGTCACGGCGCCCGCTCATTTGGCATATCATGTGGGGGCGGCTTTGGAGCGGGAGAACTTGGCGCGCCACGAAGGCGGCCAGCAGGTCCGGACCAGCCAGGCCCTCCGACTGTGTCAGCACTCGGAGTCGTGTGACGGTGCCGGCTCCCGAAAGCGTCAACGACTTGGCCCGATACGACCAGTTGGGCAGTCTCCCAGCCGGCGGCCTGGAATCGAAAGCCGGCAGGTTGACCCAATCGCCCCCCGTGAAGACGCTCTTCACGTAGAAGTATGATCGCTGCCACATCTTCACCGACTTTATCAGCTTGATGGTGGGGAAGGGGTTGTCGGCTCCCGATCTCCGCCCGGCGATGAACACGCCGCATTGAGCCGGCATACCTGCAGCTTGGGTACCGAGCTTGCAGTAGAAGAACTCCCCCCAGAGCTCGAGGGTGGGGAGGACTCCAAGGAAGCCTTCGCACAAGGCCACGAAGGCGGATAGTAGCACCACCATGTTGGGCATGAGGTGGTGCGGATGGAGGCTGTAGAACTCCAGAAAAGAGCGGAAGAAGCTGCTCGACGACAGCCCCAATCCGCGCAGGCAGTGCGAGCGGAAGATGACCCGCTCGCCCTCCTCCGGTGCTGGGGAAATCTCCTCCCTCAACGCAAGCCGCACCCGCACGTAGTCTTCGCCGGGGAGCCGACGAGTCTTGCGAAGGAACTCGATGTGGTCGTCATGAACTTCTGAGCCATCCCAGGTGCCAGAACGCACCGAGGGAGGTGCGGCGGCGGAAGAAGAACTCATCGTGAGCTGATCGCCGCGGCGTTCGTCAGAGCTTGGGCGCACGACGGGGCGAGGAAGAAGAAGAAGAAGGAGAAGAGCAAGGAGTAGTGGAAAGGAGGGGCGCGCGTGCTCTGCCGCGCCCCCCTCCTCCCCCTACTTATAGCCTCATGGGCTGCGAAGCCGAGGGGGCGGTCGTGGGATTTACTGCGCCCACGGCCCATGACCCCCACGTTTCCACGACAAAGTTACTGCGCGCAGTAACTCCACGGGAATCCCAACCGTCCGCCTGGGCCACAGCGGATCCACTCGGGCGCTAAGGCACGGTAGTGGCGGGCCCCGCCTACGGGCCTGTTCCATCACGCGCGCAGGCTGGCAGACTGGCCCGGCCGCGTGTTATCACGTGACAGGCCCGGAACGGGCGGCGGCCTGGAGGCTTAGCCAGCACGCTACTTGGATCCCGCCATGACGTTCGAAATACCGTGCAAGTCAGAGTTGGGCGGGTCCGACTCCTTCTAGTCGGCCCGGCGGAAATCAAGCAAGAACCATGTGTCGAGCACCCGGAAAGAGAAACTGCTGAGGTTTCTCGGCTGATCGTCCACGGCGCCTCACCAGCTTCGGGGACTACTGTCGGAGTAATGGGCCACGGGTAGGCTAACCCGAGCCCCAGAACCTTTCAAGACATCGGGGAAGGCTGCGCCCCTCAAGACCCCACGACGAAGAGCCGCCTTCTAAGAAGTCGGCGGCAAGGCGACCGACTGCCCACTCGCGGCCGAGTCCCGGGGATGGCTTCAGGATAAGCCGACTCCTGACTGGCGACTTCTAGAGAAGCCGGCCTTGGGGAGTCGGCCCATGACTCCAGCAAAACCCCATGTCCTCATCAAGAGGGACAGGACAGGGGAGTGGCTACAGTGAAGACTGCTCCCTCCCCTTTCCAAAGGCAAGCATGGTCACAGTACGCTGTACCCGCGGAGATCTCCGTGCGGCGTGGCACTGTCGCCATGCTGGCCCTGACATCAGCACCAGTGGACCGAATCCTGCGCCCACGACGGCTTGTCTGTACGACCTTTGGGCGGCGGGTCCCACCGGCCAGCGGGATCCCAAAAGACGGCAGGTGCGCCACAAGTCGGACTCATTGGGAGTCGGCCCGCGGGAGTCGGCCAACTCCTCCCCCGGGGCCCACGCGCCATTAACCAGATGTGACGGAGAGTGGCAATAGTGATTGCCCGCCAGGCGACGGGGCTGTTGCCACGACTCCATGACGAAGCTCGCGTCATTAGAAGCGCGGCTACAGTAATCAGCAGCCGGCAAGACCCGCCCGCGGCGGACGTGGCCTGTCGGCTCCGTACCTAGCCAGTCGGAGGGGCCCACCAGTCGGCAGGCCCTAGCAGTTGGCGGAGAAGACGGAGGCCGGAGGCACTGACGGCTGGGCCCGCGCCCAGCCGAATTACCGTTGTACCCCTGGGGGGTAGGCCTATATAAACTCCCCAGGGCACCCATGCAAAGGGTTGGAATCCATTAGCTCTAGACCAGATCATATAGGAGGGAGAGAGCTAGCCTTGCCCTCTCCTGCCTCTAGAAAACAGCTCAAGGAGCAATCGTGTAAACACTTGGCCATAGTGATCATGCGGAGACCCTGCAGAGCAGCAGTAGGGGTATTATCTCCCCGGAGAGCCCTGGAGCTGGGTAAGATTCACCGGCGTGCATGTCTACGCTTCATCCCGTTTCCAGGCACCGACGATGTTCTACTCGCCCCCACCATGATAAGCCATCATTTGGCATATGTCGCACCCAACCCCCGACATCTTCAACATCATGCTGGTGTCAAACCAGTCTCGCAATATTACTCCACGGCTGCTGACCTGCGCTAGACACGTCGTCACTTTAGCCGAGCTCAACTTCTTCGGATCATCATCTCGGCAAGCCGAACAAGAGTCCGGCACCGCGAAGGATAAATCATCATCAACATCGCCGCCCCACGGATTACACGGAGTGGGCATACCGGCATCGCCGCACGATCGCTTCATCAAGCCGGCATCGACCACGTCACGACCTGCATCAACAGGGCCGCACTATTGCTTCTTCAAGCTGGTGTCCATCACGCCGACCTACTTCGACTCATCGGCTGACGTCGAGGCTTCGACATCTCGTCTGGACCGGGGGCTTCGCCATCTCTTCATCAACCTACTCCGGACACTTCGGCGTCACTAGCCGACCAGCTCCGTCACGTTAGCTGGGCCGAGGGCTTTGCCTCGGCGAGTCAACCTTTACCAGCATTGCCATGCCGTCATTTTATCACCCATCAGGCAATGGGTGTGCGGAGCGAGTCCCAATTTTGGGAATCAGCTTCCTTCGGATTGCTACAACAAATAAACCAGGTGCTATTAATCCCAGTATTTTTTGCTTGTTTGGGTTCATTTTCCCAAGGAATTATTACTCTGGTTTGTCCATGATATGTACACAGGTCTATCAAATGGTGACCGCATTAACGAGGTCGCGTGGTGGTTCGATCAGTTTCCGTACATAGTCCGGCGAACACTGCATCCGGAGCTCGGACCGACCTGTGAATTCAGGCTTTGCCACGCCTTTACTAGATCACGTCGAGGCCCTGCATCGACATTGACTTCGGCGCCAGGCCATATTTCTTCTATTCCTCACTTTGCATTAATTATTTATTATGCAACATTTTTTTAATTATCATTATTACTATTATCTCCAGTTTGCACTATTTTTTGTGCACAGGAAAATGATCCGCGGACTTCGGCGTCACTCTGCCGGTCTGCATTGATCGTGCTATGTCACCAATTCGGCGTGTCGAGCTCTCCACTCCGCCACCTCGGGACCAGCTTGGGGGATGGAACCTTTCCCCGCATCAAGCTCGGACCGTGTCATCAATACCGAACACATTAACCAGCTAAGTCGCTTTCATGCTCAAAGCTTTAATTTCTAACTTGTGTTCGGTTCGACCAAGCATTATACTTTTTTGGAAAAAAGTTGCTTGTAAAAAATTTCCTTGTCCAAACTTTGTTTGTGACACATAAATTCAAATACCCAATTCATTTGGGGGCTTCCTTCATGAAGCTTTTCCACTTGCATATGATTATACTTGTACGGCTTCGTTCCTTGTTCGTGTATTACGCCACAATATGCACCATATTGACTTAAGCGATTTGCAAGCTGGGTTGCCTCGCTCCTGTGTTTACCCCTACGTTCCCGATTGTTCGGCTAGGGAGTAAAGGGAGCACCTCTACGATTGTCACGATCGGGTCGCCCGAGCCGGACCTCAGACTGGGTGAAGCCGAAAGCTAGCACTCTTATAGTTTTCAATGATGGTCGGCACACAACGGAACTCATGAGTACACAAAATCTATTGCACAAGTCTCATAATAACAATGAGCACCGAAGAAAGGTATCGGTGGGGGTACTATTTTCTTTGAAGATGCTTCTTACACTTCACGGCAATATAGCATAAGTTCCCTGAGCGCGCTTTGTCTGTTACAGCCTTATGGCATGATTGCCTGGTTATTGGAAACACCGTCGATATTCTCGACCGATGGAGTACATAACACTTTTCGGTCCTTGACCGAAGAGGGAGAAGCTGACGGTCGGTTAAGACGCGTTTAAAGTTCGGTTGAACATAGATATGATATAAGTACTTCGGTACATGCAATCATTCTTCTACCCAAGTCACTTGGGGGCTCTTAATTTTATTTGAGCCGTTTTATAATAAGTGTTCTTCTTCTTAGTCGTTGCAAAGTTTTATTATTATTATTTATCACTCCTTTTTTCGACATGAGTGTGCGGTCAGTAGTCGGGGAGCCTAATTTCTCTCTCAAAGCCGCTAGAGTTAAGTTTGCTAAACTGGCCTGATGATAAGTACTCCACCCTCGGGATAGGAGGTTGAAGCCATAGGCTGACCCGCTCGAAGTCTTGAGATAGGATGTATCATGTTAAAGCACGTCAGAAGCACTTCTTTTTTCTAAGACCAACTTTCGGATTGGCACCGAACACTTGATATTGTTCGGACGTCATGTTTTTACTAACGTTTCTTGGTTTTCCAAGCTTTTTGGCACTTTTAAACTATTTGTGCTTTTCCAGCATTAGTCTCGCAGTGCAACGCCGGGCACCTTTAGGGATTCGGCAAAAACATTCTCAGATATTGCTATATATGCATCGGTTTCGAATTGTGTCTTCCGTCAATAGTTGGGTTGCCCGGCTCCTGCACTTGCTTCCTACGTTCCGTTTTGTTCGGCTAGGTGTGCAAAGGGAGAACCACTGCAATTGTGCTTCCAGCTCACATGGTTAAGCACCTCAGTGGAGAAAGCCGAAAACTGACTTTCACAATAAGCGTAAACTGGTGAGCGATCCGATGACTATGTTAAATGATGGGCCGTTCATAATATTGGCCGAAGTGTTTACGGCTTGACCCCGACTGTCGCCGAACACTACCGGGTGCTATTTACTGGCCTCCCGAACTAAATCCTCAATATTTTGCTCTTACATTAGAGCTAAGGTTTAATGATCATGCTTAGCATGACAACCCAAAGAAAGGAACCGATAGCGGGACTATTTTCTTTGGAAGACATTTCTTCTGTTAAACAGTAATATAACTCTCTGCGTACCTTTGTTTAAAAAACCGTATGGCCAGATTGCCTTGTTTGTTGTAAATCTTTGCCCTCATAAAGGCTCTATAAAGTAGGACAAACACTCCTCGGCTACTGGCCGAGGAGGTGGAAGCCGATGGTCGGTCAACAAAGTTTTGTACAATGCGGATCCGAGCATTAATGACGTAAAGTACTTGGATACATAGAGTCATTACACATAATTTGTGATTTTACTATGGATATTGATCCTTAATTCGGCCACCCGTGCCCGCATTAAGGCTCGGGGGCTACTGGGCTTCGGGCTTATTATTTACAAATATTAAAGGGGCACATTGATCCCCTGATCTGGTGTTACCACCCGACCAGTGTCTCGGGGGCTACTGCATTGCTTGTCCAATGCAGAAAATTTTATATGCAATATAGTTTCCGAGGAGATTTTGATCCTCAGGTTGGTCGGGCGCACCCAACCTGAGTCTCGAGGACTGAGCTCGCCGCTTTTAGTGTCCCAAAGTATTCTGCCGAGCTTGGACTTGATCCTCAGGCCGATTTTGCAAATCAACCTGAGTCTCAGCGGCTACTGGGATCAGCGGTCTTACGTCATCCTTCAGGTGCATCTCGGGTTTTAGACCGATACACACCTTGAGGGCTACTGGCTATATACCTCAGCAGAGAATAAATTGCACCAATAAAAAATATTCACAAAAATCGGCCCACATTCGGGGTGGTGCACCACCTTGGAAGCAGCCCGGCATAAAGCTCGGGCGCTAGTGGCTGGCTCCATAGAGGGTATTCCCGGCATTAAGCTCGGCTAAACTCCTTCAAACTTCTTTGAACCAAGGTGATTTACGACACCTCGGATATAGTCTGGCGTTGGAGCTCGGATACAGTCCGGCGTTGGAGCTCGGATATACAGTTCGGCGCTGGAGCTCGGATACATTCCGGCGTTAGAGCTGGGAAGCGGTCCGGCGTTGGTGCTCGGTTGCAAAAGATACCTCGAATACAGTCCGGCATTGGAGCTCGGACGCAAGAGGACGCTGCCGCCCGGGAACAACTTCAAACCCGAGGTGTGGCATAAAAATAACAAGGCATTGGTAAAGGCCGGAAACTTAAAGGGGCTCCTCGGATACCCGACGTGTAAACTCGTCAAATGCATTTCGGTGATCCTCAAGATCGAAGATAAAGAAGATTTGTTGAACCAGTTTTCAAGACCGACGACCGAAGATGAAGAACAGTTTGGAAGAATCGAGGATCGTCCCTAACTTGAAGACCGGTTCAGGGGGCTACTGACGGTGTCCTGGACTAGGGGGTACTCACCACGTCGTCTCCCGATCTATTAGATTGGGCCGAGGCCCCCCATGGTTGCCGGGGTACTGATCCACGGGCACCCATGGGACCGGCGGACCAGGTCCCTTTCGGTTCGGCGGGGGCGGAGATCATGCAAAGAGCAAATCGAGGCGATGCACGCGAGCGATTTACCCAGGTTCGGGCCGCACGGATGCGTAAAACCCTACTCCTGCTTTGTGGTTTGTATTGATTTCTTGCTCGGGAGCGCGGAGTGCTACAGTACAACCAGCAGCTAACGAGACCGAGCGTGAGTGTTTTCGAAATGGCTAACCCCCCTCTACGTTGCACACGGGCCTCCTTTTATATGCTCAAGGGGTTACCGACAGGTGGCAACGGAGGTAAAGGGCAAAAATGGAAAGGTGCTTGTGGTAGGCACAGCTACCTGCTATAGTGTATCATACCTAACCCTGACGGTAGGGGACAAGGGCCTTAAATGCCCATCTGTGTCGCCTAAATAGTGCAAAAAAGGACCTCCAGGGACGCCACCGTTCGCCACGATAGCGATCTTGTCAGCGCCGCTTGCCACCGCGCACCGCAAGCTGCACAGCCTTCCGCCACGTACGCCTGGAGGGGTCCCAGAGCGACACGTTGGTGGATGTGCTGGAGCGCGGGCACAGTGGTGTCTTGCCGCGGCAAGCGCCTTGCCGCGGTTGTTGTCTTGTGCCCGGGAGCTTGTCGCTCACCGGGCCTTGCCGGGACGCGTGGTGCGCCGCGGCAAGTTCCTTGAAATGCCTTGGGTGGCCTTCCCGGCAAGCTCCTCTTGCCGGGGTCTTGGGATGCTTTTGTTAGCCTTCCCGGCAAGCTCCTCTTGCCGGGGTCTTGTCTTCTTGGCTTGGACACTTTGTTCTTGAATGGCTCCAAGGGAACCACGGAGGACCTTGGCGGTCACCCGGCAAGCCTTGCCGCGGGATGCTGCGACTGCCCGTGCACAAGTTCGGGATACTAGGGTACCCCTACTCTAGTACACCGACAAGAGCCCCCGGGCCTGGGCCATACACGGTGCCGAGCGCTGTTGGGCCAGGCCCAAAACAGGGCACGGGCACGCGCGGCCTAGGTTACACCGTATCTCACTCCGTATCCACCGCGCCCTCCCCGAACGGCACGCGTCGAATGCAGCGTCGTGGGAGAGATCGTGGGGGTTTCTTTATTCGGAAATGCGGAACGTCCGCCCCCCTCCCCCTTTATAAGCAGGGGAAACAGGGGCGGTTCGCCCACTTTCCCGTTGCCGTTCCAATCTCAGAAATCTCCGCCGCTCCCTCGCCTTCCCAAAGCTGAGAGAGAGAGAGCAGCGCTCCGCCCCCACATCGCCACCAGCACCACCAACGCCGTCGACCTCCTCCACTGCTTCCGCCATGGCTCCAAAAGCCGACAAGGGGAAGGCCGTGAAGTCGACCGAGGCGCAGCGGCTCGCGGCGCTGCGGAAGGAGCGGGTCGTCTTCCCCCCCAAGCTTGGCGCGAAGGAACTGAGGGAAAACTACTACCTTTGCTGGTCGGCGGAGACGCGCGCGCATCCGCGCACAAAGGTACTCCCCGCCGCCGCTTGGAAGAAGGCTCCGAACGGATATCCCTTCTTTGCTCTGTTCTTCTACTACGGGCTCTGCCCGCCTTTCTCTGAGTTCTTCTGCGACATCATGAATACCTATGGATTCCACCTCCTTGACTTCACCCCCAATGCCGTTCTGACGATGGCATTTTTCACACATCTCTGCGAAAACTTTGTCGGAGTCCTTCCCAACGTTGCCCTCTTCCGCCACTTCTTCATACCCCGAGTAGAGAGAGGAGAATCCCTATCCGGCGGAATCGCCTGGATCTCAAGGGCCGGCAAGAAGGAAACATATCTGGAGGGGGAGTTCCGCGGCCAGGGGGAGGAGTGGAGGGCAGATTGGTGCTGGATTGACGAGGAGAATCCGCAGCCATTCACCACCCGGCGCCGAACCCCAGTAGCACGCGGCAGCGATTGGAGTGACGTGGCCTCGGAGGACGACAGGCTGAAGATTGCCGTCACCAGGATCCTGCACCTCAGGCTTGCCGGGCTTACTGTTGGCGCTGTTGGCGCAGACTTCCTTCGCCGCCGCATCGCCCCCCTGCAGGAACGGGGGAGGCCCACTTGGGAGTTCAAGAATGCGGCAGACATCATCAGGCTGCGGCCGGGCCTCAATTACAACTTCACAGTCCTGGAGCTCAACACGATGCTGCAGGAGCTCTTCAAGTATGACCCCCAACATCCCGAGGTTTTCAGGTTGCCGGGGGGCGTCGTTCCGCTGTGCAACAATTCCTCGCTCGACCGCATCCGCGCAATGATGCCGGAGTGCGACTCGTATGGAATTGTGCCAACTTGGCAGGAGCCTGCAGACGAGGTCGTGCAACAGTTCTTCGACGACTTGGTAGAAGTGCCAATCCGCTCCGACGAGAAGGATGGCCTCACCCGCGACACCACCGACGCAGAGATGGCGCTCATCGCCACTAGGCTGGAGGAGGCAGCGGCAGCCGCAGCCGCGGGCGAGTTTGGGTTCACGTGGAGGAGGCAGATGCAGCAGAGGCGGCAAGCCGTGCCGAGCGAGGGGAGCCCGCCGGCAAGAAGGAGCTTGCCGGGCGTGGCGCCGAGCGAGCGAGCCCGCCAAGGACACGAGCGGCTCGTTGGAAATAAACTCCTCTTCCACATCATCTTCAGACAGCCCACCGCAAGCAGAGCCTCCGTCCCCACCAAGAAGGCGTCTCCGCAAGGTCGGTGACGTGGCGGAGCAGCAAGCGGGTCAACAGCCGCCACGCCGCGTGACACGCTCCAACCGCGGCAAACACGGTTGCCGCGGGAGCACCTCATGCGGCGACGGCAACTGGAGCGGAGTCTAGCCGGACCACCGCTTCAGTTCCTGCCGCTGCTCATGCCGCGCCGACAACAGGAGCGGGGTCGTCTCAGACCGCCGCCAGTGCTCCCGCCAAGCGGCCAAGGGAAGCTTCTCCTCCGCCTCCTCGCGCCGGGCGCGCGCCGGGCTTCGACTTCTCCGCGTTAAGCTCCGACGAGGAAGAAGAAGAAGAGTAAGCTTCTCTTGCTGTACTTGCATTTCTTCAGTTCTTGCTGTTTGTCTTGTTTCTCACTTGCTTTTCTCTGAACTTGTTCCTCTTTAGGACTCTGGCCCAGAGAGCGGCAAAGAGAGGCCAAGGTCCCGGTGATCGTCATCGAGGACGAGCCTACTGCGACAGCAGGTGGCGCGCCCGAGACAACCTTGCCGGACCCGGCGACTTTTCTCCAGGGCAGCCCCCAGCGTAAGTGTATGATTTACTTTCCGCTCGCTGCGAGGCGCGCATGGGTACTTGTCTTTGCTGATATTTGCTTGTTGACTTGTGTAGGAGCCGAGTAGCCCCACCAGGAGCCAAGGGAGAATTCCCCGACAAGGGAGAACTCTCCGGCAAGGGAGGGCTTCCCGGTAAGGGAGAAGTCTCCGGCAAGGGAGGGTCCTCCGGCAAGGGACAGCACCAGCGGCCCCCCGACGGTGGAGACCACTACTGCAGAGCCTAGTGTAGGTACTCCTCTTGCTTCAAAACTTCCCTTGGGTTCTTCTTCTTTTGATCTTCTTGAGTTTTTGCTGGATTTTGCTTGACTCTTCTCCCCTTGCCGGCTGTCAGACCCATCTGCTGCGGAGCGGATGGAGACCGAGGTCGCCGCCGAGGACGTAGCCGGCGCGGGTGATCCCGCCGGCGCCGAGGCCGCCAAGGCTGGCGCCGCGGCGACTGGCGAGGGATCTGGCGATCGTACTGATGGACTAGAGGCCGCAGGAGCGCCAAGCGCTACACCGACCACCGACCCGTCCACCGAAGCCGCAGCGCCAAGCATCGAGGAACCCCAGCCGGGCGTTTACTTGAAGGCCGGCGAAGGCTTCTTCATCAACCTCCCCTGGGCGTCAAGCTCCAGGGCGCCGGTCGAGGGGGAGATCTTCGACGGAGAAGTGCTTGCCTCCGCGGGGTTGACGGTGGTTGACGCGCCAAGCAGCAACAACAACGAGCCCAAAGAAGAGCGGCTGCTACGGAAGTTGATGTCGCTCTACCGCGCGCGGCAAGCCAAGCTGGAATCCCGCGAGGCGCTTGTCGCGAAGGCGGGAGCAGATATTGAAAAGCGCGCGGAGGAGCTCGGGGGTTTCCATCGGGAAGCCCTCCGAAATCTGGCGGAGGAGCGGGAGCAGCTCGTTGAGGCGCAGAAGGCCTTCCTCCTTGAGAAGGCCGAAGTCGAAGAGCAGCAGCGACTTGCCGCTGTGGAGCTAGCCGCGGAGGAGGGCGAGCTGGCGCAGCGGAAGGTCAATCTCGACGCCCACGAGGAGGAGCTTGCCGCGCGCGAGGGGAAACTTGACGGAGCCCTCAAGCAAGCGGAGGATGCTGCCGCAGCCGCCGAGGCTGCCAAGGAGGAGTTGAAGACGAAGGTGGCGCGGCTGGAGGCCGATCTCTCCGAGAAGGGCAAAGAGCTTAGCGCCGCCAAGGTTTCCAACGTGGATCTTGAGTTGAAGCTAACCACTTTGACCAAGACTCTGGACAGCGCCAAGAAGCGGGAGGCGGCCTTGAAGGAGGAAATCAAGGCCGACAAGGCGCTGCTGGAGAGCGCTGCCGCCGCCCAGAACGCTTTCAGGGAGACCGTGACGCACTGGAAGGAGAGTCTTGTGAACGCCGCCACAGATATCGACAAGGAGCTGGCGCAGCTGGGGATGGAGGATCTCGGGTATCCCTCCGACGACAACCTCCAACCCAGCGCCAAGCTCGTCCTGTTCTTCAAGGGCGTGGTGACGGCCCTTCAACGGCTCCGGGAAAGGATCCCCAAGCAGCTGGCCGACGAATCGTGCAAGATCTGCGCGGGAGCTCTTCAGAAAGTGTTGATGAAGGTGGCCTTCCGCAATCCGGGCCTCCGCCTCACCAACATCCTCAGGACCTTGCCGCCGGAAGCTGATCTGGAGGAGCTCAAGGCCCTTGTCGCACCCATTGTGGACAAGGTGAGCGGGATCAAGAGGGTCGAAGGCGATCGCGTAGATTAGGCCGCCCATTTCTTCTTTCCTTGTCGCTGTTTATTATGTCATGAAAACAATCTATTAGAGCTGCGACAAGCTATCTTTGTAATATAGCTTTGTTCTATGGAATGATTGCAATGTTATTCCCTTCACTTGATCCCTCCCTTTGTATGTCTTTTTACCCTACGCTTTTAGGGAACTTGCCGGTGCAGGCACCTGGGCCGCGAGCGCTGAGTGCGGGACGTCAGCAGCCTGCTGGCGGTGCCGCTACCGGCAAGAAACCTTGTCGCAACTAGTTGCAGCTCACTTAAGTTGCTGAGCGAACTCGAAACAAAGTAAGGGCGCTAGCGGCTCACTTAAGTTGCTGAGCGGACTCGAAGCAAAGTAAGGGCGCTAGCAGCTCGCTTAAGTTGTTGAGCGGACTCGAAACAAAGTAAAGGCGCAACTAGCTACGAGTTGGTTCCTCCGCGCACAGGTTTTCCATACAAAGTGTGGTCGTTCAAGGGAGATAACTTAAAATTTAAAAAAATTTGATTGCTCAAACTTTGGCAACTTAGCTTTTCTGTTGTTTGGTTCCCGGCAAGGAAAAACTTCCTTGAGCGACGCCTGGTCCATACCACTATCTTCTCCTTCCCCCCGGCAAACTTGTGGGCGAGGGAACCTTCTTTTCCTTGAGAAAAAAGAAAGGAGAGAAAATAGAGATATGGAGCCTTACGGCTCGTTATTGCTTACCGTGGGGTAGGTGCTGCACAAAGTGTCAGATCATATATGCCAAAAATAGAAAGCATGAAATCGACAAAATGTGCGGAGCACATGAGCTTTACTTATGCACGGGGTCTGCGCCCGGCTTTGTACAAAGGATTACATGCAACAGCGGCAAGACTTGTACAAAAGGTGGTTGCGGGAACAGGTTCCGACAACCGCGCCTTACGGGTAAAACTTACGAAGATGCTCAATGTTCCAGGAGTTGCTCACCGGAATGCCATCTTCGGTCTCAAGGCGGACAGCGCCAGGCCTAGTGACTCGTTTCACCCGGTAAGGGCCTTCCCACTTCGGCGTCAACTTGTTGGAATTCTTGGCGGACTGAACTCGCCGAAGAACAAGGTCGCCTTCATCGAGACTTCTGGCGTTAACTTTGCGGCTATGGTAGCGGCGCAAAGCTTGCTGGTAGCGAGCAGCTCGCACAGCAGCCTGAAGACGGTCTTCCTCAAGGAGCAGCGCGTCATCTTGTCGCAGCTGCTCTTGCTCGAGCTCATCATAAGCGAGCACTCGAGGTGACCCGTATACGAGTTCCGTGGGGATAACTGCCTCTGCTCCATAGACTAGAGCGAAAGGTGTCTGTCTAGTGGCTCGATTTGGCGTCGTCCTGATCGACCAAAGAACCACCGGCAGCTCCTCGATCCAGTTTCTTCCGCACTTGTGCAGCCTGTCGAAAGTTCTGGACTTGAGCCCGCGCAACACTTCAGCATTTGCCCTCTCCGCTTGACCGTTGCTTCTCGGGTGAGCAACAGAAGCGAAGCAGACCTTGGCGCCAAGATCTTGGACGTACTGCATGAAGGTGCGGCTCGTAAATTGTGTACCGTTGTCGGTGATTATCCTGTTAGGGATCCCGAAGTGGCAAATAATCGACCTGAAGAACTTGACTGCTGACTGTGCTGTCACCTTCCTCACTGGTTCCACTTCCGGCCACTTTGTGAACTTGTTCATTGCAACGTACAAGTAGTCAAAGCCCCCAACAGCTCGGGGAAAGGGGCCGAGGATGTCGAGCCCCCAGACCGAAAATGGCCAGGATAAAGGGATCGTCTGGAGAGCTTGAGCTGGCTGGTGTATCTGCTTGGAATGGAACTGGCACGCTTCACACTTGATTACTTGTGCAGTTGCATCCTCGAGGGCTGTTGGCCAGAAAAAACCTTGCCGGAATGATTTGCCGACAATTGCTCTTGCGCCAATGTGGTGACCACATATGCCTCCATGTATCTCTGCCAACAGCTTCTGTCCGTCTTCCCGGTGAATACACTTCAATTTCACACCGTTGAGTCTTCTTCTATACAGTGTCTTGTCGACAAACTGGTACATACTTGACTGCCGGGCTACTCTTTCCGCTTCTTCTTGCTCTTCGGGAAGCTCTCCTGTCTGAAGGAAACGGACAATCTGCTGCACCCATGCTGGAGCTTGTGGCTCGACAACAAGGACTAAAGGCAAATCTGCTGCTGCGGGAACATCCGCTTCAACAGCAAGAACCTGTGGCTCTGCCGGAGCGTGACGTTCCCCGGCAAGCTTGCCGGAGCAAAACTTGTCGGGAGCTTCTGCTTCAATGGAACAAACCCTGGGGTTTGCCGGAGCAGACTGCTCCTCAGCGCTCTTGGCGTTGATCTTGAGGACTGCTGCGGGAACATCCGCTTCTACGGCGAGAAGCTGCGGCTCTGCCCCGGCAAAGAAGAACCGGCGGCGGAACAGGAAGAAGAAAGGCAAAGAGGTGCTAGTCGTCGAGCAGTCCGGCAACGAAGGTGGCGCCAAGCAGGCCAAAGTTGGTAGCTCCGGCAAGGAGGTTGCCGCGTGTGCCAACTGCCAGGCTGTGGCGGTCGCCGACAAGCAGGACGGCTCCGACAAGCAGTATTGCAAGATTCACCGCACCAAGGGCCATGACCTCCAAAGCTGCAAGAAGGTCGAGCAGCTTGTCCAGCAGCAAAAAGCTGAGTACGAGCGACGCGACAAGGAGAGGGCCCAAGGAGGTGCTGGAGAATCCGCCAAGAAGCGCGCCGGCCGGGGAGGACGCCGCGGCAAGGCCAAGCAGCGGCAAGGAGATAGACCTCCCCGCGGCCGCGACAACGATGAAGACGACGACGACGACGAAGATATGGATGATGTTGAGACCAGTGAGCAGGAGTTTCAGAAAGCCACAGAGGTCTTGTGCGTTGACGGTGGTGCTTCTCTGCATACTTCACACCGCCAACTCAAGGAGTGGGTGCGGGAAGTCAATGCAGCGGAGCCACCTGTCGAATCACGCAAACTTCTGAAATGGTCCAGCACGCCTATCATCTTCGACATCGAGGACCACCCTGATCGCACAACTGCGGTCGGGTGTTTGCCGATGTTGGTTTCACCAACTATCCGCAACCTCAAGGTCACCAAGATGCTAGTTGACGGCGGGGCTGGCTTGAACCTGATCTCCTCCGCTGTACTCCAAAAACTCCAGATCCCTGACAGCGAGCTTGAAGAGACCGGCACGTTCCAAGGAATCAACCCGGGAAGGAGCAAGCCGAAGGGGAAAGTCACGCTGCCGGTAACATTTGGCAGTGAGCTGAACTTCAGGACTGAGAGGGTCACTTTTGACGTTGCCGATATTCCATTGCCTTACAATGGGATACTTGGCCGTCCAGCACTCGCCAAGTTCATGGCAGCCTCTCATTACGCATATAACATGTTGAAGATGCCAGGCCCAATAAGCGTCATCTCTGTCCCCGGTGACAAGAAGGATGCTCTTATCTGCGCCGACAAGATCTACCGGGAAGCAGCAGCCGCAGCAGATCGTGAGACACTTGCCGCTGAAGCTCCCGGGGGGAAGAAGACCAAGTCCGGCAAGAGTTCTGATGCCCACTCCGGCAAGCGCACCTCTTCGGAGTGCTGCGCTGCCGTCGAGGACGCACCATCGAGCTCCACCGACAAGTGTAAGAAGACGATGGCAGCTCCGCCAGAGACGAAAAAGGTGTCCGCTAAGGAGGACGGCACTGGTGGTACCTTCACCATCAGTGCCACTCTCGACCCTAAATAGGAAAGCGCGCTTGTTGCTTTCCTGCGGGCGAATGTCGACGTGTTTGCGTGGCAACCGTCTGACATACCCGGTGTTCCCAGGAAAGTGATTGAGCACCACCTTGCCGTTTGTCCTCATGCGCGGCCCGTCAAGCAGAAAGTCAGGAAACAAGCAGTGGAGCGCCAAGAATTCATTGCAGAAGAAATCAAGAAACTGGAAGCAGCAGGCCTTGTCAGAGGAGTGCTCCATCCTACGTGGTTGGCCAATCCTGTAGTCGTGCGCAAGGCAAACGGGAAATGGAGACTTTGTATCGATTTTACCGATGTTAACAAAGCTTGTCCCAAAGACCCATTTCCTTTGCCGCGCATTGACCAGATTGTTGACTCCACAGCTGGATGTGATTTGCTTTCATTTCTTGACGCATACTCAGGATATCATCAGATCTTCATGGCAGAAGAGGATGAGGAAAAGACCGCATTTATTACTCCATGTGGCACGTATTGCTTTATACGGATGCCTTTCGGATTAAAAAATGCTGGTTCAACATTTGCAAGGGTAGTTCATGTCGCTCTTGAGCTGCAAATACACAGAAATGTGGAAGCATACATGGATGACATAGTGGTCAAGAGCAAGGACAGAGCAACTTTGATCCAAGATTTAGACGAGACTTTCGCAAATCTGCGC
Source organism: Triticum urartu (assembly GCF_003073215.2). NCBI lineage: Eukaryota > Viridiplantae > Streptophyta > Magnoliopsida > Poales > Poaceae > Triticum > Triticum urartu. Next base: position 521,614,881 of record NC_053023.1, read on the forward strand.
AAGATCAGCCTCAAGCTTAACCCAGAGAAGTGTGTGTTTGGAGTTCCCTCCGGCAAGCTTCTCGGGTTCTTCGTGTCTCAGCGGGGAATTGAAGCCAATCCCAACAAGATCAAGGCCATTGAGCAGATTGAAGCACCCAAGTGCGTCAAAGATGTACAAAGACTTGCCGGTTGCGTGGCTGCTCTCAGCAGGTTTATCTCTAGGTCTGCTGAGCGCGCCCTGCCCTTTTCCAAATTATTGAAAAAGGCAGGTCCAATGAGATGGACTCCGGAAGCGGAGGCTGCGCTGCAAGACTTGAAGAGATACCTGTCCTCCCCTCCAATACTTGTCGCACCTAAGCCACAAGAGAAGTTGCTGTTGTACATAGCGGCAACCAATCAAGTGGTTAGTGCTGCATTAGTAGCAGAGAGGGAGGCAGATGATGAGCCAACAACCACGGCAAGCGCATCCAGCGACAAGCAGGGGGCTTCCTCGGCAAGCTCTGTTCCCGACAAAGATGGATCTGCGCAGATGCAAGAGGAGATATAGAAGAAAATGGTGCAGTGCCCGGTTTATTTTGTCAGTTCCCTTCTGCAGGGGGCTAGGTCAAGGTACTCTGGCGTGCAGAAGTTGCTTTTCGGCCTTCTCATGGCCTCGAGAAAGCTGCGCCATTACTTCCAAGCACATGAGATCACAGCTGTCACTCGCTTTCCGCTGAAGAGGATACTGCAAAATCCAGAAGCGACAGGCAGGATTGTTGAGTGGGCACTGGAACTGTCAAGCTTTGGCTTCAAGTTTGAAAGTACTTCAACTATCCAGAGCAGAGCATTGGCAGAATTTATAGCAGAATGGACGCCAACACCAGATGAAGAAATTCCAGAAACGAGCATCCCCGTCAAGGAAGCAAGCAAAGAGTGGCTGATGTACTTTGATGGTGCCTTTTCGCTGCAACGCGCCGGCACTGGCGTGCTGCTTGTCGCACCCACCGAAGAGCACCTCAAGTACGTAGTCCAGATGCACTTTCCCAAGGAGCAAGCAACAAACAATACTGCAGAGTATGAAGGCTTGCTTGCCGGTCTCAGGATTGCGGCAGACCTTGGGATCAAGAAGCTCATTGTCAGGGGTGACTCACAGCTTGTCGTCCGCCAAGTAAACAAGAATTATCAGAGTCCGTTGATGGAAGCTTACGTCGACGAAGTGAGAAAGCTAGAAGAGCACTTTGACGGCCTACAAATGGAACATGTTCCAAGAGCTCAGAACGCCATTGCAGATGGCCTGTCAAAGTGCGCCGCACTTAAATTACCTGTGGAACCAGGGATCTTTGTGCTCAAGCTGACTCAACCGTCCGTGACGCCATCAACTGGACAGAGCAAGAAGAGGAAGTTGGTTTCTGGTGACTATTTGCCGGCAGAGCTTCCCGAAGCCGCCGCCAAGAAAGTCCCCAAGATCAACGCCAAGAGCGCTGCGGAGCAATCTGCTCCGGCAAGCCCTAGGGTTTGTTCCGTTGAAGCAGAAGCTCCCGACAAGTTTTGCTCTGGCAAGCTTGCCGGGGAACGTCACGCTCCGGCAGAGCCGCAGCTTCTCGCCGTAGAAGCGGATGTTCCCGCAGCAGTCCTCAAGATCAACGCCAAGAGCGCTGAGGAGCAGTCTGCTCCGGCAAACCCTAGGGTTTGTTCCATTGAAGCAGAAGCTCCCAGCAAGTTTTGCTCCGGCAAGCTTGCCGGGGAACGTCATGCTCCGGCAGAGCCACAGGTTCTTGCCATTGAAGCGGATGTTCCCGCAGCAGCAGATTTGCCTTTAGTCCATGTTGTCGAGCCACAAGCTCCAGCATGGGCACAGCAGATTGTCCGTTTCCTTCAGACAGGAGAGCTTCCCGAAGAGCAAGAAGAAGCGGAAAGAGTAGCCCGGCAGTCAAGTATGTACCAGTTTGTCGACAAGACACTGTACAGAAGAAGACTCAACGGTGTGAAATTGAAGTGTATTCACCGGGAAGACGGACAGAAGCTGTTGGCAGAGATACATGGAGGCATATGTGGTCACCACATTGGCGCAAGAGCACTTGTCGGCAAAGCATTCCGGCAAGGTTTTTCTGGCCAACAGCCCTCCAGGATGCAGCTGCACAAGTAATCAAGTGTGAAGCGTGCCAGTTCCATTCCAAGCAGATACACCAGCCAGCTCAAGCTCTCCAGACGATCCCTTTATCCTGGCCATTTTCGGTCTAGGGGCTCGACATCCTCGGCCCCTTTCCCCGAGCTGTCGGGGGCTTTGAGTACTTGTACGTTGCAATCGACAAGTTCACAAAGTGGCCGGAAGTGGAACCAGTGAGGAAGGTGACAGCACAGTCAGCAGTCAAGTTCTTCAGGTCGATTGTTTGCCACTTTGGGATCCCTAACAGGATAATCACCGACAACGGTACACAATTTACGAGCCACACCTTCATGCAGTACGTCCAAGATCTTGGCGCCAAGGTCTGCTTCGCTTCTGTTGCTCACCCGAGAAGCAACGGTCAAGCGGAGAGGGAAAATGCTGAAGTGTTGCGCGGGCTCAAGACCAGAACTTTCGACAGGCTGCACAAGTGCGAAAGAAACTGGATCGAGGAGCTGCCGGTGGTTCTTTGGTCGATCAGGACGACGCCAAATCGAGCCACTGGACAGACACCTTTCGCTCTAGTCTATGGAGCAGAGGCAGTTATCCCCACGGAACTCGTATACGGGTCACCTCGAGTGCTCGCTTATGATGAGCTCGAGCAAGAGCAGCTGCGACAAGATGACGCGCTGCTCCTTGAGGAAGACCGTCTTCAGGCTGCTGTGCGAGCTGCTCGCTACCAGCAAGCTTTGCGCCGCTACCATAGCCGCAAAGTTAACGCCAGAAGTCTCGATGAAGGCGACCTTGTTCTTCGGCGAGTTCAGTCCGCCAAGAATTCCAACAAGTTGACGCCGAAGTGGGAAGGCCCTTACCGGGTGAAACGAGTCACTAGGCCTGGCGCTGTCCGCCTTGAGACCGAAGATGGCATTCCGGTGAGCAACTCCTGGAACATTGAGCATCTTCGTAAGTTTTACCCGTAAGGCGCGGTTGTCGGAACCTGTTCC